>NC_090734.1:8315763-8328263 GCF_036898095.1 Palaemon carinicauda
ATAATGATAATAATGATAATAATAATAATAATAATAATAATAATAATAATATTATTATTATTATTATTATTATTATTATTATTATTATTATTAATAATAATAATAATAATAATAATAATAATAATAATAATAATAATAATAATAATAATGAGGATGATGATGATGATGATAATAAAACTTATTTAGAATCTGATAACTACAATATATTCTTGTATGATCAAATAACCTTTGAGATGAGAATATCAGATTAACCTTCTCGTCTTTATCTTAAAGAGCCATCTTTTCCTTTGTAGTGTCAACGTCATTAAAATCTTAGCAAAAAAAATCTTCTTGACTAAGTAATCTTTCTTTCACCTAACAAAATCCAAAGATGTTTTTCCAAAGATGTTTTTAATTAAGATTTTCATCAGTCTTATGTACGTCTTCTGGAAGATTTATTAATGAAAGTTTAAATATGTATTCTACACATTCTGATAATTATTTATCCTCTTCTTTTTCTTTTTGATTTCTTTTCGGTCCTGATAAGGATTCGATCATTTTTGTGTAAGTGAATTTTTCATATTCTGATTTATGACGTTGTATATATATTATGCATATATATATATATATATATATATATATATATATATATATATATATATATATATATATATATATATATATATATATATATATATATATATACGTATGTATGCGTGTGAGCGTTTGTAAATGTACTTAACTATACTAATACTCTCTCTCTCTCTCTCTCTCTCTCTCTCTCTCTCTCTCTCTCTCTCTCTCTCTCTCTCTCTCTCTCTCTCTCATAAATAACAAAATAAATTCTTCATCGCTCAACCGGGGATTCAAGTTTTTTTTTTTTTTTTTTTTTCCCCAGCCGTATGAAGTATCTGTCTGCAAAGCCAGCGGGATTCTTTCCTCAGATAAGAAAATCCAGCGAACTCACTTCATTTTTGCTTTGAAGTTTAGTCAAACCGGAATTTGGGTTTTCAGAGACATTGTCGGCGTATCAGAAGCTCCCGGGGATTTTGTCACCTTCGCCAGAGCTCTTAAAAAGAATTTCTTTTCCTTCGTATCTGCGCTTTTTGTGTTATTGGCATATTATTATTATTATTATTATTATTATTATTATTATTATTATTATTATTATTATTAGTAGTAGTAGTAGTAGTAGTAGTAGTAGTAGTAGTAGTAGTAGTAGTATTATTATTATTATTATTACTATCCAAGCTACAACCCTAGTTGGAAAAGCAAGATGCTATAAGCCCAGGGGCTCCAACAGGGAAAAATAGCCCAGTGAGGAAAGGAAATAAGGAAATAAATAAATGAAGAGAACAAATTAACAATAAAGCATTCTAAAAACAGTAACAACGTCAAAACAGACATGTCATATATAAACTATTAACAGCATCAAAAACAAATATGTCATAAATAAACTATAAAAAGACTCATGTCCGCCTGGTCAACAAAAAAGCATTTGCTCCAACTTTGAACTTTTGAAGTTCTACTGATTCAACCACCCGATTAGGAAGATCATTCCACAACTTGGTAACAGCTGGAATAAAACTTCTGGAGTACTGCGTAGTATTGAGCCTCGTGATGGAGAAGGCCTGGCTATTAGAATTAACAGCCTGCCTAGTATTACGAACAGGATAGAATTGTCCAGGGAGATCTGAATGTAAAGGATGGTCAGAGTTATGAAAAATCTTATGCAACATGCATAATGAACTAATTAAACGACGGTGCCAGAGATTAATATCTAGATCAGGAATAAGAAATTTAATAGACCGTAAGTTTCTGTCCAACAAATTAAGATGAGAATCAGCAGCTGAAGACCAAACAGGAGAACAATACTCAAAACAAGGTAGAATGAAAGAATTAAAACACTTCTTCAGAATAGATTGATCACCGAAAATCTTGAAAGACTTTCTCAATAAGCCTATTTTTTGTGCAATTGAAGAAGACAGAGACCTTATATGTTTCTCAAAAGTAAATTTACTGTCGAGAATCACACCTAAAATTTTGAAAGAGTCATACATATTTAAAGAAACATTATCAATACTGAGATCCGGATGTTGAGGAGCCACTGTCCTTGATCTACTTACAATCATACTTTGAGTTTTGTTAGGATTCAACTTCATACCCCATAATTTGCACCATGTACTAATTCTAGCTAAATCTCTATTAAGGGATTCACCAACCCCAGATCTACATTCAGGGGATGGAATTGATGCAAAGAGAGTAGCATCATCTGCATATGCAACAAGTTTGTTTTCTAAGCCAAACCACATGTCATGTGTATATAGTATGAAAAGTAATGGGCCAAGAACACTACCCTGTGGAACACCGGATATCACGTTCCTATAATCACTATGGTGCCCATCAACAACAACTCTTTGAGATCTATTACTTAAGAAATTAATAATAATGCTAAGAAACAACCCACCCACTCCCAACTGTTTCAGTTTGAAAACAAGGGCCTCATGATTAACACGGTCAAAGGCAGCACTAAAATCAAGGCCAATCATACGAACTTCCCGACCACAATCAAGGGATTTCTGTACAGCATTGGAGATTGTAAGAAGGGCATCACATGCTCCAAGGCCTTTACGAAAACCAAATTGCAAACTAGGGAGTAGATGATTACCTTCAGCAAACCTATTAAGACGTTTTGCCAGAAGACGTTCAAAAACTTTAGATAATATGGGAGTTATGGAAATTGGGCGGTAATCAGTGGGACTTGAGCTACCACAAACACATTTACATAGAGGAGTAACATTACCAATTCTCCAACTAGTGCTAAAAGCTCCTCTTCTTGCTAACTTGCGCAAAATAACAGATAACTTTGGAGCTAAAAAATCTGCTGTCTTTATAAAAAACAAAGGAAAAATACCATTTGGGTCTACACCTCCATAAGCATCAAGGTCCATCAACAGAGCTTTAATCTCACGAGATCGAAAAGCTAAACTAGTTAGTTTAGCCTCAGGAAAACAGGAAAGAGGAAGTTCAAGTTTTTCATTACTCTGTTTACTGTCAAAAACATCAGCCAAAAGGGTTGCCTTTTCCTTTGGACAGTGAGTGACTGAGCCATCTGGTTTAAGTAAAGGAGGAACTGTTGCATCTACACCAAAGAGTGCAGATTTAAGGGTAGACCACCATTTATGTTCCTGAGTTGTACCAGAAAGTGTTTCTTTTATGGTTAAATTGTACTCCTTTTCAGTTGAGGCATAAACTCTCTGAGCAAAAGCTCGAAGCTGAGTATAGTTGTTCCAGGTCAAATCTGATCTGTTCCCCTTCTAAAGATGATAGGCCTCCTGTTTCTCCAAATAAGCACGTCTACAATCATCATTGAACCACGGTTTGTCCTTCACTCGGTACCTTAGCACACGAGAAGGGATACGCCTATCAATTATGTTGACTAGATTCTCATTCAAAGGGACAACAGGATCTACACTATTATATAATTGTGACCAATTCAAGCACAAAAGATCATGTAAAATCCCATTCCAGTCTGCTTGGGATTTCATATAAATTTTACAAGAATATGATATATCAGGGACAGGCTGCTCAGTCTTCACTAATAATGAAATCAAGGCATGATCAGATGTCCCGACTGGAGAACCAACCTTACTAGTTATAACGCCAGGGGAGTCAGTGTATACGAGGTCCAAGCAATTACCAGACCTGTGAGTAGCTTCATTTACGATTTGCTCACAGCCTGATTCAGAGGCAAAGTCTAAAGCTCTTAAGCCATGGCGATCGGTAGGAGAGATAGAACTTAACCACTCCCGATGGTGTGCATTAAAATCACCAACAAAGACAAAAGAAGCCTTTCTATCATCTTCTTGTATCTTAGCCATAATGGTAAGAAGACAATCGAAGATAGAATCATCTAAGTCTGGATTCCGGTAGATCGAACACAAATAAAAGTTGTTATGCCTGCCACAAACTTTTATTACCTGGATCTCATGACATCCACATTGATAGCAGGACTTATGAGAAGCAGGGTACTCGGTCCTAATATACACCGCCATTCCCCTGGCCCTAGGGATGGCATCACGTTTCAACATTATTGGCTTCTTAAAACCAGTTATAAGGAGCTCAGATGAGTGCCTCATATTAGAAACCAAAGTTTCTGAGCACAAAAGAATATCATACTGTCTGGACGCAACTGTAAGGTCTTGGATATTTGCATGAAGACCACGAATATTGCAATACAGAAGACGACATTGACGAAATCTAGGACGTACTGGTCCCGGATTTCGCTCAATGTCTCCAGACAGCATAAGAATTAATAGAAATAAAAAAGAGACAGCATACTTAAAAACTAGATTAACAAGAATTATAACAAAAACAATACGTACAGAATTATAAACAAAGTGATTGATGATACCCATAGACTATAGTAAAAAGTCGGAAAAACTGGTCAACATGGAGGAGCCGATACACCATGCAAGGCTAAATACCCTCCAGGATAGCCACTTCAACTGAAGGGAGGACAGTAAGGATGGTTTTGAGAAGAAAAATAATCAGAAAAAGGAAAAGACAACCTCTTGATAAACCACCAGGCATCCATGGCCCTTCTATTAAGCCTGCCCAACACACCATTTCAAAAAAACAAGAGGAAGAAAAAAAAATAAGATAGAACAGTGTGCCTGAGTGTACCCTCAAGCAAGAGAACTCCAACCCAAGACAGTGGAAGACCATGGTACAGAGGCTATGGCACTACCCAAGACTAGAGAACAGTGGTTTAATTTTGGAGTGTCCTTCTCCTAGAAGAGCTGCTTACCACAGCTAAAGAGTCTCTTCTACCCTTACCAAGAGGAAAGTACACTGAACAAATTGCAGTACAGTAGTGTTATTATTATTCATCTTTCGAAAAAAATGCCAAATACGTATCAAATAGGGTAAATTTTTTATTTAAAAAAATAATAAAATTTTCAAGCATACTATCCTAGATGACAAACAATTCGTGTATGAAATCTATATATGTAAAACACAAAATCGTCAACATTCAACATGTTTGAGAGAGAGAGAGAGAGAGAGAGAGAGAGAGAGAGAGAGAGAGAGAGAGAGAGAGAGAGAGAGAGAGAGAGAGAGAGATTTTCTCTACCTTAGAAAACATGTAATAGAACATTAATGAAAACACCTTTCAAAAAAAGAATTTAGTCAACCCTCGACCCTTCAAATATACTTGAATAATCTCCAAAAGTTCGGGCCAAATCTGATTCATTGGTCGGATAATCTTCATTGGTATAATCTTCTCTCACTTACACTTGAACCTTTTCTTCCCATAATAGTAAGATAATAAACTCCCTTTGTTTTCCAGAAAATACTGTCGGTAACACAAATCGGAATACTTGCAATTTCTTGATTTTGATAATAAATTGATTACATAACCAGTAAGAATTCTAGGTAGATGCTCAATCAAGACATTTTATTATTATTATTATTATTATTATTATTATTATTATTATTATTATTATTATTATTATTATTATTATTATTATTAGTAGTAGTAGTAGTAGTAGTAGTAGTAGTAGTAGTAGCCAAGATTCAACCTTACTAGGAAAAGCAGGATGCTATAAACCCAAGGGCTCCAAGAGGGGAAAAACCCCAGTGGGGGAAAAGGATGTATCGCATGTGTATCACACATGCTTGTACACTGTAACGGTATTACTTATTTTTTAGATATTGTCATTATCGCTCTCCACTCTCACTGATAACTTGTTCATTCCTGTATTTTCCTGTACCATTATGTTTGAACTTTTGTGCCGTTCTTAACTGGAATGGGTTGGATATATACTCAAGCTCCGACCAAGTAAAGTTCACCTGTAATCACGAGAGTCTCTGAGTTACAACCTAACAGCTAGCCGGCATATTGGTGACCACCAGAGTGTTCAACGCCTTCCTGCTTTCCCCCTCACAACCGCGCCTTATTGTTTGATGATGCCGTCCCCAAACACCAACTCTGGTATCAACGCCACGCCCCTGAAACTACCGCTCTTCGTCAGTGGAGAAGCGTTTGCCAGTTTCCAGCGTGCTGAATTCCATTTTCGCATAAAGTGTGTGACTCGGTCAGGCTGTCAAGTTGGTTACATTCTCCTTCTGGAGCAATACTCGCCATTACCGGCCGCTCTCATAGCAAAATATTTTCAGCTGTCTCAACAACCATTGGGGGACCAAAACACTTCACTCACCCTCGTGAAGTGAATCTACTTTGTGTATTTTGGGTACGGCTCCTACCCAAACCTGTAAATGCTGCCATCCTCGATGTCGATATTTTGCTCATGAAGGACCTGATGACCAAAGTCGACACCCTTATGAACAGCCACCTTCCAGACATCCATCAACGACTCCACTCTTGACAAAGTGGACTACTATTCAACGTCGACCAGAGTTGAGATCAATGCGGTAGGACACAGGCGCTGACCCCGTTATGTGCTGGAGCGGCAATAAAGCCGGCAATCACCCACATATGCCTCCCATCCCTTATGCCCCAACCACCAACCTCTCCAGCCACTTACCGACGCCCATCGGCCACAGCTATGCTCATACCACTCCAAATTCGGGGCTGCTGTGAAGAAATGTGAGAATAGTTGTCAGTGCCCAAAAAACGTGTAAGTAGGCCATCGCTTGGGGAGGTGGCCTCCCCTGTCACTAATTTTTTCCTTTCACATGACGCATGTACTGGTGTATGATTTTTGCTAGACACGGGTGCTTGCTGCTCTCTTCTGCCAAGACCACTCTCCAGGACACGACGTTGTCTGTTTAAATCTGCGAACATCAGCCTGGTAGCTGCCGAAGGATCTGCGATATCCACCTACAGTTGTGAGACCCTCACATTATCGTTTGGAAGCCTACCACTCCAAATTCGGGGCTGCTGTGAAGAAATATGAGAATGGTTGTCAGCGTCCAAAAAACGTGTAAGCAGGCCAACGCTTGCCCGGTGGCCTCCCCTGTCACTAATCTTTTCTTTTGACATGACGCACGTACGGTTGTACGATTTTTGCTAGACACGGTGCTTGCTGTTCTCTTCTGGTAAGACCACTCTCTACGACACAACGTTGTTAGTCTATATCGGCCAAAATCCACCTGGTAGCTGCCAAAGGATCTGCAATACCCACCCACGGTTGTGAAACCCTCACATTATCGTTTGGAAGTGCCAAACATATTTCGAAGTTTCTCATTGCTGAGATCTTATGGCTAACCCTCGGAGAGGATTCCCTATCACACTTCCACCTCCTGGTAGATGTAGCTCACCGACAGTTAGTCGATACGAATTCTTACTCCTCAAACATCTCCAACCCATCACCTCCAACCTCGCTCTCCACATCAGTGCATCCACGGATGCCTATGCCCACCTCCTCACATCATACCTGGTAGCTTTCCTTCCAGAAACTTCATTAACCGCCCACGGTTCCACAAAACACGGTATTTATCACCAGATCAAGACAACGCCCCTCCCCCCAGACATCTGGCATGAGATCGTTTTGGAAGCCACTAATGCCAGGTTTCCCAACCCTCGGGTCACGACCCCAAGTGGGGTCGCCAAGCGTTTTTCCTTGGGTCGCCAAAATCTCCAAATATCAAAATTAAAATTAAAATTCTAAATATGGCAGAACTCGCAGTAGAGAAAAAATATATAAAGGTATTTGTAGACTTTTATATATCAACTAGTATAAATCTATTCATATATGAAAAAAAAAGAAGAAATTTGAACGGTGGTATCCCTGAGTGCCGTAAGCGTTTGATATGTGAATTGTGAACCGAATCACCGCCCATGTCCGACAAGCCAGCCACTCCAGCTGTACTGCCATAGCGGGAAGCACTATTTGCAATGTGTTCGTCTTATATCGGTAATTTGATGCATTTATACCTGTATAGTGATTTCGAATGGGCTACATAGGTTGCACTCAGTCTTTTTTTCTTTAAAATTTTTATTTATTCTCGAAAAAGTGATATGCCGACAATAGAAACTGAGTACTTCCCTTGTTGACGAAGTATTGCACCGCAGTATGTCAGTGGATGATAGCCTATCACAGTGTTCATAATTGAGGCTTCTAAAACCACATGGTGCCCCCCACCATATTTAAAGAGAGAGATGGGCAAATGAAGAGGAAGAGATGCCGAAGAGCCAGGGAAGGAGGAGGGAGCACTTTTCCTGCCCTCTCCTATATTTTCTTCTTTCCCCTAGCCACCCTTTCCTTGCTTTTCTTCCCCCTTCCCCGTCTTTCTACGCTCCTTCTCCTCCTGCTTCTGTTTTACCCCTCCCCTCCTCTCCTCCTTCTGGGCCCCCTCCCCTCCTCCTCAATATATCCTTGCCACCTCCCCTTCCTCTCCTCCTTTTTACTCCTCCCCTTCCTTTTTATTTACCTATTGTGCGTTTGTGTTGTTTTTATTAATATTTCATTTATTGTGTCATTATATGTGTTATTTTATTTTTATGTTCTTGTGAAGTTATTATGTCTGCAGCGCTAGTCACTTGGTCGAAAATATCGTTGGTTTGGCGGTTGTTTAGAGAATTGGAGGATTTTATGTCACTGGTTTTTTAGGTTGTTGTTTCGGCGGTTGTTTAGGGATTTGGAGGATTTTATGTCGTTGGTATTTGCGATTGTTCAGAAATTTGAAGTATTGTATATGGTTGGTTATTGAGGTGGTTGTTTTGGCTAGATTTGGAGTGCTATATACTATTGATTTTTTCGTTTTCTGCTTCGTCGTATTTACTGCGATTTGCAAATATATTACACCTATTTTCCTTGTTACGCCCTCCTTGACCCCTCCCCTCCTCTCTACACCTCCTCCTTCTTGTTCCTTGCCCCTTCACTTTCCTTGCTACCTACCCTCTTTCTTTATTCCTTCTTATCAGCTTTCCTTCTCTCCGCCCCCCCCCCCTTCTTTCCTATTCTCTTAACCATCCTTCTCTTTTCTTGTCCCCCTCCTCTCCTTTTTCCTTGACCCTCACCCCCTCTTCTCTCCTTGGCCCCTTCCCCTCCTCCTTCATAGCAGACTGTACCAAACAACATCTTCTGTCATATTTGTAACTGAACTGCCACCAGAACAAAAGCCAGAACATGATTTGAGGGTAGCACTTTCTAAGACTCAACCAAGAATAGAGAAACGTAGCAGCATGATCCAGGCCTAAGGCTCCTATTAAAATCAGCTTACCATTTAACAGAAAACATTTATACTTTTAGTTTGTTTTTGTGGAATATGACAAAATACTATACCAGAAGAGGGGTTTTTGATTAAGATTAAGCATTAAAATTTATAATGCTATGATAAAATTTAATGATGTTATTTTTTTCTTTTCCACCCTTATAGTACCTCTTATAGAAGATATTTACTGTCCCTTACTTTCACAGCCAACAATTAGTAATATATAATACTACATATACAACTAAATTAGTGGGGTCGTGGTAATGGCTTGAGGTGCATGATTGGGGTCACCTGAAAAAAAAGTTGGGAACCACTGCACTATAGAAACGTTTGCCGAAATGGAAGAAATAGGCCTTTGCGAAAGGCCTCAAGCACAAGGTCCTTACCCTTACACATTGTCCTAAAGAAGTATTGCTCTCTAAATCCATGTGGGGAGTATAGGTGCCTGAACATGCAGACAGAACCAGATCACTACCCCTCCCATAGATCGCTGATGTGACATCCTACTTGCACAAAGCAAAGGTTTTCTTCACTCTTGACCTCCTGAAGGAGTACTATCAGATGGTTGTAAACCCAGAAGACATCCCCAAGACTGCCATCACCACCCCCATCGGTACATACAGCTTCAATTACTCCTGTTTTGGCTGTCGTAATGCTGAGGCCACAATTCATCATCTTACGGACGGCATCTTAAGGGACTTCCCCTTCTGTGTATGTTTCGTGCACAGCACACTTATGCTCTCTTCCTTCAAAGAGGAACACCTCCATCATCTATGCATCATGCTCGACCACCTACAACAGAATTGCCACCTACAACAGAATTGCCCTATGGTCCGTTACGAAAAGTGTACCTTTGGTGCCGATGAAATATTGTTCTTAGGGCACCGCATCACTCCTGAAGGAATCCACCCCCTCCCTGAGAAGGTGTCAGTTGTCCAGAACTTCCCCACGCCCTCGATTATTAAAGCACTGCAAGAGTTCTTGGGCATGATCAACTGTTATCACTGTTTCCTGCCAGCCATCACCGCCACTCTTGGCCCCCTCTACACCTCCCTCAGGTAAAAGCCAAAAGACCTGAAGTGTGGTCTCCTTTAAGAAGTAGCCTTCTGCAATGCAAAGAATGGCCTAACAACCGCTGCTGCTCTCACTTTCCCCGTGCCACATGCCCCTCTCCTTCTCTCCACTGATACCAGCGACGCCGCTATTAGGGCAGTCCTCGACCAAATGGTCAATGGCTCACCCTATCTATTGGCCTTCTTCATTAGAAAACTATCTAAAAGGTAATCCTTCTACTTGGCTCTCTGTCACTTTTGCCACTTCTTGAAAGGTACACCCTTTGTTATCCACACGAATCACATGCCTCTTGTGCACGCATTCACTTGACAGTTCAACGCCTGGTCTGCCCGTGAATGATGACATCTCTCCTCCGTGGCTGTATACAACTGTACCCTTCTGCATGTCCCTGGGAAAACGAATCCTGATGTCAATGCCTTATCAAGAAACACATTGGCTGCCATTCAACTGGGATATGATTACAAAGCCTTGGCAGAATTCCAATGAAAAGATCCAGAGTACCAAACATGTAGGATATCCTGCACATCCCTAAGTTGGGAGGACCTCCCTCTTGATAAATCCTACGCCACCCTCCTCTGTGACGTCGGCACTGGTAGACCTAGACCCTTGATGCCTTCTTCCATGCACTGATAGGTGTTTGGTTTCATTCATGGCCTTTCACATCCCTCTCGCCATTTTACTGCACAGCTACCCAAGACAGTTCATTTGGCATGGCATTAATAAGGATGCTGAGGATTGGGTTCACACCTGTACTTCATGCCAAACCTCAAAAGCACACCAACACACGTATTCAGGAGTGGGCACCTTTCATGAGCCTTAGTGGTGCTTTGCCCATATTCATGTCGATGTTGTAGGTCATCTACCCACATTACATGGACATCGTTACCTGTTTACTATCATCAATCGCTCCACTCGTTGGCCTGATGCCATTTCCATGGAAACTGCAACATCCGCCTCATGTATATTTGCCTCACTCTTAGGATGGATGGCAAGATTTTGTATCCCTAAGCATATTACTTCCGACAGGGGTACCACTTACACCTCTCAATCGTGGACATCAATAGCGAGTCTCCTGGGTATCACTCTTCATCAGATAACCGTATATAACCCTGCTGCCAACGTTATGGTTGAATGTTTTCACTCTACCTTCAACGCAGCTTTGATGTCCCGCTGCAAGGACTCCAATTGGTTTACTCAGATTTCCTGAGTCCTGCTGGTACTAAGGATCATTCCTAAAGACGCCCTGAGTGTCTCGGCTGTTGAAATGGTGTATGGAGACCCGTTGGTTGTCCTTACCAAATTTCCTTCGGTCTGCAACCTCCTCCAACAATCTCCAGAGCAAGCGTCACGTTGGAAAATTTACTCCATGCCACCAGAATTGCAATCCAACAGCTAAGAAACACATACCAACAGATCTTCACTCATCAATGCATGTTTTTCTGTGCAACGATACTAGCAAGCCACTGTTAATAACCCATTACACGGCCCTTTCATCGTGATCCGTCGTACGCCGAAAGCATTCCTCATCAACATACGTGGCAAAGAAGACGGGGTCTCCATTCATCGCCTGAAACCTGGATATCTCCAGCCAGATGACGAATCTACAGTACACCAATCAAAAGCATGGGGCCCTATTTCACATGTATGTCTTTTTTAGTGGGGGAGAGAGCCATGTCCTGCATATGTATCAAACGCTCGTACACTGTCACGTTATCTCTTATTTTTTTTTATATTGTCGTTATGACTCCCCCCTCTCACTAATAACTTGTTCATTGCTGTATTTTTCTGCACCATTGTGTTTAAATTTTTGTGCCGTTCCTCACTGGAAAGGGTTGTTTAAATACTCAAGCTCCGACCAAATGAATTTCAGTTGCATTCACGAAAGTATCTCATTTACAACGTAACAGCTAGCCGGCACAGAAATAAAGAAACAGATGGAATAGCGCACTTAATTATTATTATTATTATTATTATTATTATTATTATTATTATTATTATTATAGCTAGCCAATATTCAACCCTATTTGGAAAAGCAAAATGCTCTAAGCCCAGTGGCTCCAACAGGGAAAACCACCCAGTGAGGAAAGGAAATAAGAAAACAGATAGAATAGTGTGCCTGAGTGCACCCTCAGGCAAGAGAACTCTAACCCAAGACGCCATGGAACTTCTGAAGAATAGATAACAATGCTTTGAAATATATGATTATTGATACCTATGTCAAGTAAATTATTTATAAAAGCAGCAATCAAGACAGGAATATATGATTA
>NC_090734.1:8333263-8358263 GCF_036898095.1 Palaemon carinicauda
AGAAACACTTTCCAACACCATAAAAATACAAGTTTTGTGACACTACTTGCCAATTCCTTACGGTAACATGACTAAGCAAAAGAATGCAAAACAAATAAAAAGGGGCACTCGCGGAAAAATGGCCAACATTCTAATATACGGCATTTCAGAAAAAAAAAAAAATTTCAGCCACGTACTAGGCAAACCATCAAGGCACATTTTCCGACAAATAAACATCTAAATGAATCATTACTCTGTGATAGTTCCTTAGTACGTAGTAATTTTGAAAGAAATGGGAAAAAACGAAAAAATGGCAATCACAGGAAAATCGAACACATACCTATATATACGCCATATTTGGCTAAAAAAAAATATAGGCATGGGTAGCCAGATCATCTAGAAACACTTTCCAACACTATAAAAATATAAGTTTTGCGACACTACTTGCCAATTCCTTACGGTAACATGCCTAAACAAAAAAATGCAAAACAAATAAAAAGGGGAACTCGCGGAAAAAATGGCTAACATTCTAATATACGGCATTTCAGAAAAAAAAAATCAGTCACGTGCTAGGCAAACCATTAAAGCACATTTTCCGACAAATAAACATCTAAATGAATCATTACTCTGTGATAGTTCCTTAGTACGTAGTAATTTTGAAAGAAATGGGAAAAAACAAAAAAATGGCAATCACAGGAAAATCGAACACATACCTATATATACGCTATATCTGGCTAAATAAAATAGGCATGGTAGCCAGATCATCTAGAAACACTTTCCAACACTATAAAAATATAAGTTTTGCGACACTACTTGCCAATTCCTTACGGTAACATGACTAAGCAAAAAAATGCAAAACAAATAAAAAGGGGCACTCGCGGAAAAATGCCCAACATTCTAATATACGGCATCTCAGATAACAAAAAAAGACATGCACGTGTTAGCCCAACCATCAAGGCACACTTTCTAACACATAAACATGAAAAAAAAAATCAATAATATACGGCAATTCCTTACTACGTAGTAAATTTTTACAAATATTGAAAAAAAAACAGAAATTGGCAACCGCAGTTAAATACCCAATATACCAATAACTACGTCGTATCTGACAAAAACAAAGTCACGCATGGGTAGCCAGATCATCTAGACATACTTTCCAACACTAAAAACGCAAAAGTTTTACGACACTATTTGGCAATATCTTACGGAAAAATGACTTGGCAAAACAAATTCAAAAAAAATTAAAAAGGGGCACTCGCGGTAAAATGCCCAACATTCTAATATACGGCATCTCAGATATAAAAAAAAAAAGACATGCACGTGTTAGCCCAACCATCAAGGCACACTTTCTAACACATAAACATGAAAAAAAAATCAATAATATACGGCAATTCCTTACTACGTAGTAAATTTTTACAAATATTGGAAAAAAACAGAAATTGGCAACCGCAGTTAAATACCCAATATACCAATAACTACGTCGTATCTAACAAAAACAAAGTCACGTATGGGTAGCCAGATCATCTAGACACACTTTCCAACACTAAAAAAGCAAAAGTTTTACGACACTATTCGGCAATATCTTACGGAAAAATGACGGCGAAAAAAGGATAAAAAAATGAAAAAGGGGCACTCGCAGTAAAATGGTCGTCGTGGTGATGAACGACATTTTAACTAAAAAAAAAAATCATGCATATGGTAGCCAAACAATCCACCAAGACTTTCCACAACTGATAACCTATACAAGTTGCACCATTCTACGACAATTTCATAATATGTAATAACTTTGATAATTATGCAAATTACCTTAGAAGGGTAAACTCGGTCGCGCAGGACCCCGACACGTCTCAGAAATCGGGGAAGGAGTACAGCTACAGCAATGCACATCTGGACACTACTAGAGCGTGTAGGCGAGACAACTACTGCAGGTCGATCACCCACAAATTCAGTCACGGGGGTGAGTCACGTGAGAAAAACCTGTTTTTTTTTTGACGCTCGGGGTCGCGGACGACCCACCGTACCTATCCAGGGTTCAGTAGAACTTCAAAAGTTCAAAGTTGGAGCAAATGTTTTTATGTTAACCAGGCTGAAATGAGTCTTTTTATAGTTCATATATGACATATTTTTTTTGACGTTGTTAATTGTTTATATATGACATATCTGTTTTGGCGTTGTTACTGTTTTTAGAATGATTTATTGTTATTTTTTTCATCAACTATTTATTTCCTTATTTCCTTTCCTCACCGGGCTATTTTTCCATATTGGAGCCCTTGGGCTTATAGCATCTTGCTTTTCCAAATAGGGTTGTAGCTTGGCTAGTCATAATAGTAATAATATATATATATATATATATATATATATATATATATATATATATATATATATATATATATATATATATATATATATATATATATATATATATATATATATATATATATATATATATATATATATATAAAGTGCATAATATCTTAGAAACTCGATCAGAAATACTAAAGACTTTTCATGGAGATACAAATTCTAAAGAAAAAACAGAGAGAGAGAGAGAGAGAGAGAGAGAGAGAGAGAGAGAGAGAGAGAGAGAGAGAGAGAGAGAGAGAGAGAGAGAGACTTAGGGATATAAGGAGACCTGATTCATTGGATTTATTTTCATTTTGAGAAGAGAAAGAGAGAGAGAGAGAGAGAGAGAGAGAGAGAGAGAGAGAGAGAGAGAGAGAGAGAGAGAGAGAGATGTTAAAAGTGGGTCAGCCTTAGACTCTTCATTTTGGTGGCGAGTCTTTAGGACAGATCTTTTTATCTTTAAAATTACGACCAAAATCATACTAACAGTTAACTGTCACACCGTCTTGAACACCCGACTCACTTCTTCTCTAGTGTTTTGCAAATAGTATCCTTGCGAATATATGTGCCCAAACTTGAAAACAAATATCAAGAAGAGTGTTTAACTTTTGAATTTCTTTAAATCAATAATTTCCTGATTTGTAACTATTGTCGCCACAGGGATTCCGGGCTAAAGAAGTCCAACCCCTTGATGACGTCGTAGCCAATCAGGATTACTATTATTATTATTATCATTATTATTAATAATAATAATAATAATAAAAATAATAATGATAATAATAATAATAATAATAATATCTCCCGTGTTAGCGTCTGAGATAACATGATTGGCCATGACGTCATTAGGGGTGAGGCTTATTTCGGACGGAATCTTTGCAGTAACACTACATTTAGTGATTTTTTTTTTTTTTTTTTTTGCCTTTTGTCAATGTGGCCATTAAACATGAAACCCTTGGATATTAAAATGTAGAGTTGGATACAGGAATTACTAGCACACCACTCTCTGAGATAGTGCTCCATGCCACAAACTTGCTATGCGCGAGTAATCAAACATAATTTACGGGGTACGAAGTGAGAGTGTACAATGGATTCCTATATCCAACTCTACATATTTAAGAAGTTTATCTTACAAACAAATTTTACTTGTTAAAAGTAAGGTTCCAGACCCATCTGTTGGTAAAATCAGCACTTCTTTATCTATCAAAGCATTTTAACAAGGAAAGAAGTGACGCATCGCTGGATTATGCTATTTTCCCCACACATGAAAATAATTACACATTTTTCTCGAGAAAGATTTGAACGTTCATTTATCACTGCAGCCAACAATTTTTTTCCTAACTCAAAGGGCCAAGAGTATCTTTCTTTTGAGAGAGAGAGAGAGAGAGAGAGAGAGAGAGAGAGAGAGAGAGAGAGAGAGAGAGAGAGAGAGAGAGAGAGAGAGAGAAAGCAGTGATCTCTGTAGTGTAGAGATGTATGGAGGAATTACTTCTAAATTAAGTATTCATTAAAAATCCAATTGACTCTTATAATATAACCATGTACATTAGAAAAGTCTCACAGCTTCACCATAGGATTTTGAAAGTTTTTTCCTAAATCACTAACTGCGAATCGAGACTTGCAATTTCCTTGTAGAAAAACCTCACGAGTTTCAGCTCAATTAAGAATTCTATGTAAAGGAGCACATTGATTTCTGTTGTAATTTATGGAAAATTGTATAAGTTATAATGCCTGGCAACTTATCTCCTTATCTGGCATAACTATCTATCTATGTATCTATCGATCAATCGATCTTTTTATCTATCTATCGAACTTTCTATCTATCTATCTAATTTATTTATCTGTAAAAAAAGAGTTTTATATTCTGAGTCATCGCTGTAGCCTCAGTTCTAATTTTCTGTTTTCTTCTGGTCCTTTTTTTTTTTTACCAACCATGAATGGCAGAGGCAAGGGACCGTGACATCGTCCCTGCTAGAGGGAATATGCCCTAGAGACTGGCCAATATACATATCAGGCCCCAAGTCTCCTCTCCACCCAAGCTAGGCCCAGGAAGGGCATGAAAATGGCTGCTAATGACTCAGGATTTAGACCAAAAGGCTCCCAAAACACCCCATTCTTAGCTCATAACGATGTTGTGGTTGCAAATACTATCGAACATGAGCACGACTTGAACCCCTGTCCAGCAATCGCCAGGCAGGGAAGATTCCAATCTATCTCCTGGCTATGACCTTAGATAATCATCTTACTTTCAGATAACTGGTGGATTATATAGGTCAACGGTGGCCAAATATGGACTGTAGGGTTTCCGTGAGGCTTCCTGTTGCATATAAGTTTCATCTGAACTCTCTATCTCGTGTGACAAAAAAAAAAAATAAAACACAGATGTTCCCTATATATATATATATATATATATATATATATATATATATATATATATATATATATATATATATATATGTATGTATATACATATATATATATATATATATATATATATATATATATATATATATATATATATATATATATATATATATATGTATATATGCATATATGTATATATATATATATATATATATATATATATATATATATATATATATATATAAATATATATATATATATATATATATATATATATATATATATATATATATATATATATATATATATATATATATATATATATATATAAATTTGGAAATCATATTGCCTGAAGTTACACATAAATATTCATGCGATATATCAGCTAAGTGAGGTCGGTGTTTCTGTATGCACATGAGTCATGGTATGACAATGAAACAATCAACAAAAGATTTAGTAGATTTGAGAACAAAGGCCTCAGAAGGATATTGGGAATTAAATGGCAGGACAGGATTAGAAATGAAACTATGACAGACTGCTCGAGTGCTTTATGTGGATGAAATCATGGTGAGAGGTAGAGGGAGCACTGAGCACTCCCCAAGAGAAATTAGTTCACCAAACGTTTAACTGGGCTCCGCAAGGCGCTAGAAAGTTGAAAGACCCAGGCCTACATGGATAAGGACTATAAGGCAGGAAGTAGATGACGGATGGAGAAATATTTAGACGACTGGCGATATCTAACCGATGCCATTTGCGTCAATAGGTGCAGTAGAAGATGATGATGATGATATATATTATCATCATCATCATCGTCCCACGCATACATTCGTATCTGTATATGGTTTTGATATGACAGTCCATAACTGCTAATTTTCTTTGTTCGTCAAGCCATCGTCTTATGTTCCTTCTATTCCACTGCTTGCTTTACAGTCACTAGTGACCCATTCAACTACTCTGAATGTCCAACTAATATCAATCATCTACATTATTTTACCTGGCCATGTCCATTTCTTTCTCTCTCTTGTGATCAATATATATATATATATATATATATATATATATATATATATATATATATATATATATATATATATATATATATATATATATATATATATATATATATATATATATATATATATATATATATATATATATATATATATATATATATATGTAAATATATATATATATATATATATATATATATATATATATATATATATATATATATATATTTATATATATATATATATTTTCAAATATATACGTATATATATTTGCTGCCTTTTAATGTATATATATATATATATATTTTTTTTCTTTTAATATAGTAAGGTAACTTCAGTACGGATAAATCCTGGAGCTAAATAGTAAGGCTAAACTTTTTCATTAAACATTCGAATTTTCAAAACTGTTTAATTGAAAAAAATCTGTTTCTTTTTAATGTCTACTTTTGTCCCGTTTATTCTTCCGTTCATTCATGGAACATCTCCTGCTGATTTAAGAGCACTTGCTCAAAGAGTATCAATCTCTTCTGCACTACTTCTTGCTGATCAATTTTCGTCTCATCGCTTTGATCTAACTTCTTTTGGTTAATTTAATTTAGCCTCTGGTTTAGTCCAGTGACTTTAGAAACTAGATTAGGTTGTCTGATTTTAACATTTTTTGCAAATAATAATAATAATAATAATAATAATAATAATAATAATAATAATAATAATAATAATAATAATAATAGTCAGGAAAAAATATTCCTATATCTAAGAATTGTCAAGCTTAAATTTTGTGTTGGATAGCTGAATCCTAAAACCAGGTTAAAATGGAAATCACCTTCACCTTTCCTTTATTCATAAAAATGAGAAGAGAACAGTGATAAGGCAGTTTTATTGCACTATTGGATAATAGTACCAAGGTCCAATAGATATGTCAATAATTACTTATTCTTTTTTTTTTATTTATAATTTTTATTTAGATAAAGTATTTTTATACGATTAGATTTTCTTTTTTCCCTGGTGATCAAACATCCAACTAGAGAGAGAGAGAGAGAGAGAGAGAGAGAGAGAGAGAGAGAGAGAGAGAGAGAGAGAGATTTGTGGCCGGTACCGTATCTACTACGCCTTATAATTAGATCATGGTAGGAAACAACGCTTTCAAAGAAGGTAATTTTGTAATTCACTTCACTACGTTCATTTTATTTGTTTAGACTTTAAATGGTGATTCATCTGTTACATATCAAAATGTAATAATAATAATAATAATAATAATAATAATAATAATAATAATAATAATAATAATAATAATAATAATAATAATAATAATAATAATTATAATGATAATAATAATGATAATAGTATAGCTTTAAGAGTCGCAGAGATTATATTTCTATATTGATAGTACAACAACAACTACTACTACAACTATTACCATTATAATAATAATAATAATAATAATAATAATAATAATAATAATAATAGTAATAATAATAATAATAATAATAATAATAATAATAATAATAATAATAATAATAATAATAATAGCCAAACCTAATCTTCCTCAGTAATGAAATGCCAACCTCAGTATCCAAAAAATAAAGTTCCCAATCGGATCTCGTAACGTCTTGAATGACAGCCAGAGAACCCTTCTGAAAAGCAATCATGGCTTCATAATTTCAGTCTTCGAGTTACAATATAATAATCAGATTAATATTTATCGAGAATTCGGTAACAGGAATTCCAGGAATATGTCTATTCTCGATCATTGAATTAAAATCGTATTTCACCGTTGTTCATGATCTTTCCAGGAAACTTGAATGAAGACAAGAAGCAATTCATTAATCTGAAAGGCCATTCTGTAAACTATAATGTACACATCCCATTCATGGTATAAATTATTTTGGGGTCTTATTGTAAACCATTGCTGCAATTATTGAATTCTCATAAATCAATTGAACATAGCACACGAACATAGCACCAAGCTTTTAAGGTTTTTTTTTCGATCACATTTTCTCCACTTTCTTGATCATTGCGTGAAAGCATAATGTTGATCTTTACTCTGAAAATTTATGATTCATCCGTTTTTACAAGCTCTCTCTGAAACGAAAGTATTCATCATATTATTTCGTATTTTCCCTTTTTGTTGCACAACTGAACGCTTTAAGTAAAAAAAAAAAAAAAAGTGTATGTGGATTGGGCCATTACTTTACTCTATTGGTATTTTGTCTATTTATTATTATTATTATTATTATTATTATTATTATTATTATTATTATTATTATTATTATTATTATTATTATTATTATTATTACTTTTATCATTATTATTATTATTATTATTATTATTATTATTAATATTATTAATATTATTGTTATTATTGCTATAAGACCAAATGCTTCAAAAGGGAAAGATAGCCCAGTTAGGAAAGGAAATAGGGAAATAAATAAACTGCAAGCGAAGCAATGAACAGTTAAAATAAGTTATATCCAGAACAGTAACATTAAAATAGATCTTTCATATGCAAACTTTAAAGATACACTTTATCAGCCTGTTCTACATAAAACATTCGCATCAAGTTTGAATTTTTTATGTTTGTGTGAGACTATGATTCTGTATTTCTGAGGTCATCATTATTCCAGATATCAATCATGGTCCCAGACCTCAGGGATCACAAAGCCTTCTAATTTCAGGCGCGAGTCCTTTGGTTGGCAATAGCATCTGTAGTGTCTTTGTTCCCATGGGAAAAGGACTGCATTAATATGCATAGATATATTGTTGAGATGAATGAAGAAGGGAAGGGATGGAAAATCCATTAAGCTGGAAGATTGCAATAGGTGGGATACAATCTTCCAGAGACGTGGCCAAGCTTTTACCAATGGAACATCAATTAAAGCTTATTCATATAAGTGAATATTCAGTTGACGATATAGTGTTGATTGTCTTTATCAGATCATTAACAGTATTTTCAAAGGAAATATCGGTTTGATTATTAGATATGTCAATAGAAATTTTTATTGGTAGAATATTTTCATTACTTTTATTGAATTACACCAAATACCTAATGAAAATTGAAATAATATGACTAAAATTCTCATTTAAATAACATAGTGTCAATGAATACTCAGAGTCAGGCTTTTCCAGTCATTTGTTTAGATTATTGTACATAAGTACATATTTTTAAACTTTAGTTTAGTCCTCAAAAACGGATTTTGAGCGAAGCGAAAAATATATTTTTGGGTGAGATGGCAATGTCATCCTGATGGAAGTTCCTATAAGTAGCTTCCTAAGGGATATATGTACTACAGTGATATTCCCAGAGAACTTTACCTTTATGTATCCAGAATTCTAATTCCTGGCGCGAATATCCTTAAATTTTCTCTCAAGGATATTGCATAATATCTGAGGACGTATTCTTGACATGTCACATAGCAATCTGCACCCCTAATCGCATTTACACTTCGAGGGGGAAAGTGGCAGAATTAGAAGGGGAGCCGTATCAAGGTTACCCTAGTTCTCATACTACTATTGAGTATCACAACAGCGCCATATCCAAGATGGCGGACATTCCTTGTAGCATAGAGCAGGGTGCTACAGATACAGTACTTCGGGAGGGATACTGTGAAGATCTTTTCTTTTAGAAAAGAAGGGTGGGTCCATCAGGATGACATGGCCATCTCACCCAAAAATAGATTTTTCACTTCGCTCAAAATCCGTTTTATGGGCTCAAGCCATGTCATCCTGATGGAAGCGTACCAGAGCATTAATGTATCTGTGGATTTTCATAAGTGCCTTAACATTGGGAAAACTTTTCTATGGCCATTCGGACCATTTGAGACAAATGACGTTACCGTTATCCGTCATCATCACTAATCATGAACGATGTTAGTGCTTCCTGCCCCCTACAGGGAAGAGTCATTCTAGACAGTAGAAAATGGGCCTCAAGGTTAGCATATATAGTATCAACAAACATAAGTATACACTGAATATACAAACAGTCTCATAATTTGTATATATTACCGAATGAATATCAGTGTCTCTTATATCCATTGTTTGCGAGCATACAATAATATGAATAATACTTACCTTAGTAAGTCCAAGAACTCTGGCATCTTGAACATGCAATTGTCGAGCGGATTAGGATGCAATTACATTCTAATAGACATTTATTTTTAATAAATGACAAAATGAATTAACAAGTAAAATTAATGTAGCATGATAACGGAATTATACATGTAACATATACAGAAATTATATTTCTTTCTTGAAGGGAAAGAAATGATGAGTGTCACTCTCGGATTGAAGAAAAATTTATAATAAATTTTTCTTCGTGGTAATACTCATTCAAAAGGAGGTCACACTAAAGGTGATGACCCCTTCTCCCTTTAATTGACAGTCCCAGTCAATTAACTGTTGATCGCAGAATTAGACGACAGGTTTTAATACACTACCTGCCGCCACCACATAATGCTTCCGTTCATGGACCTGCTTAGCTTAGTGTTTGTAGAACACTCTAGATGATTTCCATCCAGTATATGAGTGAAGACGCTCAAAGTCCGTATACTGAAAAAAGTTCAGTAATGAAGCAATTTTTCTGTGATCATGACCTGCGGGAGTACTGTCAGGATCTGCTCTACGAATAAAGTAGGTGAGCTTCGCCCTCAGTTGTTTTAGGGATAAGTTTGATCCAGAGGTTTCTCCTTTAAAGAGCTGTCCTCCCCTGAAGTCTTAAATTCTACGAAGATAGACTTTTAGACACTACAGGACATAGAGAGACATCTTCCTTCAGAGTGCTGATTCTCCAGGGACCCCATCTCTTAGTGGGTAGCTCGTTCTTAGCGAGAAAGGTTGAATCAGGGAAGAGATTCAGTTCTCCCGCTTCTGTGAACTGAATGTGGCCCTCATCTCTAGATAGTGCCACTATTTCACCAACTCTAACCCCGGAAGCTATGGCGAACAGAAAAATAACCTTTTGGGTTAGATACTTAAGGGAACAATCTTCATTGTTTACAGATGAGGCGTAATGTAGGCCCTTGTCCAAAGACCAAGAGATGGGCTTTGGTGGTGCTGCAGGCCTAAGCCTTGCACATGCCTTCGGAATCTTATTAAAGATTTCATTCGTCAGATCCACTTGAAAGGCATATAGAAGAGGTCTAGTCAAGGCTGACTTGCACGCAGTTATCGTGTTGGCCGCCAGACCTTGATCATGAAGGTGGACAAAGAAGGACAGACAGAAGTTCATTGAAATTTCGCTGGTCTTTTTGCCTTTACAAAAGCAACTCAATTTTTCCAAAAAGACTCATGTTGTGTTCTAGCTGACTTCGACTTGTATCCTCCTACGAATTCTATATAGCCTTCTGAGATCCCAAACCTTTTCCTAACCGCTAGGGCAAGAAAATTATGAAATGAAGGGTTCGGGTTCTTTGTGATAAATCGAAGGCAATTAACTTCGGAGCCTTCTGAAATAGTCCTAGGATCAGAACTAGGGCCAGCCTCAGCTTCAGTTCTTTCACTAAAGAGGACAGATTGCTCTTGGGCTACTTAGGAGCCAACAGAGCTACTCCTCCCTGGAAGGATCTCAGTATGTTAAGGACCTTCAGCAAGAGATCGGATGGGATGAACAGGGATTTCTGAGTTCTTCCCTTCCATACTAGAGACATGATGTCTGTTATCTCCACTAGAGGATCCTCATATTGGGCTACATATTGAAGTAGTTTCTTGAAGACGCTCATGATGAAGAGGTCGATCTGCAGTTTGGGGACTTGTTCCCATCTGGGAGAGAATAGGTCTGCGTCCGTGGACCATTCTAATTCTATCGGCTTGAGCCCAATTAGAGCATCCACTCTCACGTTGCGGATCGATTGTACATGAACTGCTGACAGGTACCATCCCTTTAAGTAAGGAATGGTTAACGTCACCTAGACTGTATGAGACGTTCTCTAGCCTTGTCGATTCCGACGTCTCATTATGGCTTGGGTGTCCCTCATCAGCCATAGGAGGTCTGATCTGCGTGGAGAGAGTTTCCCCCCCTCATGACAGGACCAACATGGTCTTGGGACTTTCGGACTTTGACCTTTGTTAGGGAAGCGATTAAGGAAGGACGAATATCGGTCTTTTTAGATCTCTTCGAGCGTTTGATGCGTATCTTCTCCAGACTCTTGACACATCTTTCAGCTGTGCTCTTAGCACTGGGTCTGTCACTATTGCGAACTGGAGAGACTTCAGAGCTCCTCCCTGTTAGCGTCTTGGAATCTGACTGATTACCAGAGTCTCTTGACCGACCCTGCAATCTCCTTTTACATTACCAAGGGAAAGGAGAGTTCATGTGACCATAGGTTTCAATGGTTTTTTAGTCATTGAAGCCTTTGAGCTGGAGAGAATCGAGACTTCTTGAAGCTTATCTTGCATCCGTGATGTTTCGGGAACTGGATCATTTTCTTGGATGTTCATAGACCAGTCACTTCGGGTGCTGCCTACCCCAGCCTCTTGTCCAGGTACATAGTTGCTTGAACCATTTCTAGGCTTGGTTTTTGCGTGACTGTGTCTGCCAATCCTGTGAAGATACTTAAGACTGCGTCTATTCCAATAAGTATCTTTCCTAGGATATACGTTACCCTCTGTAACTTGAATCCTAGATGGGGGGGGGGGGAAGGGGTGAGTGACTGGAAGTTGCCAATAGACACCTTTCAGGTCTGACAAGACTACAAACACACCTTTTTTGAAACAGGGTCCTTATGTTCAGAAAGATTAACATTCTGAACTCGCTGTTTTATTTGAACTTGTTGAGTGGCGACAAGGTCAGAATGACTCTGAGTTTTCTTGAGTCCTTCTCGTGAACACCAAACAGACTTCCCTGGAATTCGATGGACTATAGTTCCCTTACCACCTGTATGTTCTAGAGCTATAAGGTATACTCCTCCAGGAGGGTTTTGGATTGTAGGAAGAGATGAGGAAATGATGGTGGAGACATGTGTACCACCCATCTTAGTTCTATCTTGAGTCGGCCTTGGACCCAAGGATCGAAGGTCCAGCGATCCTAAAGGAACCTCCCTCCTACCAGAATCATTTCTATGCTTCGAATGATCAGTAGGTTTAAATATTCGACCACCTGCCTGTGGTACCGAGGTCGCTGCAATGGTGGGATGTTGTTGAACAGCCCGTTTTATATTTCCAGACTTTTCTGTCTTCCTTTTAGGTTGGGTACCCACAACCGTGGAAGTCTTTCTCTTTGAAAGAATGCCCCACATTTGGAGAAGCCCTATGTTCTCCGTGGTGGCGTTCTTAATCACTTTTCTAACTACCTCGTCCGAAAAGAGGTTTTTACCCCAGATATTGGAAGATATTAGCTTCCTTGTTTCATTTTTCACTTTCGCCCTCCTAGCCTTCATAATGGCATAAAGTTCTTTTACTAAGGTAGCCATATGCATTTTGGCTAAGACCATGAGCATGCCTGGGGTACTTTTATGTGCTGAACTCAACTCTATGTAGTTTTGTAAGGATAGGGAGGCTGCACGTCTCTCCTTTGTCTCTTGTTCATTTTACAAGAGAAACTCGGATAGTTTAGGGAGATTTTCGTTAAACTGTCGACTGGCGACATCTGCATCCAGTCTTCCTACTGAAAAGGTTAAGTGGACTTCCTTCCGGTCCTTCTCCTGTCTGGGAAAGGCTAGTGACAGAGGCTTGCACTCCTCGAGTGCATGATATGGTTTACCTGCCTCCACTGCCTTGGCAACAGATGTAAATGCCTTCCCCGTAAAGGGGAATGAAATTGAAGCAGGAGCAAGAAGGGAAGTATACCTGTTACCTAGTGTGAATAACTTTGACACCTAGTAACCTGCCTTTTTCAGGCTACTTGGCAGGATAGCCTGTGCCTTATCATGGTCGAGAATCATGACCTTCTTTGATTCCGTTCCTTTTCTTGAACTTGGTTCATACTTCAGTGGAGCAAAACACTTAGGGAAAGTGTCAAAGCTTGGCAAAAACTGGATTTTGTTCAAAGGAACAGCACCCATCTTCTCCGAGATGTAGAGTTTGCCGTTTAAAATTGGCATCAGCTCCGCAAACCTCCATGGATTGGTTTTGGAGCATGTCGTAAGGTCTTGATTTAAGGGTCGTTTGTATGACCCTTGGAGAGCGACAAGTGGAGCCTCACAGGGCTCTATTTTGCATTTCGCTTCTTGCTTTTTGTCTTGTTTGCAAAGATTCTCTATTAGATTTTTCACTTGGGTCCATAATTGGTCCTTTCCATCTAATAGAGGGGTAGGAGGTGAAGATGTCAATAGCTCTAGAGCCGGCACAGGCGGAAACAATTCCGACATCATATTCTCCCCTTCTTCCCGTGGGGGCTTGCTGCCCTCTATCCCAAAGGCTATCTGGCCGTCGGGAGATGTGAATCGTGCCTGGGGCACTACTATTACTTTACTTGCTTTGGGAAATAGTAGATTACGCAACCTATCATTAGGTTGGTATGGCCCCGAACCAATTTTCTGGAAGCCTCTCATCCAGTTGCGTAATTTGTTACGAGCTGCATCCCTAGACTCTATCGACTTGGGATTTTCGAAACTTCGGACATTAGGGTCCGACATACATTGCAAACCTGTGGGTTTCAATAATAAAGGAATTTGGACATAATATTGTAGGGGGCATGAAACTGCATGAATTATGACCGTAAAAATACTTACTCTTGACATTGCAGAAACCTGCAACACATGTCAGCTGGGGTTCCTCCTGTAAGAAAGGAAAGCCAAATGAGTATACAATTGATTGTCTCACTGATATGCAATATGTAAAAGTCATCTTTTAACTAAAATAGCTTAGGATAGTAAGCTAGCAAGGGATAGTAGGAGACACATACTTGTGTATCCCCTGCAAACAATTGCTGTTACCTCCCCTCAGTATTACCTATAAGGAAATTCCATTATTGAGGGAACTTCGACGAAAGGGTTCTAACCCCTAGGAGTAGAAAAGTGAAAAAATCACTGCCTCTTTATATTCTCAACACTGTGGGGTAATGATGACTGATTTATAATCAAAATATTGAAGGAATTATTTACTTTCAATATAGGAACGGTACCAGCAGAAGCCTGCACAGGGATTCCCAAGAAAGTGTTTGAAAATAGAGGCTACTGTATAGTATATAGTGTAATTCTAGCCGTCATATAGCCGGCAAGAGTAGCACCAGGGACAGTTCAGTCAATATGTTGTCGGCTGTGATGGTGGCCGGCAGCTCGCCGGACCGGCTGTCGGCAGCGGTGCTAGGAACTAACTACTGTATAATCATACTATAGTTTTCTGCTTGCAATATACATCATATTGCAAATTACTGGCTACTGTATAATTATATACAATGTAGTTCAGATAGTGTGCTGCCATTATAGCAAGCATCTGTCGGTAGGGTCCAGTCGGTATGACACCGACTGGTCTTAGGAAGAATAAAAGACATATATTTGTGTATCCCGCCCAGCCCGTTTGCTGTGACCTCCCTTATAATATTAAATCATAGAGTTTCCTGATCAGGGAAACTCAAGGATGAGGGTTCTACCCTTTTAGGGTTAGAAGTGTAATACGACTAGCCCTTTAAAATATTTAATATTATAGGATAAAAGAAAACTGATTTCTAATCAGAATATTGAAGAAATTCTATTCTTTCAATATAGGAATGGTCTCAGCAAACATCCGGGCAAGGATACCCAAAATTTATTGGGAAATAACTACTAGTATAATATAAAAAATAGTTTTCTTTCTTCAGTATAGCCTATACTGCAAATATACTGACTACCTGTATAAACACACACACACACATATATATATATATATATATATATATATATATATATATATATATATATATATATATATATATATATATATATATATATATATATATATATATATATATATAATGTTTGTGTGTGTATTTGTGTGTATTTGTGTGTGTTTGTGTGTGTGTAAAGTATTCAATTTTACTGCCATAGTTTTAGTTAATCATGTACGCGGTTCCCTAAGTAAGGAAATTCATACTTAAATCATATCTACGCAAGATGTAAGTGGTAGAAATGCAATCACCTACACATCTTATTAGAATTGGAAATAGCCCTTACATCAGCTCCAATGAGTAATGAAATGAATATTTATGTAATATGAAATAAAAACAACATCATGATATCTTTTTGTTGTGCATAGTCTATGGTGAATCAACGAAATAGAAAAATAAACACATGGAACCTACAACCCTAGCCGTTACCCATTCTTCCGAGATAGTGAAATGATTTTACCACAAAAGATATGCAGTGACATTTGTTGAAATCGTTGCCTCCCAAAACTGCTTTCCAAATTCAGTGGTGAACTCCAAACCCTCCACCATAACGAAAGTGTTTTCTTATGTCGTTGTCATAACTATTAAAGAATGTGATAACGTTTGGATTGAAATTTTAGACAATTGAGTATGCATTTCATTGCGTTCTATTCTATTAAATATTCAAATTCCCGTTTTCTATTACTAAGGAATTGTGCCACTTTCTGAGAAATTACGTCTTCACAAATAAAAAAAAGAAAAAAAGAAAACATGACATAAGGAATATTCCACTCCTGAAGAAAAAGATCAATTATTCATAACCATTAATAAAAGTTTCCTTCAATCGTTGATTATCTTTTCAACCCTGATCCGGACAAGATTTATTCGAAGGTAATAGGAAATTACCTCATTTAATCACATTTTTTATTATTGATTTTCTTTTAATTTTATTCCTTATAGTTTCGCTTAGTTTAGGAGCATTTTATCATTCTAGTTTTTTTTTCTCTTTATTCTGGGCAGATGTAAATCAAGACAATAGAGTAATACAGGGACATTTGTAAAGATATTATCAAATCATTGTTGTATTTCCAATGGTTTTTCTTCAAATGATAAAATTTTGAAATCCCATTTTCCATTCATAAGGATTTCATAAAGGCCAAGGGAACCTAGCGTATATGGAGACCAGTCTAGTCTTTCTCTATTCCCAGGATTTGAATATTTCCCTGAATATCAGAACCAGTCCCTCCCTCCTGTTTCAATCCTTCTCTAAAGCTCCGAATGAAACCTCATTCCTCCTCCTTAGCTGTCCTCTTAATAACTCCATTAGGCTCTGACGTTACGATTCCTCTAGGCTTTCTGCATAATTTCCCAGCCATTAGGAGATGGAGAGTCGGGGACAATTATTAGACGGTGGAAGGTTTTAATATAGTACGCAGTAGTATCTTATGAGAGAGTGACTGCGGCCCTTAGCGGTTGAAGACATTCGTTTTGGGTAAGTGCGACTACATTTTGTAAGTTGATAAATGAACGATTAATTATTATTATTATTATAATTATTATTATTATTATTATTATTATTATTATTATTATTATTATTATTATTATTAAGTTGTAACTCTAGTTACCAAAACAGTATGCTGTAGGCCCAAAGGCTCCAAATAAAAGAAAAATAAATCACAGAGACTAAAGGCAACAAAGAAATAAATAAACTACAGTATATTCAAGATTAATAAGCCTCCTGGCTAGTACAGTGATAACGTGTTCGCCAAACATTCACATGGCAGCAGATCGATCCCAGCCCGGGACAGTGAATTTATTCTGTTTACTGGGGAGGCCACTGTTGTGGTTGGCGACCACAATGGGGGTTAATAGAGGGTGCCAACATTAGTGAGGAAATATATAAGCGCACCAACATCCTTAAATTATAGAAATATATGTGATAAGATAAGAGATGCCTGCTTCCATGTCCCTCCTTCACAGGTGTATCCTCCACGGACAGTTCAAGTGACCATCGACCAGAACTACCGGAACATCGAGTTAGATGGTGACTATCGCAACTTACCGCTCAGAAGATCTCAGAGATTTTTGGAAAGGACAAGGGTCCAAAAAGCGAGAAGTGTTTTCTAATTAGTTTTAAACTGTTTTTAACGTTATGGCTAAGTATTTGAATTATCTGTATATTTGTATTTTTCCTTACATCAGTACCTGACTTGTTTTTTTATAAACATTTTAGTGACCAAGTCCACAGATGATGGGCGAAAGCTATAAAAGTTCGTTGTATAATCTACAAAAAATACACAGTTTTTATACACGTCTTACATCATTGTGGAAACTTTTTAACATAATAAAGAAGTACAGCAGTCATGAATTCAGAACTTTTTATCTTTCCAGTTATGTGGAACCTGGCTCCACTTATTAAATCAATAAAGCATTTAAAATAAAGTGCATTTTTATTCCATACACACATACAGATATATGTGAATATATGTATGTATGCATTTAAAATCAAACGAATTTCTTTTTTCAATGCTTTCTGGATTTAATAGCAGAAGCGAGGTTCCACATAACTGAAAAATCAAAAACAGATTTATATGATCAAACTCGATATGAACAAATAAATACAGTAACTAAACTGTTACTACGTATCATGTTATCAATAAAAACGGGAGGTTTGACTAATTATGTTTACATTTTGTAGAAGATAATAATCAAGGAGAATATGTGGCTGGTCTTAGTGACGTTCAGTTTAGGAAAGAAGACGAGGCTCATGAGACCATATGTCGTTTCCTTGAAATTTGGGTTCGAAGACTAAAAGGATGTGGGAGATTATTGTTGGTGCTTCTCTCTCCTAGTAGAGAGAGAGAGAGAGAGAGAGAGAGAGAGAGAGAGAGAGAGAGAGAGAGAGAGAGAGAGAGAGTTTATATATTTTTTTTATTATCACATCCCATAAACTCCGCGGTGGCAGACGTTAAACTGTTACAATGTTCATGAAAATTCTCCTATTGAAGAATATATGTTGATGCTCCCATAACCCGCGTAGCAAAGGGAAAAATAGCTAGTTATTGCTTTCATATAGTGAAGCAAAATGTTCCTCAATTTGATAACATACTATACAACAAAACAATTGAAATTTATCTCTATATTAATGAGAGGTGAACAGAAATAATATTGAGAACAATAAAACATCTTTTATTTGGATAATCAAGAAATATTACTCGTCCTAAGTAGAGGAGATTCCCTCAGTTTATGGGCAATTCGGGACAGGGGTGAAATGTCTTAAACTATCTAGTAAAGAACCATCGTATATTCCTTGTACGTTAAGGAAATGGCTCCATATACTAAGCGGAGTAATGAGAAAGGTCAACACCCTTTGCACTCAGGAGAGTAAAAGTGTTTCCTTAGGGACTGATTGCACGTTAAGAACGGTTGGAGATAAATATCTTGTTCATTTGAGATAAATTATGTTTTTTTTTTTTTTTTTTTGCTTCTATAATGTCTTTTTACCGTGTAAGTTTTATTCATTTACAGAGGGGGAGGGGTAGGGAGGTCCTGTTCCAATAATATATATATATATATATATATATATACATATATATATATATATATATTATATACATATATATATATATATATATATATATATATATCCTTGGAAGTGTTTAGAGATTGGATGATAATTAAACAAATATAATTAAATAGGAACAAAACCTGAGTTTATGGTGGTGGGAAAGAGAAGCGTGAGAAGATTGGGTGATATTCAAACAAACAAAGATAATTACTCAGTGCCGATATCTAGTAAAGTTCATGACCTAAGCGTATTTCTTGACTGCAATTTGTCTCTCAAAGCCGAAATAAATAATGTAGTAAAAACTGTTGGTTATCATCTAAGAATATTGCTTTTATAAAAAAAGTAGCTGGATGAATATTCTGTAAAGAAACTTGTGATAAACTGTGAAATTATCAGAACTCCATCTGCTACAATCTGCCAAAAGTATAACTTAAAAATTTACAAAACTTAATAAACAGAGAAGCAAGACTAATAAAAGTCCCTCCTATACTAATTGATCTACAATAGCTGCCGAGTAAGGCGAGAGTTGAGTTTAAAATATGTACAATTAACCACCAAGTTATCAGAACCGGTCCGTCAAAATATATAAGATAATTGCTACATATTATGCAACCAACAAATCATCCTGACACCAGAATAGTTACGGATGGTTTTAAACTATTGGAACCTAGATGCATGTCTATTGTAGGCTTTGCAATAATTGAAGATATTAAGACTTTCAAGAGGAAACTGAAGACTTTCTTATTCAGCGAGTGCTTCTATAGTGACTATCTAACAGAAAGCGACCAATACACATTGTGAAATGTTAAATGCTCCTGAATTGATATAATAAAACGACTGTGGAGGTCCTGTAGAGAGTAGGGTTCCCCTGGTGTACAGGACCAGAGAAGCAGCCCTTAAAGTAAAGTAAGTATCTCATTTTAGTACATTTTACATCTATAGAAGACATATGTGGCACTGAAGCTCTGTTGTGGTACACACGGAATCAAAATGCATTTTGTAACGATCGAAAAGCAATAGATATGAGCCCTGCATCAAAGAAATATTAAGAAAATAAGAAAAATTAAATATCGAGTGTATCTGGATTTCAGCGAGGAAGCAAAACTCTGTCTTGTAAAAGAAACAAAAGAGAGAAATAGACATCTTTTCCAAGTACAATATTCCTTTTACCTCCTGATTCCTTTGAATTTAAGATGAAGGATTCTATACTTGAGGAAAGCTATTTTCTATTCTATTTCTGGGAAATTGGAAGAGCGAGTTAGAAGTCTTCCCAATGTGAAATCTTGAACAATGTGTCCCTTTTGCTTTTTTGCTTTTGCGAATTTGACTGTCTGTGAATCTTATCGGAGTAAAACGAAATTAGGGATTCGTGGAAGCCGTCACTGTAAACTCTCTGTCCTCTCTCTCCCTCTCTCTCTCTCTCTCTCTCCTCTCTCTCTCTCTCTCTCTCTCAATACACACACACACAGGAGCACACACACATGTATATATATATATATATATATACATTTGTACTCACATATATATATACATATATATATATATATATATATGCAGACGTGTATGCACAATTATATATATGTATATATATATATATATATATATATACTGTATGAATATGTGTGTGTGCGCATGTCTGATATGCTGCTCGCATGTTCTTTAATATAAAAGGGATAAAATCCGGAGAGAAAGAAAAAAATTATACTATGATCAAAAATATTTTTTTTTTATTTCAAATAACTATCTATCATGTGTTGTAAAGTTCATATATTTCATCATTACCATTTGGAGGATAATTCATATGAAAGACGAGACCAACCGTAAAGTTGGATTCAGTATCTTTTCTTTTGATATTCAAAGATTCTATTAATCAAATCCAAAACAGGATGATTCAAAAATTCCCAGAAAAGCATCTGGATATTGTTTTTTGGTTAAATATTTTTTCCTACTCACTATTTTTGTTTTATCAATTTCTGACCATGAATATTGGGGTAAACCAGCCGTTCATATACCACACCTTTGTAATAACAATTATAGGAATCACATGGTGAAACGGGATTTTGTGTGCATTCAGAAGCTCTTCCCTTATTTATATAAATGATAAAAAATTGAAATTATTGAATATTTTACCTTTTCACAGAAAAAAAAATAATTGTCAAATATACAGAACCCATCAGAATAACGATTTTTTTTTATTTAGTTACTGACCTTGGCTAGATACATCAAAGGATAACCAGTTCTTTGTGATACGCAGTGCCTATCTAACTAAGGCAAGTGACCCATGCCGGTCCATACTAATTCTAGTAAGATTAACCTTCAGGCATCAGAGTAGAAGAGGAAGAGACCGTTTGTCCATCGCCTTAAACCCATCCGTCGCCCTGCTGCCAGAGACTTCATCGAGATTTAGGGGGGCATTTCCTCTACACCCAAAGCTCTCATTGCTCCACCAAGTCGCTCATCCGCTTATACGAGTATAAGCGTTGGCAAACCGGAACTGCTAAGATATACCGCCTAGCACGACGCTATATATTAGCCTTTGATAGTGTGCACTGGTCAATTTTGTTGAGAATCCTGCATTATTATGGAATTCTACTTTAATATGTAAATTAGATTAAGTCTGTTCATAAGCATAGCAAGTGCAAAGTGAGTGTTAATGGAGTCTTATCAAGTGAGTTTCCAGTGAACTGCGGAGTACTCCAAGGGAATGTGTTGTCACTTATGTTGTTCATCCTCCTCATGGACTTTGTAATGTGTATAACAGTCAGAGATGGTGGAGAAGGATTGTACTGGATTGGTGATAGGCATTTAGCAGACCTAGAGTATGCTGATGATGCTGTCCTTTTTAGCAAAATACCACAGGATTTGCAATGCTTTCTTACCAGAATGCATGAAATATCACACGAGGTGGGGCTGAAGATAAATAAAAGAAAGGCAAAGATGATAAGAACGGAGTATGCAATGGAAGAGGAAATATCATTGGAAATAGAAAGGATTGATGAGGAAGAATCATTCAAGTATTTAGGAACAATGATCTCCAATAAAGGGCTTTTAGAATTAGAGTTTAGTTAAAGATCGAACAAAGCAAATTAGACAATGGCTAGGTTAAGTAAAATTTGGAAATAAAATTGCCTAGAATTCCATATGAAAATCAGACTATATATCAGTTTAGTAAGATCGGTGTTACTCTATGGACAAGAGTCATGGTATGACAATGCACCAATCTCCAATAGATTTAGTAGAATTGAGAATAAAGTCCTCAAAAGAATATTTTGAGTTAAATAGCAGTACAGGATTATAAATGAAACTTAAAGACAGATTACTCGAGTACCAAATGTGGATGAGATCAAGATGAGGGGTAGATGGAGATGGTTTGGCCATGCTCTACGCACTCCCCAAGAAAGATTAGTTCACTAAACGTTTAACTGGGCTACGCAAGACACTAGAAGATTTGGAAGACCTAGGCCTACATGGCTTAGGACTATAAAGCGCGAAGTAGGAGATGATGAAGGGAGATGTATTGAATTAAAAGCTTAAGACAGAGACGACTGGCGAAATCTAACCGAGACCCTTTTCGTCAATAGGCGCAGGAGGAGATGATGATGATGAGTTACTTATCTACAACAACCCATTAGCTATAATAAGAGATGAGGAAGTTGAGGTGGCAATGTGGATTTACTAGAGAGGATAAATCTGAGAACAAACATGTTAGAGGCCTTCTCAAAATAGCACCAGCTTCAACCAAGGCGAGGGAATGCAGACTGAGATGGTATGGACATATAAAGAGACGAGAGGAAGACCATCTGATAAGGAAGATGATGGATATGGGACTACCTGGTGGGAGAAGGTTGGGCAGACCAAAATCGCGATGGATTGACTTTGAAGAGAAATACTGTATGAGGGAGTAGGGATTGAGCGAGGAAGATACATTGGACCGAGGGAAATGGAAGAATGTGTTGAAGAAACATTACAGTGACCTGAAATAGGGACAAGCTAGTAGAGAGAAGAAGAAGAAGAAGAAGAAGAAGAAGAAGAATTCGGAGACGAAAGTCATATTTGATTGATATTGGACTTCAGTGCTCGACACTTTCATTCACCCCAACCTCACTCCTACCCTCCAGTCACCCACACACCAATTACCCCCCCCCCCAACCCCACGACACCACCACAACCCACCCACAACCGCACATTACCCACAACTGCACCTCACCCACATCCCCTCTCCACTCACATCATTCTCACCGATATCACCACTACACCTCCACACACCACTTACCCCCACCCACATTCCCACTCCACCCACATCCCTGAAAAAAATTCAAATTATTCCAAAAATGATTATCAGCCTTTAAACAAGGATTTCCCTTTAGGAAGACATGCCATTCTCAGAAGGATTTGTGCCAAACCTGTTTTTATGAGTTTAACTAATGATCAGCAATGCAGGTGATCACGGTATTGCTACAGAATACTATAAAAATTCCTGAAATTCTTTGCATATTCTTACGATTAACTTCATCCTTCCATTAAATTGGAAATTTACCAAAGGATGGGATTATTCAGGAATTAGAAAAGGTTTGTTATTTGATAATGATAAGGAGATGTTTGAAAGCTTTTGAAATAATGAAAGTGAATGAGCTGGGAATGGTTGTTTTATTTTTATTCTCTGTTGATATTTTTTTCTTGCAATGGCTCTCATTTTTTCATAATCGTCTGTTTTCTCCTGTTGAAATTATTCCGGAAACCTGTGTGACCCCGAGTGAAGTCTTTCACGTTCATGGAGATGACGAAGTGGAATTCATACAAACATACATGCATAAATACATACATATATACAATCTTTACTTAAGAGGAAGATACGCATAGAATAATAGCTGATAATTAAGGAAGTACCAAATATGAGAAAAAGGATTCTGCTGAAGAGAAGAAAGTATGTCCGTAAAAATACCTTAAAAAACTCTAACTTTAATAAAAAAAAAAAAACCTCTTATCTCAAAATATTTGCATTACTGAAATCAACAGGATTCAATTTCCATATCAGCAACTTTGCTGAAAAATTGCTCCACACGCTAATGCCTTTGCAAAATTAACGTTACGTTATTTCAAACAAGTGGGGCTGGAAATTCTATTGAAAAGAAAATATAGCAAAGTAAATGTTTATATAAAGTTTTGTGATACATTGAATGCACACCCCCTCACTCTACCATCACCTCAACCCACCAATATCCCCACCCCACCAACAGGATGAAAATATTGAGAAAATATTTATCATCGAATTATTACCTCCGCCAGGAGGGTATGTTTTCGGTTCGGTTTGTTTGTTTGTTTGTTTCTCTGTTTGTCTGTCTGTCTGTGGACAACGTAGAGGCCACATTTCTACACGGAATCACTTCAAACTTGGCCAAGTAGTTCCCCAATGTGTATGGAAGAACTGATTAAATTTTGGTCAAGGTCACCCCAAGGTCAAGGTCACAGGGGTCACTGGTGTCACTATGACATAAGTGGCCATATCAAGAGACAGAAATAAAGCACTGACTTTTGCATAAGCCAACAGGGAAGTCCTAGTCCAGGCGCAACCCATGGGTGATGTTCAAATTTATAAAGGTCAAAGGTCAAGGTCATATTGGTGCATTATATCAATGTCATATTAAGTATCAGTGGCAAATGAACAAAGATCACTTGAAGGTCAAAAGTCAAGCAGGTCACTTGAAGGTCAAGGTCACGTGAAGGTCAAGGTCACGTGAAGGTCAAGGTCACCTGAAGGTCAAGGTCACGTGAAGGTCAAGTACATTTGAAGATCAATGTCACTTGAAGCCAAGGTCATGTGAAGGTCAAGGTCACGTGAAGGTCAAGGTCACTTGAAGGTCACGTGAAGGTCAAGGTCATGTGAAGGTCGAAGTCACATCAATTCATGATTCTAGGACATATGGCGCTCTAGGTCACCTTGGCGGAGGTATGTCCTCTACGAGG
>NC_090734.1:8363263-8368263 GCF_036898095.1 Palaemon carinicauda
TACTACCATTAGTCACAGTGATAAACAAGTTCGAGGTCTATGTGAATTGACCACAAAATTAAGAGATTACACTGTACTCGGGTCATAATCCTTTAACTTTGTGAATAAGATGAAAAATGATAATCAAAGGTTAATTACATGGTCATTATATTTGCAATGGTATTGTATGAATGTAAAGCATATACTGGATAAAGATAACTTGGTTGCAGATAATTTATCTCGGCCTGAATGGATGGATTCAGGCACTGAATAAATAATCTTTTTGGGGGAGCTATCTTACGAAGCTGGTCTAGTGTAGAGTGAATAGAGTACTTTATTAATGATTCTATTTATATTTTATCTGTGCATTAAAGAGAGGTTAGGCAGCTCTTAAGATGAGTACTTCTCATGTATATTCAAGTTTATTATGTAAATTACGTAAGACTTTCGTCATTAATTTCATTTTATTATTTATTCAAGACAGTACAGTATATGTGCATTTACCTTATTTCTAACAATTAACTTTTTTATTTCCCATAATTTTTCTACAAAGTCTTATATAATTTGTTTGAGAGTATTAGGTGACCATATATGATAGGAACAAGGGCTTTTGTAATGTTCTTTTATAATTTTATGAGGTAATGCATCGTGTTTGTGAGAGAATATGCCATGTGATTTTGAAAATTCGTGATAAACGTAGTGATAGTATGTTATCTTTTTTTTTTATTTTTGGGACAAAGGGTGGTCGTAGCGAGCTGACTAAGAGAGCAGTATGGTGGTGCATGAGTACACATTCAAGAGAGCAACACTTCCAGAACTCGTTCTTTGGAATCATCTGGAAGTAGCTAAGTTTCATATTTACAGGGTTGCATAGACAGATAGAGAATTCCAGCCTTATGACACCCATTTCTCCCGCTCACTCACTCTCGCACATAACTTAGTGCATTGTTTTAAAAGTGTTCAGTGAAATAATGAAGTTTTGGTGTGAGAGTTTTTGTAATCCTAGTAAGTACTTATAAAAATATTCTTAGGGTTTTTGTAAACAGCCCAGTAGGAAGGTGATAGGTTCTTATATTGTGATCAGATTTTTTATTTTCATTAAGTGTCAAACTTAAATATTGTATTCAGATTTAATTTCAAGTGAAAGAAGTGATTGTATTATTTTCATAAGTGTTATTTCTTTTTCTTAGTCTAAGGTTCATTCAGATATAATAGTTCAAGTTAAGTTATTATATAATTTCCTGACTGTAAAATTTTTCTCTCAATCTAATCTTTGTTCAGATTTAGTATTTCTAGTGATTTATTTGATTTATGTAAATTCTTCCAAAGTGTTGTGATTTGTATTTTTGTAAAGAGTGTTGTAAATTTGTATTTTTGTAGAGAGTGTTTTATTTCAATCATCAGATTCTATTGATGAACAGAAATTAGAGTTGTTTGAATATTCATGATAATAATTACACAGTTTACTTTTGAGTGTACTTAAGAGACCTTTGGATAGTCAGTGTTTTATATATTGCTGTCTGGGAGCTATTTACCTGTCACAAAGTTCAGGTATTAATATTTCCAAGTGTAACTTATTTAATGTAAATGCAAACTGGTGAGTTTGGAACAAGAGAGGTCGTTTAGCTTGCCAGCCGTAATAAATATCATATTATATGTTTGGTTCCCAGACACTAGTCATAGTATAATGCATATATATATATATATATATATATATATATATATATATATATATATATATATATATATATATATATATATATATATATATAAATATATAGATATATATATATATATATATATATATATATATATATATATATATATCTATCTATATATATATATATATATATATATATATATATATATATATATATATATATATATATATAGATATATATATATATATATATATATATATATATATATATATATATATATATATATATATATATATATATATATATATACTGTATATATCTATCTATATATATATATATATATATATATATATATATATATATATATATATATATATATATACATTGTGAATTTCATTTTTACTCTCTCTTCCTATCTCTATTGTCATCTATTCCAATGATGATAATAAACTAAGTATATGATTATGTGTGTCTGTTATTGTAGCTCAAATTAAGCTGAGCTCTCTCTCTCTCTCTCTCTCTCTCTCTCTCTCTCTCTCTCTCTCTCTTGCTTACAATATATATTGATTGATGTAACATTTAATTTTGTTCAGCACGTTTGGCACAAATTGGCATACTAGTATGTCGTTCATGATTTGTGGCTCTTGTTTATTGGGATTCCCGTATGACTTGTTTTATTATATCTTTTAGTTAAAATAATACATTCATTCCCCCACACAAACATTTGCACACCCAACAGAGAGCATTTTATCTCTTCATCTACCTATCTCTATATCTATCTATGTATATATATATATATATATATATATATATATATATATATATATATATATATATATATATATATATATATATATATATATATATATATATATATATATATATATATATATATATATATATATATATATATATGTACATACATATGGACATATACACATATATGGAACACTTTAGTGAGGTCATGAATAGGAGTTATGAAGCGTATAATTTAATTTATATACCTGAAGCTGTGAAGCCCCTTGGTGTGTCAATTAACGAATTCAGTGTGTTTAAAGTCGAAGTTATCATAAAAAAAACTAAAGAAATAGAAAGTCCTATGATACGATGAAATAACTGATTTGATGATATTGACCCCAAAATGAAGCGACTCCCAGAATACTTACACGATTATTTTTTTTTTTAATGTGGCATGAGGAGGTAAAACCTAATGAATGGGATCTACAAGTGTTAGTGAAAATTAAAAAAAAAAGAGATCTGACTGATTGTGATAATTACAGAGGCATCTAACTTGCCTCAGTTGTAATAAAAATATATATAGTATCCTTTTTCTAAATAGACTAGAGAGAAAGACTGATGAAAAGCTGAGGCATGAATAAGCAGGATTTACAAAATGTAGCAATTTCATTGAACAAATTTTCATTTTAAGGTATGTGGTACACCAATGTGTAGAATATATAAATCCAGTTTTGATGGCATTTGTGGACTATGAAAAGGCAGTGATGGTGTAAACCGCCAATTTAAGAATTGCTCTTAAATGTATAAATTTGAAAAGTCTCTTCATGAGCTGAGTAAGCGCAAATTTAATGTTAGTGGAATCTTATCAAATATATTTCCAGTGGAGAGTGGAGTACTTCAAGGGAATGTGTTGTCACCTATGTTTTTTATCCTCATCTTGGATTTTGTAATGATAGAACAGTTGGGGATGGTGGAGAAGGAGTGGACTGGATTGGTAGTAGAAAATTAGCTGACGTAGAGTACACTGATAACGCTGTCCTTACTAGCAGAACACCACAGGACTTGCAAAGCTTGCTTATCAGTATACATGAAATATCACATGATGTTGGTATCAAAATACATAGAAGAAAGATAGAATATGACAACCGAATATGCATGCACGTTAGAAACTACTGGTGAAGGTGGCCAGAACGGTGGTTAACTTCAGACATACTGCTTGAGGTTTGTGGTGGCGATGGTCATGTGGTAATTTGCTCCAGATATGAGGTGGGTATTAGTAGGTTTAATGATTTGCACTACCTTACGTGTACGATTATTTATAATGTCTATAAATACTTTTCAGTACTGTACTGTACCACTAAACTGTAGGATTTTAACTGGTTTTCAATAAAATTAAGGGTGGTGTATGTTGGCATAACTCGGTACTTGGTATTATGATGTTTAAATGCTGTACTGTTATTTTTAACTATTTGTCTGTTAGGACTGTGCTACATGATACGAATGTTGTTATTAAGCGTGTGTAGTATTCTAAGTTTCATCAATGTTTGCGGTTGAATAAAAGGACGGAGGCTCCATTCAAGAAGAGTTTAATTGGTAGGGTCTCATTAATTTGCAGGACGTCAACACCGAAAACGATGTAAGTGCTGAATTGTGTTCATTCACTTATGATGCTGGTAAATTTATAGAAAAACATGGAACAACATTTCTAAGAGAAAAGACAAAACTTTTCCTACAGGAAATGATGTGCTTTTTACGAATTTGACCTTTATTTCCACTGCAATTAAGCCGTTATACCGGTATAGAACCCCCTTCCTGATGGACACAGGTGGGAACCTGTGATTTTGAGTGTGTGAAAGCAGGAAAAAACGCAATTATTTAATGCTTTTATGATTTGTAAACGTGTACAGAGACTAACAAACTAACCTAACCTAACCTAGTAGTTCCTAGATAACAGCCCCTAGTCAGGGGCATAGTCCCCCAGACCTCGTACCAGGTTAGAACCCATATTGTGGGGGGGGGGGGGGCCAAGCTGCACGGTCCCCCTTCCCAGGTCACAAACCTTGCCAGGTCGCAAACCTTCCCAGGTCCTAAATATTCTCAGATCACAAACCTTCCCACGTCACAACCACTAGGTGAGGGATAACACCCCACCCCTCTCCGCCCACCCACCTTTCCAGGTCACAAAAACGTGATTATTTAACACTATTGAGGTTTTTAAAAGGGTACAGAACCTAACAAACCCACCTAACCTAACCTAAAAGTTCCCAGGTCCCAATCCCTATACAGGGGCAAGCCCTTAGGACAACCCCTCACAAGCCTTCGTAGTTCACAAAAAATTATTAAATCACAATAATTATGAAAAAGTAAATAATGATTAATTGCTCAAATTATGATTGAGATGTGGAAGATTGCGGGTCACCGGGATCCTCTGCCACCTTGTGTTGTTGTGAAGGGTAGAGGGGACTGGCATTGATGAAGAACTGGTGCAGTAATGAGACCTATGGGTAGTGGTGAGTGAAGATAAACCTGGGAAAATACGGACGTACAAATTCCACTTTATTAGTAGGTCTTACGATCCACTCTTTCACTTCCCTCCAAGGTGTTAGATATTTTAAGCATGGG
>NC_090734.1:8373263-8378263 GCF_036898095.1 Palaemon carinicauda
TTAAGTAACTATGATCTCCAATACAGGGTCTTTAAAGTTAGTTTAGTGAAAGATTGAAAAAAGCAAATCAGCCAATGGCTAGGTTAAGTAAAATTTGGAAATCAAATCGCCTAGAAATACATATAAAATCAGACTATATATCAGTTTAGTGAGATTGGTGATTTTCTATGGACATGAGTCATAGCATGGCAATGAAAGTCTCCCATAGGTTTAGTAGATTTGAGAACAAAGTCCTCACAAGGATATTGAGAGTTAAATGGCAAGACATGATTTGAAATGAGACTATTGATAACCGCGGCCAATCTGGGTAACTGAACAGTCACGTGACTTCCCGCACGTGGCGCAGTGAAAACAAACCACACTTTAACGTGATGCTGCATGAACGGTCGTCTGTTAAAGCTAAATTATTCGCCATTATGCCATCATCATGTGTTATTTTCAACTACAAGAATCACAATATGATGCAAGGAAAGAGGTTGCAAGTTCCCCAGTCGTAGCAGAAGCCAGATAGGAGGGATAAGTGGCTTGCAGCATGCCAGCAAATGAATCCAAATGGACACAAATGGTCCCCACCAAAAAGTCGGGTTATTTGTAGTGAACACTTTATCTCAGGTATTTATGAAATTTAACATATTTAAATATAATTTAACATTCTGGTGGTTGGTGTTCCAACAGTATGTCTATTGGTGTTCATTATGAATTTATATTAAATTGCCAAAATACAGGTAAACCCAACAAGACTGAGAAAGAACACCCAGACTACATTCCTTGCATACTGCCTTTCAAGAAAGACAGCTATGCCAAAGCCAAACGACAACTTGAGAGGTATGAGCGAAATGACAAGAGAAGGCGATTGGTTTATGAGGCCAGCAGTAATACACCTCACACTTGTGTGCTGTAAACAGTTCAAAATAATTATTGCTTATCATCATTTTTAACTTGCAAGTGTCGCTAGAAGTTAGAACAGTTGTATTTTATATCTTATTACTAACCCGAAGCATTTAACTTTATATTGTAACGTGTTTTAGCAGCTCCATCCAAAGAATTCACGTAATCGTAAGCCATTGCTCTGGTTTGTTTTCACTTCGCTTGATTCCCGCGCTAGCGGTCACGTGATCGATGACGTCAGGTCGCGGTTATGAATACGAGAGATTACTCAAGTCCCATTTGTGGATGAGATCATGATGAGGGGCAGATGGAAATGGTTTGGGCATGCTCTTCGCACTCCCCTAGAGAGATTAGTTCACCAGATGTTCTGCTCGGCTCCACAAGACTAGAGAAGAGTTGGAAGACCCAGGTCTTCATGCCTGAGGACTATGAAGTGCGAAGTAGGAGATGATGAATGATGTAAGGAATTAGCAGCACAGGATAGAGACGACTGGTGAAATCTAGCCGAGGTACTTTTTGTCAATAGCCATAAGAGGAGATAATTAAACATACACACACACACACACACACACACACACACATATATATATATATATATATATATATATATATATATATATATATATATATATATATATATATATATTCACTTCACTTCACTAAATCCCGTCCGGAATTCTCTGGGTTGGGTCCTGCATCTGATATCGCCATTCTCTCTAGAGACTCCTATCCAATGCCATTTGTGCCAGCTGCTGAAATGTCTCGCCTCTATTTACTTTCTTGAAGGTTTTCACCCATGTTTCTCTTGGTCGTCCTCTCGGTCTATTTCCGGCCACTTGACAATGAAGCACTATCTTTGGCCATCTGTCCTGTTCCATCCTCCGTACATGCCCAAACCATCTCCTCTGAATATCTTCTACTCTAATCAGAATTGTGTCCTCAACACCAGCCATTTCTCTCACTCTCTCGTTCGTAATTCTGTCCTCCCATCTTAGACCACAGATTCTTCTCAGACATTTAATTTCAAAGGCTAATAACTTTTTCTCTTCTCTCTTCTTCAGTATCCAGCATTCAGCACCGTATATCACTGTAGGGATTACTATTGCTCTTAATAGCCTAATTTTCAACTTGATGGATATATTTCTATCTTTCCAGATTCTTCTTAGCCTTCCAAATGCTTTCTGGCCACTTGAGATTCGGTCTTGAATTGCTCTTTCCATCTTTCCATCTCCTGTGAAAAACACTCCCAAATATTTAAACTCATTGACTTGTTCCACTTCTCCCTCTGATAGCTGTATTTCTAAGGCCTCTCTCTGGCGTACAATTTTCATACTTTTGGTTTTCTCTCTATTTATCACTAATTCATACCTACTGCACTGCTCCTATCATCTTTCTCTCAAGTTCCTCCTTAGTTTCTGCTAAAAGCACTATGTCATCTGCATACCTCATGTTAGATATTTTTGTCCCTCCTATATCTATGCCACCCTCATAATCTCCAAGTGCCATTCTCATAACCCATTCCAAGTATAGGTTGAAGAGGTGGGGTGATAGTGGGCAACCCTGTATAGCCCTGTATAACCCTGTATAGATCCCGGGATAGAACACCCGAAATACATTATATTGTCACTCGTGACTAGGAACAAAACATATAATATTATATATACTACAACTGACAAGTTAATTAGCCTCTCGAATTCCAAATTACCTTGTTTGCTCTTACATTAAAACTGTTACACTTTAAATCATTAATACTCAAAATATGAGACCGTTAAATAACTCTCAGACAGCAATATATAAATTACTGAATATCCAAAGGTCTCCTAAGCATACTCAAAACTGAATTGGGTAATTACCCTTAAGTATTATCAAAACACATTTAACACTGGTTCTTAACAGGAATCGAGCGGAATCTGGTTCCAAATAATGATGATTGGAATAATGCAGTCTTTACAAAAATAAATATATTCTATATAAATTACAACAATTTGAAAAGAATTTACATAACAAAATAAGTCACTGGAAAAATTAATTCATTATAAAACTTTGAATAAGACAAAAATGTTACAATCAGAAATTTATAATCTCTTGACTTGAATTATTATATCTGAGTAAACCTTAGTCTAAGAAAAAAAAAATTATACAATGAAAATTATACAAAAAGTTGAATTAAATCTGATAATACAATGTTCAAGTTTGACACTTACTGAATTACGTAACAAAACTATCTTCCCTCCAAGGTCATTTACAAAAACGTTTTACAAGGCCAATTCTTACCCTAATACAATCAATTCAAAAATCACCTTTTAGTCTTGCGTGACACACAATTTGCTTTGGGGCACAGTCACTTAGGAGAGGACACACTAACGTAATGATCACTTCAAAAATATACTGGCTTGCTAGCGAGAGAGAGAGAGAGAGAGAGAGAGAGAGAGAGAGAGAGAGAGAGAGAGAGAGAGAGAGAGAGAGAGAGAGAGAGAGAGAGAGAGAGAGAGAGGGGAAGACGGCTACTCAGGCCACGGTTCTAACTCGATCTCTATGTCTGTATATCTCTCTCACTAACCCAACTTTGGGTCACCATATATATCAAACCTAAATGCTTCCAGAACCTTCCAGGATCGAAGTCTGGTGGCTGGGCGGCTCCCAAGCGTCAAAGTTTCCAACTAGATAAAAATACCATGAGGGGAACCAACGAACCCGCGAGACGACTTCCCAGCTCACCTATTGTCCCCGAAATAAGAAAAAATAACATCCTCTCACTGGGTATTCTTGAAGCTTCCAAAACATGTGTCACTGAACATTCTCTCTCTCAAACACAATGCAATACTTCATAAAATATAAAAGAATATTACCTAAGCCATTCTTCCTATCTCTCATGAATCCTATAATAGTTTCAAGTAGACTATGTAAGACTTCATGGCAAACATACGTGAAATAAAAAGTTAATTCTTAAAAAAAAAAGATACGTAAATTCACATATATTAAGATGAATAAAAAGTACAATGAAATTCACGACGAAAGTCTTCACGTAATTTACACAAAATACTTATATCTACATGAGAAGGGCCCATTTTACGAACTGGATATAATCTCTTCCATGCACAAATAAAAACAGTATGTGAAATATAAGTAAAATCATTAATATACTATACTACGATATTTACTCTACACTAGATCAGCTTTGTAAGAATATATATATATATATATATATATATATATATATATATATATATATATATATATATATATATATATATATATATATATATATATATATATATATATATATATATATATATATATATATACATAAATTGACTGAAAATTTTGTTAGCATTGGTTCTGTTAATCCCCAAGCCATCAAGCACGCTGGTATATCCAAAGAGAGTCATGACAGCGTGAAGGAATATGATCCCGGGAGAATTAAAGAGTGAGAAGAGGCATCAACTTTATATAGCTCCAGAGAGATTATTGCCGTCTAGATGAGATGTGACAGGGTAGCAGAGGTGTGAAGTTATATATCAGCAGTAGTAGTAGTAGCAGTATTAGCAGTAGTAGTAGAAGTAGTAGTAAAATTTTTCGGAATTTGTAATTGATCTATGAAAGTTTCAAAGTATCCAAAATCATAGATTAAATCATATCATTCCATCTTCATGATATCTACGCCAACATAAATAAAACAAATTATCCACATCTACATCTTAGCGAAAACTGAAATAAGGTATTTTCACCATTTGGTAAATAAAAAATTTTGTACAAAAGAATATTGACAAAGATCCACTTCTATGAAACCGGGAAAATAAACCTATGCTATTCTGATGGAACAAAATTTTTATGCAGATAAAGGTCCAACACTTAATAATTATATCTCTTTAGAAAAAGAAATATTGACAAAACCCCATCCTATGAAAACATGATATTCCTCCTTTGCTTTTTTTAAGGCATAAAATCCTAGAGTAGAAAGAAACAAATTATATATATATATATATATATATATATATATATATATATATATATATATATATATATATATATATATATATATATATATATATATATATATATATATATATATATATGTATATATATATATATATATATATATATATATATAT
>NC_090734.1:8385763-8402949 GCF_036898095.1 Palaemon carinicauda
GTTGGACAAAAACTTACAATCTATTAAATATCTTATTCATGATCTAGTTATTAATCTTTGGCACCATCGTTCAATTAGTTTATTATGCATGTTGCATATGATTTTTCATGATTCTGACCATCCTTTACATTTAAGTCTTCCCGGAAAATTACATCATGTTCGTAATTCTAGGGAGGCAGGTAATTCTAATAGCCAGGCCTTCTCCATCATAAGGCTGTATACTACACAGTATTCTAGATATTTTATTCCAGCTGTGACTAAGCTTTGGAATGATCTACCTAATCAGTGAGTTGAATCAGTAGAACTTCAAAATTTTCAGCAAATGTTTATATATTGAACAGGCTGATATATGTCTTTTTGTAGTTTATATATGACATTTATGTTTTAACGTTCTTACTGTTTATAGAATGATTTATTGTTAATTTGTTATCATTTATCTATTTAATTATTTCCTTTCCCCATTGGCCTATTTTTCCCTGTTAGAGCCCGTGGGTTTATATCATCTAGCTTTTCCAACTAGGGTTATAGCTTGCCTAATAATAATAATAATAATAATAATAATAATAATAATAATAATAATAATAATAATAATAATAATAATAATAATAATAATAATGATAATAATAATAATGATATTATGTGTGCATGTATACATATATATGTATATATATATACAAGTACTTATATTGCATATAATATGTCATTTCAACTGTTCATTACCTCTCTTGTAGTTTACTCCTTTCCATATATCCTTTCCTCACTGGGCTATTGTTCTATGTCAGACCCCTTGGGCTTATAACATCCTGCTTCTCCATAGCTTAGGTATTAATAATAATAATAATAATAATAATAATAATAATAATAATAATAATAATAATAATAATAGCATAGAACTAATAGACTGAAGTGTCTATCCAGGAACTAGATCGTGTAGTGCTCTTCAAATGAAAAACAATTGGCAAACTTCCTGGAAAATGAGATCGGAGAAGTCATTTCCTTTTCAACATAAGGGGGCAAGAAATTCTCGGACTTGATGGACTAAACGGCTCATTTGTTAGTGTTATGAACATTATTCCAATGAATAAAATATTTCGAAGCTCTGTTACCCATTGCCTGAGTCTAGGATGCATGTTGTTTTTTTTAATGTTTTATGATCAACTAAAGGGAAAAGCGCAAAAGAGAATCATTTATTTAGTGTTCCCTTCTTCATAAGATATATATATATATATACAGTATATGTTTATTCATTCACTAGTGTTTTTCCTACAATTACTCTATGATGGTTTCTAACACTGCGAGAGAGGATAAGAGCAACAAAGATACGAAAGCAAACTAAAGTAGAGGCCATTCTAACACTTGCAAGAAAAAAAAAAAAAGATATAGACATGACGTATAGTGAGAATGACAAACAACAGTTTGACATTAAGAATAACAGAATGGGTACCTATAGATTGTAAATGAAACATAGAAAGGAAGAGAAAACGATGGATTGGCGAACTAAGAAAGTTTGTGGATGTGGACTGGCAGAGAAAGACCATAAACAGATGCAAGTGGATGAATATGTCCGAGGCCTTTTTCAGCATGAACTACTCTAGGCTGATAATTATATGTATATGCTTAAACTTTATAGTTATAAACGTAAAATAACAGTCACACTCAAGTAAGACTCGGAAACAGTTCATATATTTCCTTCAAAGTAAACTAGAAAAATGTGATGAATAAAAACAACAAATCTAATTTCATTAGGAAACGAAATAAATCTTTCTAGCCGTGATGGGACTGAAAAGACAAACCACTTAAACAGAAACCACTGTCCTTTCCAGTGATGAATGTCTGGCAGAAGAGAAAGTAATTAAGACCGCAACTATTTCTATTTAGACTTTCGGAGCAAGTGGAGTAAGGCTGAAAATTCCTTGATGAATGTAATTCCTAATGGCCTAAACAGATTTCCTGTTTCTGTTTTTCTCTGAGTCCGTCGTCTGCCACTTACGAATGTTATAGAATCAGCAAGATTAATGATATAGAGAATATCTTATTACAAATATCCTTTATTCGAGTATTTATTTACCTTGAAACAATCATTCCATATCCCAATCTATTAAACCGCGGAAAAATTGACGTAAATAATTATGAATGGTAAAAATAAGATTAACAATACGATACAACAAAGTTAAAGAGAGAAACAATAACAGCAATCAAACGAAAATTGAAAAACAAACAAGGGAAGAGAAATATTATATATATATAGATATATATATATATATATATATGTATATATATATATATGTATATATATATATATATATATATATATATATATATATATATATATATATATATATATATATATATATATATATATATCCCATGCTTGACGGATAATGAGACGTCGGAGTATGGGTTTTCTTCATTTACTATAAAACTTTCATAAGTACACAATAATGCACACAACTATCACTCTCTCAGGATAGAGAGCCTTGTCTACTAGAGCACACAAAGGCAGTTAAACTCCCTTCGTTACCAAAATGCAATCTTGCTACAACAACATGCTGAGTTATAGGTGTTTGTGGAATTCTCATGATTAAAGAGTTAATTTACCTTGACGTACAACACACATCTACATACATGAATTAGGACATTACTCCCCCCCCCCCACTAACCTCCTCACTCTGGGAGGAGGTGCATACTCACCCTCACTAGTCTATGATATATGGAGGACACTCCAACCCGGAATAGGCATGGCATGTACTAAACAGAAATGCAACAAAAATATATATACATAGAAATCACCCCCCAAAAAATAACACATCTTCCACAAAAAAAAAAAAAAAACATATTGTATGAAGAAATATACGCAATACAATATAATAATTCCACTCATTAATTCTTAAGACCTGTGCAACTGAAATATAGAATACCCAAAGTAAAAAAAAATCATAACATCAGTCTTTCACAGCCTCACAATAACCCCCCTCTGGTTGTGGGCAATACAGGCTTTTTGGGCGGAACAGGGGTGGGAATAAATATTCCTTCATCCCTCGATTTTACTTGTCCGGGTTTACGGCACAATTTCGCAACACAACTCACCACCACCGTTTCGTCATTTATTTAAATCACTACTACACTAGCACTTGCAACTAGGCTATCAACCGGTGGCCCTTAGCCGTTTTCCCGAGAAAATCATTCATCTTCCCTCCCTTCCCTTATAACATCAAGTATAAGGTATTCACATCTACACATTCTCTAACACTGCCTATCCTCAAGGCTGAATTTTAATCCCGCAGCCACTTGCCTTTTGGGAACCGCCATGGCCCCAGCAACCAGGAATCATAATACATGAATAATACAGCATCCGCCCGATGAATCTCACCTGACCTATTTAACCTTTAATTGTTTTTATATAACTCCTAGAGAGCAACATATAAAAACACTGAATATCCAAAGGTATCTCAAGCACACTCAAAACAACACTGGGTAATTATTATTAGGAATTATTCAAAAGCACCTCTTATTTCGATTTTTTAACTGGGCTACGAGAGAGTACTGTGAAAATACTGGCGATATGAATAATACACTGTTTACAAAAATAAATATATTCTATAAAAAATACATGCCTTTGAAAAAACTTTACATAAAGAAAAAAATAACTCGAAATATTGAGTCTGAACAAAACTTAGATTAAGAAAAAATGTTACGCTCTGTAAATTATATAATCACTTGACTTGAAATAGTAAATCTTGTGATGGGCCAAGAGTAGGTTATGAGTCAAAGGTTAGATAAATGCAATTGACTCACATTATTACGACATATCGAGTATATATACACACTAGGTCGTGGTAAGAAGGTCACAAAATACAAAAACGCTATTTCTTGTCAAACCGCCAACCGGTTCTTTTAACAGTTAACAATGAGGTAGGCAGACAGGTTAAAACAAGTTGCTGTCAGTTCGAGGGGAGAGCAAAGATACAAAGGATAATATATACAAAAAAAGAAAAATGTCGTTACTATGTATGTTTGTGTGACACATGGGTGGTACATGGTTTCCCCCATATAAATGCCATACTGTACATGTTAAATAGGGCGCCTTGATCTAGCTAGGTGAACTGTAGGCGGGTCTTCTGGCAGGAGATAAGCAGGTTTTTGACGATCAATGGAGATACAGTCTTTTTTTACACGAATGTTTAGTAGGAATGCTTTCAGATTGCGTCAGATCACAAGGAAACTGCCCGTGTAAGAGGGCGTTAGAGGTGGCTTGCTTGTGTCATTGCGTAGGAAGACGTATGTTACATAGTGCAGGTCTGTCGGTATGTGAGGTTTCGCTGGGGGTGTGTAAGTCTTGCAGCATGGAGTAAACTTTCCCATGACGTGACGTATGCGCTGGAGATCGTCGTTGGAGGTTTCAGAAGGAGAAAACCATACACCATTTCAGCTGCCGAGACGTCCAGGGCGTCTTTAGGAATGGCCCTTAGTCCCAGGAGGACCCAGGGAAGCTGAGTAAACCAGTTGGAGTCCTTGTAGCAGGACATCAAAGCTGCTTTGAGGGTGCGATGAAAACGTTCAACCATTCCATTGGCAGTGGGGTTGTAGGCAGTTGTCTTGTAGGGTGATGCCAAGGAGATTCACTAATGATCTCCACAATTGAGAGGTGAAAGTGGTGCCCCTGTCAGAATTAATATACTCAGGGATACCAAATCTTGCTATCCATCCTGAGAGTAATGCAGATGTACATGAGGCGGACGTTGCAGTTTCAAGGGGAATGGCTTTAGGCCAACCAGTGGAGCGGTCGATGATGGTAAACTGGTAACTCTGTCCTTGTGATGTGGGTAGGGGGCCTATAACGTCGATGTGAATGCTGAAGTTGACAAAAGGGGCCCAAACCTGAATCCGTGTGTCGATGTACTTTGGAAGTCTGGCAAGAAGTACAGGCTTGGAGCCAATCCTTAGTATCCTTATTATTGCCGTCCCAAATGAACTTCGTCCTCAGCAGCTGTGCAGTAGAACAGCGAGAGGGATGTGAAAGGCCGTGAATAAGATCAAACACCTGTCGGCGCATGGAGGTAGGAATTTACTGTCGCGGTCTACCAGTATTGACGTCACAGAGGAGGGTGATGTTGGAGTCGTCGAGAGGGACGTCTTCCCAAAGGAGGGATATGCCGGATGTCCTACACGCACGATACTCTGGATCCTGTAATTGAACTTCAGCCAAGGTGTTGTAATCCAATCCCAGTTTAACGGCTGGCAACGTGTTTCTTGACGGGATTCATTTTCCCAGTGACGTGTTGAAGGGTGGCACGGCGGAGAGAGGTCGCCATTGATGGGTGGACCAGGTGTCAGACTGTCGAGTGAAGGCATGCAACAGAGGCATGTGGTCTATAGAAATGACGAAGGGTGTACCTTCTAAGAAATGGGGAAAGTGACGGACACCCAAATGCACCGCCAGTAATTCGCGATCGAAGGTAGAATAACCTGATACTGCCTTGGACAGTTTTCTGCTGAAGAAGGCCAATGGGTGAGCCGTTGACAACCTGTTTGAGTACTGCACCAATAGCGACGTTGCTGGAATCAGTGGAGAGAAGGAGAGGGAAATGTGGAATGGGAAAAGTGAGAGCAGCACCGGTTGATTGGGCATTCTTTGCGTTGCAGAAAGCCACTTCTTGGAGGGGCCCCATTTCAGATCTTTTGGCTATCCCTTGAGGGAGGCGTATAAGGGAGCAAGAGTGGCGGTAATATCTGGCAGAAAATGCTGATAATAGTTGATCATGCCCAAGAATTCCTGCAGAGCTTTGATGGTCGAGGGTGTGGGGAAGTTCTGAACAGCTACTACCTTCTCAGGGACTCCTTCAGGAGTGATGCGGTGCCCTACGAACGACACTTCATTGGCGCCAAAGGTACACTTGTCATACTGAACTAGAAGGCCGTTTTGTTGCAGGTGGTCGAGTACGATGCGCAGGTGACGGAGGTGTTCCTCTTTTGAGGAAGAGTACACAAGTATGTCGTCCTCGTAACATACACAGAAAGGGAGGTCCCCTAAGATGCCATCCATGAGATATTGAAAAGGGGCTCCAGCATTACGAAGGCCAAAACAGGAGTAATTGAAGGTGTATGTAGTGAAGGGATTGGTGATGGCGGTCTTTGGGATGTCTTCTGGGTTCATGGGCACCTGATAATACCCCTTCAGTAGGTCAACCGTGGAGAAAACCTTCGACCTGTGAAGGTAGGACAATGTGTAAGGATGACAACCACATGCTGGAGTCCTTTTGGCAAAGGCCCGTTTCTTCAATTTCAGCAAACGTTTATTTGGCGGCTGCCAATCGATCCCGTGCCAGATGTCTGAATTTGGCGAAGACTGGAGGTCCCGTCATCTTGATAGGGTGATAAATATCGTGTTTGGCAGGAGCTCTGGGCGTTTGGCGAATTTTTAGACGGAAAACTTCTGGGTATAACATGAGGAGGTGGGCGTAGGCATATGTGAGTGCGCTGATGTGAAGAGAGAGGTTGGAGTGGGCGGGTTGAAGTAGAGTCGATGAATACGAGTCTGCGTTGACAAATCGTCGGTGGGCGACATCGACCAGAAGGTGGAAATGAGATAGGAAATCCGCACCGAGGATTGGCAATGTGACGTCAGCAACAAGAAACTTCCAATTAAATTTTCCATTTCAAACGATAATGTGAGGTCCTCGTAACCATAGGTGGGTATCGCAGATTCGTTGGTAGCTACCAGGCAGACGTCGTTAGACTTAGACAGACTACGTCGTGTCTTGAAAAGTTCTCCTAGCAAAAGAGAACAACAAGCACCCGTGTCTATCAAATATTGCATGCCCTTTCCTGCATCATGTGAAAAGAAAAGATTAGAAACATGGGAGGCCACCGTCACGAGCGATGGCCTACTTACACGTTTTTTGGCCACTGACAATCCTTGTCACATTTCTTCGCGGCAGCCCCGAATCTGTAGTGGTAATATCAAAACTGTGGCCAATGGGCTGCAGTAAGTGGCTTTAGAAGTCGTTGGTTGGGGCTCGAGCAAGTGGTGGGTGATGGGTGGCTTTATCGCCGCTCCGGCATGTCATGGGGTAGGCGTGTGTATCCTACGGCATTCACGTCAGCTTCGGTTGTATAGGTGTCCTCTTTATCAGGAGTGGAGGCGTTGATGGAGGTCTTGAAGGTCGTGAAGTGGCTCTCCATAAGGGCATTGGCTTTGGTCATCAATTCCTTTATGGGTAAACTATCGACATCAGGTTTGGCAGCGCATACAGGTTCGGATAAATGGCGTACCTAAAGGGAACGAAGTAGGTTCAGCTCACGAGGAGAGCCGTCTGCTGCAGGTTGCAGGCGAGCGATACTGGTCATATCCCTGAGGGCGAGTGAAGCCCTTTTGTCCCTCAACGGTTCCTGAGAGAGCTTAAAAAGCTTTGCTATACGGGAGGCTGGGGACGGTGAGTACTGCTACAGAAGGTATGTTTTGAGGACGTATTACGCTATTGGGATGTCTTCTTGTTCACAAAGCCAGACAGAGATTTCCAGGAAGGTGTCCTCGGGTATCGTCGCGAGAACATAATCTGCTTTGGTGGTTGAGCGAGTGACGCCGTAGATGCGGAACTGGACTTCTGCGGGCTGAAACCAAGAAAACAACTCTCCACTGGCGAACGACGGAAATTTGAATGGGGCGGCACCAACTTCTGTGGAGTCCGTCATAGTAACAGAGAGGGGAGAGGGTGGAAGGAACAAGTCGCACTCTGTGGTCACAAATGTGACGGGCCAAGAGTAGGTTGTGAGTCAAAGGCCAGATGAATGCAACTGAGTCACTTTATAACGAGACATCGAGTATATATAAACACACTATGTCCTGGTAAGAAGGTCAAAAAATACAAACATGCTATTTCTTGTCAAACCGGCAACCGGTTCTGTTAGCAGTTAACAGTGCAGTAGGCAGACAGGTTAATACAAGTTGCTGTCAGTGCGAGGGGAGAGTGAAGATACAAAGGATAATATATACAAAAAAGAGAAATGTCGTTACTATGTACGTTTGTGTGACACACGGGTGGTACAATCTGAATAAGACCTTCGACTAAGACAAAAGAAATAATTACACTCTAATGCTCAAACTCTTAATGAGGTTACATAAAGTAACTAATAGACTTACCAACTTCACATCTTTACTTGCACAGGGCCAGTTAAAAAAACTTACACAATACCAACACTCACCACAACACAATAAATTTAATATTTCTGTCAAATTCTCAGCAACGTTTTAACATACTACACACAATATACGTTGGGGCTCAAAATCACTTTGGAGAGCACACACTATAGGTACTAGAGTGAGAATGAGGGATATACTTTGGCTCCTTAACAGGACGACTGTTTCTCTTCGGCTGTTATGGAAGCCCTAGGGTGCCTATATATGACTTAGCTACTTCCAAAATATTCTAAAAAGATTACTCTCGTAGCTTGGGGGCCAGATTTAGTGACGCCAGAGTTATCAACTAACACGTATCAAACCATAGAATCAACCTCGAGCATGGCAATTCTTTTTCAGCTACCTCCTCGCACCCTTGTCCTTGGAAATAAAAAAAAAAAGATACAATTCTAAGATTGGGGTTTTCGAGAACTTTCCGAAACACATGGCAAATATAAGAATTGCGTATTTTCTCACAAACATGATGCAATGCCTCAAAAAAATATAAAAGAAAACATTTATATGAGTGCTTGTTTATATCTTGAATGGATCATATAACACTATTAAGACTGTTAACAAAATAAGTTAAATAAAAAGTTAGTTCTAAAAAATAACGTAAATTTACATATAGTGACTTTAATGAAAAATACAATGAAATTAATGATGAAAGTCTTACGTAATTTACATAACAAACTTTTAACTACATGAGAGGAACTCATCTTAAGAGTTGGCTATTCACCTCTTCAATGCACGTATCAAAACATTAAGAAAATACCTGAATAACTTATTTACTCTACATTAGACCAGCTTCGTAAGTATATATATATATATATATATATATATATATATATATATATATATATATATATATATATATATATATATATATATATATATATATAGGCCCATAGTAACACCAGTTTTGCCATCAAATTCCACCGTATATATTAAGAGGTAAAAATTTTCCTGCGATACATAAAGAAAACTTAAAACTTCCTGCTGAAACATCTTTAAGCATCGACTGGAACAGAGTTTACTGTGGCTGTGACTACAACTATTTTCCATTCTCTCTGTATGGCCAAACTACCTCAATACATTCCTATCCACTGTAGCTGCATATTCATTCCTTCCACCCATTCTCACCTTCACCACTTCGTTGGTAATCCTACCTTATCGAGATACCATGCCATTTCCCCTTATTTTTTTGGATACCTAACATGAAAATAAAAGAGAACCAAAAGGGATGTTTTTTTTCTTCGTTCCTTCCGGCCTGACGAAGGATTCAGTCGAGTTTTCAAAAAAATATTATGTATATTGTGAAAAAAAAAAATTATATGTACCACAACATATTTTGTGTGTTTCTATTTACTAATCACTCTTCAATATTGATGAGTCATATTTCCATTCCTTATATTCCCCTCTATGAAACCAGAATGTCTATTTCTTGAAGAAAGAACGCCCCCCCCCCACCCACCTCCCGCAAAAAAGGGCGGGGATAATATTCTTTATAGAGCTTTGCAGGTAGCATAGGCCTTATTCTTGTTTTTTTTTTTTTTTTCTTTTAGATTTTTGGTATCGATATATTATGTTATGATATCCATCATGCATAATGGGTCTTATTTATCTTATTAGATTATATAGAAAGGATGTGTAAATAAAAAATATAGTGGAGAAATCCGAATGAAATGCGATACAGTCATTACTGCTTAGTAACCATTTTCATAAACATGCACTACCTTATAAGAACAATAAAATGTCTCATGTGCTGATATTGATTGTAATATAAAGATTATTAAAGCTCGTAGAAATCCTGATAAATTGAATATAATCCCCGTATCTTCTTGGGTCTCTGGTAGAACCTTACTAAGTATAGGGCTAAAATCTTATTTGTTTTAAGTTGGTGTAAGTGGGGAGGGGATGGAAGAGGGAAACATTAAGGTGATTACTGGTACAAAGATTTATTAGGAAATATAATTTCTGATGTTATGGCAATAATTTTCTCTTTATTTTTTAAATAGTTACCCAGCACTCTAATGGGTAACTATATATACTCATGAAAAAAGAAAAATTATAAAAAAGCATTCCTATAATACTCATGCCTTTATCATCATAACAGTCCTTAAATATTCTAATATTCTTAAGTCTTTTTAAATATCCTTTTATATATATTATCAAAATTTAGTTTATATTCACATCAATGAAACTTAATTCAGATTTTGGCGAAATATATGTGTAAGCAAATAGGAAATAAACTCTGCTACATTCAAGGGAACCTCCATTTCGTAATTGAATTGTCAGGAATAAGAAAGGCCATTAAAAGTGGCCAGCAGTCTTGTTGCTGGGAAATATACAAATCTGTCAGAATCACAGAGCTCCGCTAAGTGGCCAGTGCTCTTGTCGGCAAGAAATCAATAAATCCCTCAGAACCACAGATCAGTAAAGCTACCAGTGCTCTTGTTGGCAACAAATCCATAAATCTGTCGGAATCACAGCTCAGTAAAGTGGACATTGCTCTTGTTGCAAGAAATAATTAAATTTGTCAGAATCACAGCTCAGTAAAGCGGCCAGTGCTCTTGTTGGCAAGATATCATTAAATCTCTCAGAATCATAGCTCAGTAAAGTGGCCAGTGCTCTTGTTGGCAAGATATCATTAAATCTCTCAGAATCATAGCTCAGTAAAGTGGCCAGTGCTCTTGTTGGCAAGATATCATTAAATCTCTCAGAATCATAGCTCAGTAAAGCGGCCAGTGCTCTTGTTGGCAAGATATCATTAAATCTCTCAGAATCATAGCTCAGTAAAGCGGCCAGTGCTCTTGTTGGCAAGATATCATTAAATCTCTCAGAATCATAGCTCAGTAAAGTGGCCAGTGCTCTTGTTGGCAAGATATCATTAAATCTCTCAGAATCATAGCTCAGTAAAGTGGCCAGTGCTCTTGTTGGCAAGATATCATTAAATCTCTCAGAATCATAGCTCAGTAAAGCGGCCAGTGCTCTTGTTGGCAAGATATCATTAAATCTCTCAGAATCATAGCTCAGTAAAGTGGCCAGTGCTCTTGTTGGCAAGATATCATTAAATCTCTCAGAATCATAGCTCAGTAAAGTGGCCAGTGCTCTTGTTGGCAAGAAATCAATAAATCCGGCAGAATCACAGCTCAGTATAGTAGCCAGCGCTCTTGTTAGCAATAAATCAATATATCTGTCAGAATCACAGCTCTGTATAGTGGTCAGTGCTCTTGTTGACAATAAATCATTAAATCTGGCAGAACCACAGCTCAGTAAAGTGCCAGTGCTCTTGTTGGCAAGAAATCAATAAATATCCCTGAATCACAGACCTCTGTAAAGTGATCAGTGCTCTTCTTGGTAGGAAATCAATAAATCTGTCAGAATCACAGTTTATTGCCTACTTTCTTAAGAGACTGACTTCATTATAAGTATTCCAACGCCGCAGAAAAAAAAAAAAAAAAAAAAAAAAAAAAAAAAAAAAAAAAAAAAAAAAAAAAACGGCATTTTCGTCTTCTTCTTTGTATCCTTTGTAAGTCCTTCTCCTCTTTTTAATCAGCCAGACTTTTCATTTTGGTGAAAGAAAAAATAATAGCATTCAAAGCTCTTCAGGTCTGAGTGTCTTTCTGTTTTTTTTGTGTGTTTATTTTCTTGAGTCAGCTTTCTTTTTTGTTATTTCCCAACTGCATTACACAAGAAAATTTAATTCTTTGTTCGTTACATTAGTTTTAAGTTTTCAATACTTCCTTTCCGGGTTGGGAATATGAATATTATATTTATTTTTCACTGAGGTTTAAATATATTTGGTTATTCATTTGCTATTATTGCAATGGTTAATTGAAAAATTATCCGTGTTACACAGAGAGAGAGAGAGAGAGAGAGAGAGAGAGAGAGAGAGAGAGAGAGAGAGAGAGAGAGAGAGAGAGAGAGAGAGAGAGAGAGAGAAAGAGAGAATATTTATTCTAATTTTAATTTATTTCAATTCTTTGATCTGAATATTTTAGAAGGTGAATACTTCTCCAAATTCGAGTGATGCACTTCTTACTAGTTTCACTAAATCATTAGTTTTCTTAGGAAATCCCCTTACAAGGAAAGTTGTTTTTCTTCTTCCATCCAAGCGAAGGATAAAGAGCCAGATCAGGCACCAGAGTCTCGTGTTTTATGCAAATAGGGACTGTTAATATTCCATGCCGTTCTGCTTTTCCGGGTTCCCTCTTTCAATATAACTCCGCCTTTTGGGTCTCCGGTCATAGTCAAACGCTTTTACTGCTGACAGCAAGCTAAGATCTACATAAAGTACTTACGATGGCAACTATTACATGGTGAATTAGACATTTTAGGGAAAAGGAAATTATCATTATTATTATTATTATTATTATTATTATTATTATTATTATTATTATTATTATTATTATTATTATTATTATTGCAACAACACTTGTTGGAAAAGTAGGATGCTATAAGCCCAAGGTCTCCAACAGGGAAAAATAGCCCACTGAGGTGGGAACTAAAGAAATTAATAAACTACAAGAGAACTAATGAACAACAAACTATTTAAAAAACAGTAACAACCCACAAAACAGATATTCCACTTATATGATATAAAAAGAGACTTATGTCAGCCTGCTCAACATAAAAGCATTTGCTGTAATTTTGAACTTTGGAAGTTCTACCGATTCAATTACCCGATTAGGAAGATCATTCCACAACTTAATCACAGCTGGAATAGAGTTTCTATAATACTAATGAGTATTGAGCGTTATGGCGGAGAAAGCATGACTATCAGAATTAACTACATAATCTAGTATTAAATGATCTTATTGATATCTGCCTCAGTCCAGAAAGGTATTAAATGTTTAAAGGTGACAATGCCCTAGCTAGCAGGACACTGCTCAAGAGATTGCCATATATTCATGTGATCAGCGCCAAAGCAACTTGTCTCCACCCAAACAAGGACCAGGGAAGGCCAAGAAATAGCTGCTAATGACTCAACAGGTAGACCTGTAGGCTCCCAAAAGGATGGTGAGGTTGCAGATACTATAGGAAACTATCGAACTTAGGCGGATCACGAACCCTAGTCCAGAAAATCGACAAGTTTTAGTAAAAATAATCAAAATAATCACATGCTACAAAAGCCACCTACCTCTTCTGTTTTATTCGGGTCTGGGTTCAGTAGGATTGAAGGGATTTTGAATTTATTAATTTTAGTTCAGAAATATACAGTATATGTATAAACAATTCAAGTAGCAGTAATATAGGGAATTATATGTATGTGTATATATATATATATATATATATATATATATATATATATATATATATATATATATATATATATATATATATATATATATATATATATATAGTTTATATGCTCATTAATTCACATACATACATACACACACACACACACACACACATATATATATATATATATATATATATATATATATATATATATATATATATATATATATATATATATATATATATATATATATATATACATATATATATACACACACACACATATATATATATATATATATATATATATATATATATATATATATATATATATATATATATGCGTGTGTGTGTGTGTGTCTGTGAATATGTGTATGTATATGAGTATGTGTGCAACTTTTCATAATAGAATTTATAATATGATGTATTATATTTTTATTACAACCTATTCCCAGCAGGAGTATAATGCCTCGACAAAAACAAAACTCCAAAATTCATCCCGACAATTAACGGGCGAATCCCTCTCCGATCGAAAGCAACAATTACGGAATTGAATTTTAGGTGAAGTTAAGAATGAACGTAAAAAACTTCTCGACTTTTGTGGAAGATCAACAGCAGTTTTTATATTCCAGGGACAAGCGATTAGTGTTATTCAGTCAATATTTGTTGAAGAATTTTCGTCCTTATTGTTACTCTTCTCCAATACTATCCTATGTCCTGCTCATGCACCTGACTACACTGAGATTACCAAACAATTGTTCTTGACTTTATGGGATGACTAACTACCGTACTTTAATTGTTCAGTGGCTCCTCTTTAATATCATATCCCTTTTTGCTTTGGACTTCTCACTAGTGATATTTTCTTTCAGAGATCAAGAAATTTTTAGTTATAAAGTATATATATATCTCGATGAGTATCAAAAGAAAATGCAATGAAAATAAACACAATGCATTATATACATATATATATATATATATATATATATATATATATATATATATATATATATATATATATATATATATATATATATATATATATATATATATATATACACACATATATATACACACATACATATATATATATATATATATATATATATATATATATATATATATATATATATATATATATATATATATATATATATATATATATATATATACAAATAAGCCATATATATTTTTGATACATTAATGTCTGGATTCTCTTAACGACCTCGGGATCAGAGCCCCAGGCGAAATCACACAAAGACAAGAGCTTGGCTCCGGCCGGGAATCGAACCCTGGTCGGCAAGCCTGTATAGACAGTGACTAAGCCACTTGGCCACGAAGAAGGATAAAAGTCAATGACAATTCTTCTGTACTTATACCAGTCGAATTCGGGTATTTTGTACTTAGAATTGAAATTAACCCATCCTCACCATCGTAGCTAATTGGTAGTTTGTTACTTGGCATTCAATTAATGATAAATTTTGCACATTTTTACGTGTTTTTTCATATTCAAATAAGCCATATATATTTTTGATACATTAATGTCTGGATTCTCTTAACGACCTCGGGATCAGAGCCCCAGGCGAAATCACACAAAGACAAGAGCTTGGCTCCGGCCGGGAATCGAACCCTGGTCGGCAAGCCTGTATAGACAGTGACTAAGCCACTTGTCCACGAAGAAGGATAAAAGTCAATGACAATTCTTCTGTACTTATACCTGTCGAATTCAGGTATTTTGTACTTAGAATTGAAATCAACCCATCCTCACCATCGTAGCTAATTGGTAGTTTGTTACTTGGCATTCAATTAATGATAAATTTTGCACATTTTTACGTGTTTTTTCATATTCAAATAAGCCATATATATTTTTGATACATTAATGTCTGGATTTTCTTAACGACCTCGGGATCAGAGCCCCAGGCGAAATCACACAAAGACAAGAGCTTGGCTCCGGCCGGGAATCGAACCCTGGTCGGCAAGCCTGTATAGACAGTGACTAAGCCACTTGGCCACGAAGAAGGATAAAAGTCAATGACAATTCTTCTGTACTTATACCTGTCGAATTCAGGTATTTTGTTCTTTTCATTACTTTACGATTAAAATTTTGGCCGTATGATTGATGACCGGAATTTGACTTTTTACTTAACCTTGACCTTCGACTTCAACCGTAACATGTATTAATGGCCATGGATTTACAACTCTCATATATGAACTAAGTTTGAAAATTCTTTGATAACGATGCCTAGACTCATGGCTGATTACGTAAATTGGACATTTTGCTTGACCGTGACCTTGACATTTGACCTTAACGTTCCAAAATTTAACCATATATATTGTATCATTATAATTCTAACGTGTACGATTATTTATATTGTTGATGAATACTTTTCAGTACGATTGTACTCATTGTCAAAGTGGTTACGAGTTATCAAAAATTATGCATGATTTATGGGATTTTAACTAGAGTTCAATAAAATGGTGTTGTCACTAAGATTTTTCACCAGGAGGTGTGTTGGTGTAACTCGGTAATTGGTTTAATGATGTTTAAATGATTTACTGTTATATTTTACCATTTGTGCGTTGGGACTGTGCTATATCATATTATGAATTGGTTACTATGTGTGTGAAGTATTTTAAGTTTTGTAAATGTTTGCAGTTAAATAAAAGGACGGAAGAGCCGTTCGAGAGGAAGTTAATTGGTTGGGTTTAATGAATTCCCAGGCCGCCAATGTCGTAAATGATGTAAGTGCTCAATTGTATTAATTCGCTTGGGATGCTAAGGGTATATTTAAATTTGAATAATGGAATTTAATTTATTGCTAGCTACTAATATTTGAACGAATTTTGTTATCGGGAAATGTGTAAAATTTTAAATACTTCTTCAGAATGGTTGAATTTTGGGACTGAACATGGATGTATTGGCTGAAAAAACTTTATTATTTTAAGTTGAATCCCGATCTAATAAAAGACTTGATGCAACAACATGTTTAGTGATATGGTGAAACATATATATATATATATATATATATATATATATATATATATATATATATATATATATATATATATATATATATATATATATATGTATATATATATATATATATATATATATATATATATATATATATATATATATATATATATATATGTATACATATATAGATATATATATGTATATATATATATATATATATATATATATATATATATATATATATATATATATATATATATGTATATATATATATATATATATATATATATATATATATAATATATATATATATATATATATATATATATATATAGTATCTAATATATATAAATGTATATAGTATATATATATATATATATATATATATATATATAGATATATATATATATATATATATATATATATATATATATATATATATATATATATAATATATATATATATATATATATATATATATATATATATATATATATATATATAGTATATATATATATATATATGATATATATATATATATATATATATATATATATATATATATATATATATATATATATATATATATATATAATATATATATATATATATATATATATATATATATATATATATATATATATATATATATATATATATATATATATATATATATATATATATATATATATATATATATATATATATATATATATATATATATATATATATATATATATATATATATATATATATATATATATATATATATATATATATATATTATAT
>NC_090734.1:8410949-8413449 GCF_036898095.1 Palaemon carinicauda
TATGGAATTGGTGAAAGGTTGTTGCAACCAGTGAAAGATTTTTACAAAGGTATATTGTCGTGAGTTTATATAGGAAATTAATTGAGCAGTTAGTTTCCAGTGAGAGTAGTTCTGAGACAGGGATAGTGTTATGTCGCCCTGGTTGTTAAACTTTTATGTTGATGGAATGGTTAGAGAAGTGAACGCTTGAGTGCTTGGACAAGGATTGAGACTGATAGACGAAAATGATAATGAATGGGAGGTAATTCAACTGTTGTTTGCAGATGATACTGTACTGGTTGCAGACTCGGAAGAGAAGCTTGGCCGATTAGTAACAGAATTTGGAGGGTTATGTAAGAGATAGAAGTTGAGAGTTAATGTGGGTAAGAGTAAGGATATGAGATGAGATATACGATAAGGGAAGGTAATGCAAGGATGAATGCCATGTTGAATGGAGATTTACTTGACGAAATAGATCAGTTTAAGCACTTGGGGTCTGTTGTTGCAGCAAATAGAGGAGTGGACGCAGATGTGCATCAGAGAGCGAATGAAGGATAAAACGTGTTGGGGGAAATGAATGGAGTGTTAAAGAATAGGGTTGGGCACGCATTTAAAGAGAGAGTGATTGTACCAACTGTGATGTATGAATCGGAGTTGAGGGGAATGAAAGTGACGGAGAGACAGAAATTCAATGTGTTTTTGATGAAGTGTATGAGGAGTATTGCTGGTGTATCTCGAGTAGATAGTGTTAGGAACGAAGTAGTGAGGGTGAGAACGGGTGTAAGAAATTAGTTAGCAGTTAGAGTGGATATGAATGTGTTTAAGTGGTTTGGCTATGTTGAGATAATGGAAAATGGCTATCTGCTATAGAAAATGATGAATGCAAGAGTTGATGGGAGAAGTACAAGAGGAAGGCCAAGGTTAAGGTGGATGGATGGAGTGAAGGAAGCTCTGGGTGATAGGAGTATAGATGTGAGAGAGGCAAGAGAGCGTGCTAGAAATAGGAATGAATGGCGATCGATTGCGACTCAGTTCCGGTAGGCCCTGCTGCTTCCTCCGGAGCCTTAGATGACCGCGGAGGTAGCAGCAGTAGGGGATTCAGCGTTATGAAGCTTCATCTGTGGTGGATAACGGGGGGAGGGTGGGCTATGGCACCCTAGTAGTACCAGCTGAACTAGGTTGAGTCCCTCGTCTGGATGGGAGGAGCGTAGAGAGGAAGGGTTCCCTTTTTTATTTGTTTGATGTCCGCTGCCACCCAAAATTGGGGGAAGTACCTTGGTGTATAGATAGAAATATATGTATGAGATATTTGGATATGTAATGATATAGGATAATATTTTTCCACAATGACAGTCTTGCAATATTGTATAGCTATAAGATTCTTTGTTATCTTATTAACAAATATATGTTGCTTGAAATGCTCTCTCTCTCTCTCTCTCTCTCTCTCTCTCTCTCTCTCTCTCTCTCCAGTGTAGTCTCTTTTACTCGAGAAATTTCCAGACATCTTCACAGAAGATTGTTTTCTAAAATAATCCAACATAAAAAAAAAGATGTTCACTGGTAATTTTGAGATGGAACTCTGTTCGCTGTCTCAAATATTAGTCTTCAGATTCATTCTTCAAAAACTTTTGAAAGAAACGTCTAAATGCATTTCTGGAATTATGAATCACTCCTTTTATTTCTTTTATTTAGTATACGATGCAACAATCTATCAAAGATACCGTTTTCTATCTTTTCTATCTATCGTATCTTCCCCATTTTTTTCTACCACTTTCTATTTTCATTCTTGTTTTTATATGTATTCTCTCTCTCTCTCTCTCTCTCTCTCTCTCTCTCTCTCTCTCTCTCTCTCTCAGCAATGCTTGGGCAGACCTCTCCTATATCTGGAACCATATTATTAATTTTTATAATTTATGTCTACAAGTCAGTTATGCATTGCAGAGCTTTATAACATAAAAAGAAACTTTTACTCTGTGCTCCAAAAACTTGATAACCGATTGTGGGTCCTTCTGTATATATCAAGAATCACTTGCTGAGAAAGAGGGTTAAGTGTGTATGACAACAACTGAATTTCCTCCTTTATTCCATCAATGTGTTCTATACATATATATATATATATATATATATGTGTGTGTGTGTGTGTGTGTCTGCAGGTATATATATATATATATATATGTAGACATATATGTTTATATATAGATATAGATATATATATATATATATATATATGTATGTATATATATATATAATATGTATATATATATATATATATATGTATATATGTACATATATATATATATATATATATACATATATATAAATATAAATATATATATATATATATATATATACTGCCTGCGTGTGTGTTCGTGTGTTTATGCACACAGAAATAAACAACCACATTTCAAAAGATACTTTCCTTATTTCACTTACCACCTTGATTGAAGGAATTAACAGATTAACTGTTTTTATAAAGTGAATAAGTTTCAAGGTTTGTTTTATTCGGAACGGAGATCCTTCA
>NC_090734.1:8418449-8429714 GCF_036898095.1 Palaemon carinicauda
CTTGGCGACTTCAATGCTAAAGTTGGAAGGAATAATCAAAGAATAGAGAATGTAATGGGTGTCTTGGGTCTTTGCAAAGTTGCAAATGAAAATTATGCAAATTTCATATATTTCTGTTCAGAAAACAATTTTGTCATTTGAGGTACTCTTTTTCAACACAAGAACATCCACAAGTATACATGAACTTTGCCGTGTGGTTATTACAAAAAGCAAATAGATCACATTGCTATTAATAAAGAGAGAAGGAGGACTCTGAAAAATGTAAGAAGCTATAGAGGTCCAGATATTGATAGTGATCCCCAGCTCCTAATTGCCATACTAATATTGAAACTAAAAACACCCAACAGAGAGGTAGATAGAATCTATAGGTTTCATACAGCTAAACTTTTAGAATATGAGCGCAGGTAAGCATTTGCTACTGAATGTAGGAATCGATTTCCAGTCTTAGAGACTTTAAGAGACGAAGACCGACAATTAATGAAGATTGGTGTGATATTCAGAACATATATCAGTCAGTCGGTACCGAAGTCTTGGGACACGCAGTTACAAGGAGAAAGTCATAGATATCAAATGATGCTTCGGATACTATAAAAATTAGACAAATACAGAAATTGATAGTTGCAAGTTTTCAAGGAAATAATGAAAATTACAAGATAGAGCATGTTAAGTATTCCAGTATAGATAGTGAGGCCAAATGAAAAGCTAGGAATGACTTGAAAGAATATTTAGACAGTAAAGCCAGTGATGATGTCAACGCTATGAATTGGGAAAGTGACTATGGTGTAAGAATTATTGATAAAGTCTCTATGGGGGAAAAAAAGAAGCAGATACCCATCAAAAAAAGACAGTTGGATCTATTATGATAACAGAAGATGAAGAAAGACAACGTTGGGTGGAACACTTTAGTGAGATTATGAATAGGAGATATGAAGGGAATAATTTGATTGATATACCTGAAGCTGGTGAAACCCTTGACGTTCCCATGAATTAATTCAGTGTGTTTGAAGTTAAAGCTATCCTAAAAACATTAAAGAGATGGGAAGCCAATTGGTACGATGGAATAACTGCTGAGATGACACTGACGAAAAATAAAGTCACTCTCAGAGTACTTACAAGATTGTTTTGTAGAATATGTCATGGAGAGGCAAAACCTGATGAATGGGAGTTAGGAGTGTTGGTGAAAAGTGCCAAAAAATGAGACCTGACTGAATGCAATAATTACAGAGGTATAACAATTATATTAGTTGTTATGAAAATATATAGTATGCTCATTCTAAAGACCCTGGAGATAAAGATTGATGAAACGCTGAGAGATGAACCAGCAGGATTTAGAAAAAGTAGAAGTTTCACTGAACAAATTTTCATTTTGTGACATGTTCTATAGTAATGTGTATAATATGGGAATCAACTTTTGATGGCATTTGTGGACTATTAAAAAGCCTTTGATAGTGTGCACCGGCCAATTTATTGGGGAGTCCCGTGTCATTATGGAATTCATCTTAAATATTTAAATTTGATTAAGTCTGTTCCTGAGCATAGCGAGCGCAAACTTATTATTAATGGAGCCTTATCAAATGAATTTCCAGTGAAGAGCGGAGTACTCCGATGGAATGTGTTGTCACCTGTGATGTTTATCCTCCTCATAGATTTTGTAATTCCTAGAACAGTCGGAGATGGTGGAGAAGGATTGGACTGGATTGGTGATAGGAATCTAGCAAACTTAGAATATGCTGATGATGCTGTCCTTGTTAGCAAAAAACCACATGATTTGCAATGCTTGCTTGCCAGAATGTATGAAATATAACACGAGGTGGGGCTCAAGATAAATAAAAGAAACACAGATGTGATGAGTAGGCAATGGGAGATGAAATACCTTCAGATGGAGAAAGGATTCATGAAGTAGAATCATTTAAGCATTAAGCAACTATGATTTCTAATACAGGGTCTTTAGAATTAGAGTTTAGTGAAAGATTGAAAAAAGCAAATCAGACAATAGCTATTTTGAGTAAAATATGAAAATCAAATCGCCCGAAATTACATATAAAAATCTGACTATATATCATTTGAGTGAGATCGGTGTTACTCTATGGACATGAGTCATGGTATGACAATGATACAGTCTCCAAATGATTTAGTAGATTTGAGATTAAAGATCACAGAAGGATATTGGAAGTTAAATGGCAGGACATGATTAGAAATAAAACTATAAAAGACAATACTCGAGTACGATATATGGATGAGATCATGATGTGAGGTAGATATATATATACATATAAATATGTAAATACATATGTATATATATATATATATATATATATGTGTGTGTGTATCTCTATAAATATATATAAGCTTACGTATATATATGCATATACACATAGACGGAAGAAATCTTGTTCTATTTCAAAAACCTATAACATTTTTGAGAATATTTCCTCAACATAAAACCAGACGAAAAATTAACGAAGCTGTCGAAATCGCCGAGCAAGGATAGCACCAAGAAAAGATTTGGTCTGAAATCAAGATACTATCTTTTGGCAAAACGGGAAAATGCTATATATCCTTTTTTGTATTTGACAAGAGTGATTTCTATTCTGAAAGTCGGTACGATTTGTGTTACTATATATTGGCCAAAATTAAACCGTCTGCTGGGGGCAATGGCAATTATATATATATATATATATATACACACACACACATATATATATATATATATATATGCATGTATATATATATATGTGTGTATATATATATATATATATATATGTATATATATAGATATATATATATATATATATATGTGTGTGTGTGTGTGTGTGTTTTACATATATGCATATAATTTATATGCTTATATAGGAAGTATATATATATATATATATATACTATATATATATATATATATATGTATATAGTAGATATATATATATATATAGTAGATATATATATATATATATATATATACCAAAGGCCTTTCCCCCAATTTGGGGGGTAGCCGACATCAACAAGAAACAAAACAAAAAAGGGGACCTCTACTCTCTACGTTCCTCCAGCCTAACCAGGGAGTCAGTTGAGTTCAGCTGGTACTGCTAGGGTGCCACAGCCCAACCTCCCACATTTCCACCACAGATGAAGCTTCATACTGCTGAGTCCCCTACTGCTGCTACCTTCGCGGTCATCTAAGGCACCGGAGGAAGCAACAGGGCCTACCGGAACTGCGTCACAATCGCTCGCCATTCATTCCTATTTCTAGCACGCTCTCTTGCCTCTCTCACATCTATCCTCCTATCACCCAGAGCTTTCTTCACATTATCCATCCACCCAAACATTGGCCTTCCTCTTGTACTTCTCCCATCAACTCTTGCATTCATCACCTTCTTTAGCAGACAGCCATTTTCCATTCTCTCAACATGGCCAAACCACCTCAACACATTCATATCCACTCTAGCCGCTAACTCATTTCTTACACCCGTTCTCACCCTCACCACTTCGTTCCTAACCCTATCTACTCGAGATACACCAGCCATACTCCTCAGACACTTCATCTCAAACACATTCAATTTCTGTCTCTCCATCACTTTCATTCCCCACAACTCCGATCCATACATCACAGTTGGGACAATCACTTTCTCATAGAGAACTCTCTTTACATTCATGCCCAACCCTCTATTTTTTACTACTCCCTTAACTTCCCCCAACACTTTGCAACCTTCATTGACTCTCTGACGTACATCTGCTTCCACTCCACCATTTGCTGCTACAACAGACCCCAAGTACTTAAACTGATCCACCTCCTCAAGTAACTCTCCATTCAACATGACATTCAACCTTGCACCACCTTCCCTTCTCGTACATCTCATAACCTTACTCTTACCCACATTAACTCTCAACTTCCTTCTCTCACACACCCTTCCAAATTCTGTCACTAGTCGGTCAAGCTTCTCTTCTGTGTCTGTTACCAGTACAGTATCATCCGCAAACAACAACTGATTTACCTCCCATTCATGATTCTTGCCTACCAGTTTTAATCCTTGTCCAAGCACTCGAGCATTCACCTCTCTCACCACTCCATCAACATACAAGTTAAACAACCACGGCGACATCACACATCCCTGTCTCAGCCCCACTCTCACTGGAAACCAATCGCTCACTTCATTTCCTATTGTAACACATGCTTTACTACCTTTGTAGAAACTTTTCACTGCTTGCAACAACCTTCCACTAACTCCATATAACCTCATCACATTCCACATTGCTTCACTATCAACTCTATCATATGCTTTCTCCAGATCCATAAACGCAACATACACCTCCTTACCTTTTGCTAAATATTTCTTGCATAACTGCCTAACTGTAAAAATCTGATTCATACAACCCCTACCTCTTCTAAAACCACCCTGTACTTCCAAGATTGCATTCTCTGTTTTATCCTTAATCCTATTAATCAGTACTCTACCATACACTTTTCCAACTACACTCAACAAACTAATACCTCTTGAATTACAACACTCATGCACATCTCCCTTACCCTTATATAGTGGTACAATACATGCACAGACCCAATCTACTGGTACCATTGACAACACAAAACACACATTAAACAATCTCACCAACCATTCAAGTACAGTCACACCCCCTTCCTTCAACATCTCAGCTTTCACACCATCCATACCAGATGCTTTTCCTACTCTCGTTTCATCTAGTGCTCTCCTCACTTCCTCTATTGTAATCTCTCTCTCATTCTCATCTCCCATCACTGGCACCTCAACACCTGGAATAGCAATTATATCTGCCTCCCTATCATCCTCAACATTCAGCAAACTTTCAAAATATTCCGCCCACCTTTTCCTTGCCTCCTCTCCTTTTAACAACCTTCCATTTCCATCTTTCACTATGTTTATATGTATATATACATATATATATATATACTGTATATATATATATATATATATACATATAGATATAGATATATATATATATATATATATATAAATATATATATATATATATATATATAAATATATATATATAATATATATATATATATGCATAAATATATATATATATATATATATGTATATATACATATATATATATATATATATATGTATATATATATGTTTTATATATATATATATATATATATCTATATATATATATATATATATGTATATATATATATATATATATACATATATATGCATATATATATATATATATATGTGTGTGTGTGTGTGTGTGTGTGTGTATGTGTATGTTTGTGTGCGTGTATATATATTCCTTATAAAATATGAATAAACAAGACGTATGTTGACTACTTATTACATACACCATTTATTCCATTTTAAGTTTTTTTCTGTTATTTTTGGGGTTTCTTCCAAATCTCTTCTGTTCATTCAGAGATTTTGTTTGAAAGAGGAGATTACTGTTTTAAGGTTGTCACAAGTTGCATATATTCTGTTCGACTACTATTCGAACTTCGCTGGTTAAATACTGGCTCTATTTAGATGTATTTTTCTCAAACGTTATTGGAACTTTACGGATTTTAACGCTGACGCTATTTCCGCCTTTTTTGTTTAAACCTTTTACGATCTTCGCTGGTTTTAAGGTGACACTATTTACGTCTATCTTCCTCTAATATTAATTGAACTTCTCTGAATATATTGTAGCAAATATTGAGGTTATTTTAGATAGTTTCTTTTTGTATTTGAATATTTTTTTCTAGGATATTAAGGTTTTTTTTTTTTCAATACTGGCATCTACATTAGGCTTCATTAGATAAAGCATTATACAGTAACACATATCTTCATTTTGTTCATGTTTATCTTTTTTAGAAAATAAATGAGACGCAAATAACTTTCAATAACATTTAACAATACCTGTTTCAGTTAAGTGAGATAAGAAACACCGGGATTACATTGTTTTCCTTTCCTTTCATATGCCAGTAAATTGATTGCCGTAATTCATATACAGGTTTAACCAACTTTAAACCTTTCAGAATAGGTACTTGTTGAATGAAAGAGAGGCCTTCGGTTTGGTTGGATAAGGTTTTTTCTCTAAATGAGAGATGGTACTTGCGTTGCTGTAGAGGAGGATCAGAGATTCGTTTATTTTCTCTATAAATGAGTAACAGTAATATGAGAGGTTCGGTTTTAGAACGGATTTTGTGTTCCGCTTATCTTGTTCCAAATAAGATTTAGGATTCCAAATGAATATTACAGCAGATAAAAAAAAAACAAATTGATCCGAATAGAAATATTAATGAATGCACTTGTATGCAGCCATTGTCTTTTAATAGTTATTGCGTGCGAGCAAGAAGGAATCTTTACGTACAGAACATGACAAGGAGATATAAAGGGGCTGAAAAGATGTTAACGTATTTCAGTAACTATGATAAAGTACCCAAGATAATGGAATCTCTTCGGGAGTCAGTGAGGGATTAGTTTTCGATGGGGGGATCAGGGATCTGAAAGTACATTATCGAAGAGAAGATTCATTGTTTGCCTTTACCATTTGTCTTTTGTAAAAAGCTTATTAACAATGCATTGCAATCTCTCTCTCTCTCTCTCTCTCTCTCTCTCTCTCTCTCTCAGAGGGACAGAGTGTACTAGAATTTGCCAACAATGAATTCCTCCATCAGTGGGTTGATTAACCAACTGAGGGAAACAGCATACGAGATATTGAGCTAACATCACAAGAAACTTATTATCAATGGTCTCATTAAGCGAAAATATTGGTTTTAGGTAATTTTTCCTTATCTAAAAGAAGAGAAAATTATAAAAAATTAAAAAGATAACAAATATCTGGTCAAACAAAGGCATAAAACAAAGAGCAAGCTTACCGTTCCCATTTCCCACAACTCTTCCATTACTGAAGTACTGCTTCAGTTTCAACACTCACCTCACGTATAGCGCACCACCGCAGAACACCTCGTTTTTAGTTTTTGGAAAATAAATAAGAAAGATGGTGCTGCGTGACCCATCTCAATTTTATTTTTAGGTCAAGACCATATCATGTGATAAATTCTGTTCTATTAGTCCCGAAATGTAGTTTGACGGAGCAGTGTGAAGCGGAAATTAGAGAGTAATCTGATATCCCGTCTGGTTTTAAGACTGTCTCCTTTATGAAATGAAAGTTCTCCAATTGTGAAATGTGATGAGTCGTTTTCACACACTGCTCTTGTTCTATTCATATAGCAAACATTTCAAACTGAGTCTTTCCTTTTCAACAAATTGTTTTACTAAGTATAGATTCCAAAGGCACCTTTATCCGTGACCGTGGTTTAATTGTAGAAATATTGCAGGGAACATAGATACACATTGGGATTACTTTGTTGATATATAAAAAGATGAAAGGGCTAAACATATACCACATACAAAAATTTTACCAAATGCAACGTCACAGCCCAAATGGTTCAACAGAGAAATAGCAAATGCAATAAGAAGCAGCGGCAGGATGCATAAATCAATGGGTCCTGAGGCTTCACTTCGGGAAATTTCCGAACATAGAGAGTTAAGCAGAAATGTACAAAGAGCATATTAACCCATGAACAAACTCAGAGTATACTCTTATTACAAATGATTCGGAAAAAGTCGAACTGACGAATGACTATTTCATAACCATATCCTCCAAAACAGCTATCAAATATGAAGGATCACAACCACTAAAATGAATCACCTTCACAATGGATGATGTCAAAAATAAAATAAAGAGTCTCGGCAAGTCACAAAGCCCAGATGATATTCATACAAGAGATATTATGGGACTGGATGACGATATAACCTCACACTTATACAAAATGTTCCGAAAGACAGAGAACGAAAAAAAGTACCACAAGAATAGAAACTAGGCAATAATTTTCCAATCTACAAAAAGATACATAAAAAAAACTAATAACTACAGACCTGTGTGTCTAACTTTAGCGCCTTTCAAAAATTTTCGAATCAATTGTAGTAGATTCAATAGTAGAACATATAGAGAAAAACAACTTGTAATAGACAGCCAATATGGTTTTAAACAAAAGATATCCTGTGTGCCAAATTTGTTTAAATTTTTCCACAACATGTTTAGTATTATCGACAAAAGTAGGGCAATAGACATCATACACCTAGACTTTTAAAGCGCTTTTGACAAAATTCCTCATAAAAAAAAAATTAAAAAAATGAAATGCTGGTTAAAATTAGAGCAATAGGCATCATTGACGAGCCAGATGAATGGGTCATAGATAGGCTGATAAACATAAAACACTTATAATCAATGAAGAAGCTTCGGAATGGGCAGCTGTTACAGGCGGTATACCTCAAACGTCCGTCCTTACCCTATTGATATTTCTGATTTACATTCACGACATAGTTTTAGGATTAACTAGTGGTATAGCCAAATATGCCGATGATTCTAAACTAGGCATAAAAGCTGCGAACTCAAAAGACGTAGAAGCATTAAGAGAGGATCTAATGAAGCCAGGAGAATGGTCCAGAAAATGGCAAATGCCTTTCAACCGTGGGAAATGTAAAGTCATGCACATAGGTGATAGTAACTAACAAACAGATTACTCACTGCTGGGTAATGAAGTAGATAGTGTGAACCAGTCAGAGGATCTCGGCATTATTATTTGCAAAGGTTTGAAGCTCACCAAACAGAGTATAACAGCTGAAAAGAAAGCTCAAAAACTAAAAGGTTACATAATTTACTTTTGAGAAACACATTAGGTCTGTGTCTTCTTCAATTGCTCAAAAGATTGACTTATTGAAAAAGTCTTTCAAGATTTTCGGTGATCAATCTATTCTGAAGAAGTGTTTTAATTCTTTCATTCTACCTTATTTTGAGTATTGTTCTCCTGTCTGGTCTTCAGCTGCTGATTATCATCTTAATTTGTTGGACAGAAACTTACGGTGCATTAAATTTCTTATTCCAGATCTAGATATTAATCTTTGGCACAGTCGTTCAATTAGTTCATTATGAATGTTGCATAAGATTTTTTATAATTCCGACCATCCTTTAAATTCAGATCTTCCAGCACAATTCCATCCTGTTCGTAATACTAGGCAGGCAGTTAATTCTAATAGCCAGGCCTTCTCCATCATGAGTTACAATACTACACAGTATTCTAGAGTTTTTTTTCCAGCTGTGACCAAGTTGTGGAATGATCTTCCTAATCGGGTAGTTTAATCAGTAGAACTTCAAAAGTTCAAAGGTGGAGCAAATGTTTTTATGTTGAACAGGCTGACATAAGTCTTTTTATAGTTTATATGACGTATCTGTTTTGACGTTGTTACTCCTTGTAGAATGATTTATTGTTAATTTGCTCTCATCATTTATTTATTTCCTTATTTCCTTTCCTCACTGGGCTATTTTTCCTTGTTGGAGACCTTTGGCTTGTAGCATTTTACTTTTCCAACTAGGGTTTCAGTCTGACTAGTAATAATAATAATAATAATAATAATAATAATAATAATAATAATAGTAATAATAGTAATAATAATAACAATAATAATAATAATAGTCTTAGGTAGTACCGTAGCCCCTGCACTATGGTCTTCCACTGGTTTGAGTGTACACTCGGGCACACTATTTTATGTCATTTCTCTTCCTCTTGTTTTGTCAAAGTTTTTATAGTATATACTGTATAAAAAATATTTATTTTAATGTTATTACTGTTCTTGAAATGTTTATTTTTCCTTGTTTCCTTTCCTCATTTTCTCTCTTGTGGCGTATTGGCTTATAGCATCCTGCTTATCCAACTAGGGTTGTAGCTTAGCAATTAATAATGATAATAATCATAATAATACTAATAATAATAACTAGACTGCAACTGGCTAAAACCAGTGGCGGAGGATTCCCCTGCAAAATAGTTGTGGAAATGCTTTTGTCAATCAGTAAAAGATATTGTGCAATGGTTTATTGGCCTAATGACCCCTTGACTAAATTTCAAGCTATCTTAACAAACTATTCTAAAGCAATTTATCTGTATAATAGCAGGTATATGGGGGTAAAACATATGCAAAAATGACAAATATAGAGAAATTGACCTTTGAACTTGAAGACAATGGGCACTTACAAGGTCATATGAAGGCCACGGGTTAAATATGACCCAATATTCTGAAAGAGCAGGTGCGAATGGGTGGGGTTGGGGGGGGGGTGACAACAAAACATCACTTTTAGCCCACATCAAATTTTTTCCATGAAATAGCCATATGTCCTTGAAAAAGAGGATCAAGGTCCAATTTGACATTTGATTTGGAGGTTTTATGCATATGTTTTGGGGTTAGTTTACTTTAGCATGCTATGGCCCAAAACCAGCATTTCATGGAGAAATTGCCTCTAAAAGCCCCTGTGACCTTGAAAAGTAGGTCAAGGTCACTTAAATTGGGTCTATGGCATATTCTTACCATAGGCTAGCTATGATGATTATTTCAGATTTCTTGCGAAAAAAACGGGCGGAAAGAATAATAACACCAAAAACAATAGTATTCCCCTATGGGGAATCCTAATAAAAGGGATAAATCATTGCTAACCAGAACGGCACTCGGTAGAGCACATACCTTCGCCTATATCATGCTGTAAGTCATAAGATAAGGAATTGAATAATACACATTTTGGCAGTAGTTTCATGCAAATCAGATTATAGTTAGCCACGATGCGGAACAAACACGTTTTTTACCTTTTCATGACCTTGTCCTTGGCTTTTGATTCAATCACTCCCAGAATCTAATTAATTAGCACTTGGATCATGGTAAACCATCCCACCAATTTTGACGAGATGTGGTCAAATAGTTTTTGAGTTATGTGAATCTCAATCACACAGACAGACATGCAAACGAATACATGCCTATCAAAACATAACCTTCGCAACGAAGTAGGCGAACATAATTAGGGAGATATATGATACCAGAAAAGAAAGGCAAATATCATATTGAAATAGAAAGCAAGAACAAGAATAAACAAACGGGAAAAATGATTTGTCTGAAGAGAAAATATTGAAATATATGAAGAAGTAAAGGGTTAATAACTAAGATCGAAACTGGAACCTCACAAAAGGAATTCCACGTGATAGAAATATGTGATTTTGAAATGATTCCTCCAACCTTGTCCAGTACGGAAATCAATCATTTGTTTTATATTTTCAACAACTACCTATCCTTCTTTGGACCTATAATCTGTATATGCACAACGACAATTAGGAATTCAGTTGATGGAACATGTGTCATGTTTTCAATATTTATTTTTCACCCAGTACATTTTTATCTATCAGTGATGTTTTTCAGGGATGCG
>NC_090734.1:8435214-8442714 GCF_036898095.1 Palaemon carinicauda
TTTATGGCCCCCCCCCAAAAAAAAAAAAATTATACATGAAGTTGATAAGGCCGTAAGCAGTCATTAGTTACGATTTAAGATAATATCTAATAATCAATCAATCACGCAGTCATTATGGAAGTTTAGCTTTCAAAACTGGTTAAAAGGTATTCTGGATATGGAAGTAATGTATGACGGGAAATGCGTTTGGCAACTGTAACCACCCATAAGGTTTTATCACTCAATTTATCTCATTATAAGAATGAATATATCTTTAGTAAGACAGGGGACCAGGAGCCATGTAGTGATCACCTGAAAGGTTTAATAAAAAATGTAAGTAAAAGAATTTTTTCTCAAAGCACGTTTTTTTTTTTGTCAACTTCTTTGTACCTCTCTAGATTTACACATATTTAAAAAAAATGAAAAAGCTTTAAAGTTCATGGTTCTGGTGTAGTCAAAGCAGTTGCATCTATATGCTCCCCTAAACACCCATCCTTTGCTCACAAGGATGGTGAGGTTGCACACACTACATGAAACTATCGAGTTTGAGCGGGTCTTGAACTCGAGTCATGCACAATGTTAGCCAGGGACGTTTCCAACAGGCCACCACGACCCCATAGCGAAATCTGATCCATTTCAGTTTGTATTCTTCAAGAATACTTAATTTTCCTTGTTAACATACCATCATTCCAAACTCCTTCATATTATAACCTTCAAAAGATGAAAGAAAAAAACTTTATTCGAGTAAATAAAATCAAATAAAACTGAAATTCCCAGAATAATATGTTTTTCCTCTTCTCGTGTCTTAGTAGTTAGGTCCCTCCTTTGTTCTTGTTCGACTGACGATGTAAGACTTAAGGAAGGAAATGCCCTAGAGTCTTTTGGAGTCTGAAATATCTGAAAGCATATTTTACAGTCAAGGGAAAAGTGAAAGGGGAAACTAGAAAGGGGAAGCAGGGTCGTAGAGGGGGCTAGTCTGGCCATTTTTCCCTACTGTTTATATGTATAATCTTATTTGCGTAGTGGTTAGTCACGTTTCCTTTGTCGTTAATCCTTTTTATTATCGTTGTTGTTTCTCTTTTTGGTCTTATTAAGTCTTGTTTTAAAACAGTGATAAATTAAACAGATACTGAAAAGAGAAACATTTGAAATTTACACCACTTTAGTGTATTTTCATACTGTATTTTTTTTTTTTTTTTTGTTAATGCCGCTTATGTTATATTACATACTCTCCATGAAGGATGAGCCCGTGTTTGTAGTAGCGGTATAAATCTACACACAGACACACACAAACTCATACATACAAACATAATTCGCATATTTCGAAATGTTCAAGAACACTAATAAAAGATTGTATGAATACTTTGGCAATCATTCGTAATTTTTTCTTCATAAAAAAATTAATAGCTATAAATTTAAAATTTCAATCAACCAAGCATAGAAAGAACAACTTAATTATATTTCGTGTATCAAATTGTGGCTGAACCTTTTGAAGGTTCTTTCAGGCACATATTTCATCTCAAGCGATGCTGAGTAATAAGTGTGGAGAGAGAGAGAGAGAGAGAGAGAGAGAGAGAGAGAGAGAGAGAGAGAGAGAGAGAGAGAGAGAGAGAGAGAGAGAGAGAGAGAGTAAACTTTTGCTGATTTTATAAAGAATGGAGTGGTATCTATTATAAATGTTTTCACATTACTCATGAGAGAAGAATTCTGATGTAATAAAGGAGACGATGTAGATTGAAATTATAAAATATTATATAAATTTTACGTTATACACGACAACTTTTTATGACTGCTCTCATGAAATTATGGAGTGTGGTAAAAAAAAAAATCTATGAATCTCACAGATTACAGTTAATTTGATAAAGCGAAGAAGTGAGAAGTCCTGACATGGAGGAACAATGGTTAATATTTAAAAAAATAAGGGGATCGTTATTATTTGATAATGAAGTTTTATAAATCTATTTCTATAATAAGTTGAAACAAAAATCTAAAAAAGGAGTAAAATAAGTCTTTTATCATCATCAATCCACAGCGTGGTGATGAAAACTGGCCAAACCACAGACGTGAATATGGACGTATCTGAAGCCTTTGTCCTTCAGTGGACAAGAAATGACTGCAATTTTTTTTTATGTTGTCAATGTATACAAAAACACACGCACACACATACATACAGTACATACATACATACGTACATATATATATATATATATATATATATATATATATATATATATATATATATATATATATATATATATACATATATATATATATATTATATATATATATATATATATATATATATATATATATGTGTGTGTATGTATATATATATATATATATATATATATATATATATATATATATATATATATATATATATATATATATATATATATATTGCGGGTATAAACTGGCATAGAAAGATCATATATAGACACAAGTGGAAAAGATATGTCTGAGCCTGATGATGACGAGGTTTGATGACACACACACACACACACACACACACGCATATATATATATATATATATATTATATATATATATATATATATATATATATATATATATATATATATATATATATATATATATATATATATATATATATATATATTATATATATATATATATATATATATATTCACACACCTGCAAACAACTACAATACCCCCAGTACGATATTACGTTCACCAACATATTAGAGATACGTAACCAAATTCACGTCTGAAGGATATTGTCGAACAGTGAGGTTCCCGCTCACTCTCTCCAGCATTCCATTCCCTATTCCAGCGTCCAGCCACTTCTCAATCGGAACGTCTCTCGTTCAGCAGCTTAGGGACACTGGGTTCCCGTAGAAGAAGCTTCATCTGGAACGTCTAACTTCATGGGGATATAAACTCAGAATATGAAGACGACTGAAACTGGAATCATACAGTTAGAATAAGCATCCAGAGAAAAGTCTTAGGGAATGGCGGGATTGAAAATTTTATAACTATGATATATTCTTCGTTTAGTTGTTTAGTTTCACTTCTTTAGCGACCGAATTTAGTACTTAGTGCTTCTCCTTCATCACCTTATGCGATGCTACATAATAATGTCGTAGAAGAGACTGACGTCACTACCATATCGTTAGATATTTGCTGTCGATAAATTCCGTTAGATTCCGTTAGTGAAGGCAAAAAAAAAAAACATACACACACATACACACACAGACGCATTTTAGACCTTTAGAATGTAACAGCAAAATTGGTGAAGGAGTACGATATTCCGGAACTGACTGTCGGCAATGCTCGATGGTAAAATAAATATTTCCAGGGGTTTGGATTTGGCACAAAATTTTCCCTTCAGCAAGAGGAGAACAAAAAGTTATATTAAATTTCCCTTTCCTAAAAAATATTATTTTTTTTTTAAGCAGAGAAAAATAACTCTTGAGAGGGACAAAAGGGCGTATTTTTGTCTTTTTACGTTGCTTAATGAAGAGAATGATTTAAAAAGAAGAAAGTGAAAAAGAAAAACAAATCTTTTGACCAGAATACTATCATAATGTGTTAATAAAGACCGGATTATAAAAAGCCTGTCTTCTATCTTGATGAGTTTAAATGAAGGTTTGAGAAGCAAAATGAAACTCATTTATTGGTTTTTGCAAATGAAGTCAAGGATGAAAAAATAAAAAGATGGAATAGATGATGGAATTTTAGAAATTTGATATAATTTTCATATTTTTCATTTGTGGCCGTTCATGAATGAAAAGTCCCAGAGTCTGACCATATGTAGATGAGATCAGTGCCCAAGCTCCTTTTCCACCCAAACTAAGACGCAGGAGGACTAGCTAATGGCCTATAGGCTCCCCTTTAGCTCACATGGATGGTGAGGTTACCGAGAGTACTAGAAATTATGGAACTTGAGCGTATCTTAAACCCTCGCGCAACAGATTGCTAAACAGAGACGTTTCCAATAGGCTACTACAACCCTACTATGATTGCTTTTCGGTCAACGTCATGAGGCCTAATAAAGTGTGTATTACCTTGAAGTTTGAATTGATGAAGTAGGATCTTTATAAAAAGGAAAAAACGTGTAAATGCACTTCAGATATATGTTTTTTCTTAACCTGATGTTCCTGATGGGTGTGGCTTCTGAGTATCTCGTCACTGAACACATCAAAGTTAACATATATTCGTGACATTTTTTCGTTCTTGGTAACGGTCCCACAATGCCGATCATTACTTTGCTGAAGGGTTCTCCTTGAACTTCAATAGGGTGTAAGGAAGCTTTCATAATGTACTCCTTTGGCTTTCAACCCATATGACAAACGTGACATGCACGGCAAAACTGGCTCACGTTCTTATGCATGCCATGACAGAAAAACTTTCATAATATTCTCTGTCGTCTTCTTTATTCCCATATGTCTAGTTTCGTGTACTACGGTGATCACCTATCTTCTCAATGGTGCGTGAATCAGCATCTAACGGTATATCCCCCATTTGCCATTCCCAGGGATATCGGCGGGGTCTATGCTTCCTCATAAGCAATATATCTTTAACATAATAAGAGGTGGGAGACTGCTGCATCTCTGTCTCATTCACCATATAGTACAATAATTCTGTTAACATCGCATCCTTTCGTTTCCTACTCACTTGTCTTACTTCTAACGCTGAGTTTTCTATTTCTACCAAATCCATGGCTTCTTTTTTCTTCCTGTTCATTCGTCTTCTCTCGGACTTACTCGGGAGTTCTCCTCTTGCGTATCGTCAAGGGAATTCTCTTCTTACGAAAAGAACTCGTGCAAGTTCATTGCTCCTTTGGTTTCTTTTCTTCTTTAGTGGCCACTTCCTTCATTATACACCCAGTTATCACACAACTAGGAAACAGATACAAGTATTCCTACTCGAGTTCAGTCGTAGGACTTTACTTCAATGGTTTCTCCATGAGAATGGGACAAGGCACAAACGGCACCTCACCAACCCCATTACCCAGCAGGACTTCTACTCTTTCGACAGCCAATGAATCCCTAACCAGAAAATAGAAGTAACATGTCACTAACTCGCACGGCAAACGGCAAATAGGGGTTACCTTCTTACCACCTATTCCCTTCAAAATAATCTAGTCTCCTGTGGAAAACTGTTCCATTGATGGGTGTACAGCATGTGTCACCACCCTATGGTTACAACCAGTGTCTTGCAATATCTTGACCGGGGTTTGCTCACTCCCATCGATTGCTACTAACATACCTTCATGATTATACGATTTAAAGGTATCAATGGTGTTTGGGTTTGTCGTGTTCATCCTGTAAGCGTTGGCTGGTTTATTTCCCTCCTCGTCCTTTCCCAAGGTTTTTTCGTCTTCACATTCTGTGAATGGGAATTATCCTTAAACACTTGGCCGATTGATTTTGGTTGGTTCGACCAACATTTCTTACTGATATGGCCTCACTTGCCACAAATATTACAGACAATATTAACCCTCTGCACGTCTCTCACAATACTTGAAGGAGGACGATTCGATAATTGTTGCTGTGGTACTATTGCATTCTGCTTTGGAACAGTACCAATGCTACATCCACTGTAACGATTGAACTTGTTCACATAGTTATTACTGAAATGGTTTTCATGGTTTGGAGAATACTTGACACTTGGTCGGAACGACGGTTGAATCTTCATACCCGGGATTTACAACCGATAATATTATAATCTTCCCTCAGCGAAGTGGATTTATCAAGTTTCTTCACCTCTATCTCTCTCTTAAGGACGTTCGAATATGTTCATTAATTCCTCGTAAATATTGTTCCTTTACTATCAATTCTTTTAAATCAGCCATCTCCCTCACGTTAGCAGCCTCTTGAAAGTAGTTTTCTCGTCTTTCTACAACATTTGCAATATTACAACACTGAAAGAATTTACACCAAATATGAATCACTCAAAATATTAAATCTGAACAAAATTTAGACTAAGACAAAAAAATATTTTACTTTGAAAAGAATATAAACACATGTTTGACTGGAAACTGAAGTTAAAAAAAAATTTAATCTTGAAAATTTATGAAAATAGTTAACACTTCTAACTCTTATTGAAATTAACATAAAAGTAACTGATAAACTTACGTATTTTTGGTTCACACTAAGTTTCCGACCAGATAGCAATACAAATACACTATGTGTTTTCACCTAAATCTCACTGGCCAAATTAAAAAAATTTATACAGTACCATCACGTGCAATAACACAATAAATTTGGAATCACCTTCCAAGTTTCATTAACGTTTGAACACACTATACATGATAAATGTTGGGTAAAAAACTTATTCACTTTGGGGAGGACACATACTCGAGGCACTAGAGGACAGAGTATTTTGGTTCTTACAAACGAATAGGCTGGATCTCTTCTGCTGCTCTTCATTCCTGTGGCGTATATATAATGACGTAATAACTTTTAGATCCTTCTAGGTCACAGGGTCTAGAAGCTTGGGGGCAGTGCCTAGCGCTATCAAAGTTACCAACAAGCATGTGTCAGACGAATACCAACACATAAGTGAGGCAGTTTTCTCTCAGGTAATTTCGCCCACATCCGTCCTCGAAGCAATAAAAAAATACAAAACTAACTCCTCGGTTTTCAAGAACATTCCAACCACGTGGAAAATATAAGAAGTACGTAATCTCTCATAAAATATGACATAATATCTCGTAAAAACATAATTATATAAGCCCTCGTACATACCTCATATAGTTCATACAGCACACTTAAACGAGTTTGCATAAGACTTCGTAAAAAATATGTGAAATCAGAAGTTAATTCTTAAAAATAACGTAAATTTACATATACTGACCTGAATGAAAAATACAACGAAATGAATGACGAAAATCACAAGCAATTTACATACAATTACATCAATATGCAATAGTGAAACTCATCTTATGAGCTGGCTATTCACCTCTTAAATACACAAAGGAAATACATGAATAAAATATTTACTCCACACTAAACCTGCTTTATAAGAATAATCAAACGTTGCCTTCAAAACTTCATCCTAATATACGTCTCTGTTTGTCCCCTTCTTTAACAGATCTCGGAATGGTGCCATAATAGGCGTCGTTAATACAAATGATGGTAATTGATTTATAAATCCAAACCATGATAGAATATCAGATTTTTTGGGATGATCAGGCATAGGGAAACTTTTTATAGCACTTAACTTATCCTCTGATGAAAGACACTTATCTCATGTCTATGCATAACTAAAAAATCAACATCTCCTTGACAAAACTCAAATTTATCTGGATTTAATGTTACACAAAGTTTCAAGCAATTCGTAACTATTCCACAATGCCCCACCTACATTGGATTCATACAACAAATTATCATCTACAATAACAATCATATTGTCAATAACAATATCATCAAATCTCTTTGTGTAAGCATCTGGTGCAGCACAGCGACCCATTGGTGTGTGACAGTATTGATATCTCCGCCAAGGTGTTATGAAAGTCGTAAGCTTGCAACTTTGTTCATCTAACATAACTTGAT
>NC_090734.1:8455214-8460214 GCF_036898095.1 Palaemon carinicauda
CTTAGGAAGGGGGGAAGAGACTTTTTATCTAAGGCAAGTAGATTTTCAAGGAAAAGAACAATTCAAAATAAAGCCATTGTTCTCTAGTCTGGGGTAGTGCCATAGCTTGATGATCTAGGTCTTCCACTGTCTTGGGGGTAAATTTCTCTTGCTTGAGGGTACATTCGGGGACACTATTCTGTCTTATTTTTTTTTTCAAGTTTTCATAGTTTATAATATGAAAGATCTATTTTATTAATGTTACTGTTCTTAGAGTATTTCATTTTAATTGCTCAATACTTCTTTTGTAGTTTATTTATTTCCTTGTTTCCTTTCCTCACTGGGATATTTTTTTCCCTATTGGAGTCTTGGGCCTATAGCATCTTGCTTTTTCTATATGGTTGTAACTTATAATAATAATAATAATAATAATAATAATAATAATAATAATAATAAAAAGCAACAACAACAACAACAATAATAATAATAATAATAATAATAATAATAATAATAATAATAATAATAATAATAATAATAATAATAATAATAATAATAATAATGTGCCTATAAACTCCTCTCTTCTAAATAATATATTTATAATAAACAAACTCTGACTGACAATTTTATCATATTTTTCATGATATTTCTTTCATCGTACTATAAAGCATATTTTTGTAGACTTTCTTTAACTTGTTTCGCACTATTTGAAATTAAATCTAGAATGTCTATCGAATCTCGTCTCCTTTCCTTTTCCAAAATAATAACTTTGATATGACTTTCGTCTCTTTTAAATAAGGTAAAACTGACAAAATAATTCTTTCTGTATTTGATTACTTTACTTTCCTTAACACTAATCTCTCTCTCTCTCTCTCTCTCTCTCTCTCTCTCTCTCTCTCTCTCTCTCTCTCTCTCTCTCTCTCTCTCTCTCTCTCTCTCATTACTTGTCTGCTATCTAGCAGAATCCTCCCTGAAACTCGTCGTATCCAAAATATTTTTCCCACCAATTTCATGATGGACCTCGTCGCTGAATTTAAGAATTCGTCTTCTCTCCGTTTCAAAATATTGTTAGAAGCAAAGGCCTGCATTTGGAATATTTGATACATATGTACATCCTAAGTATGAATGCCATTGAATGTTTTTTTAAGAGTTTTCTCAAAATAAAACGTAAAAAAAGTATTTAATAACATATCGTGAAAAGCAAAAACTTGCAATAGGGAATTTTCTTGAATTTGCAATTTCTAATCTTAGATTTCTTGGAGTGTTTTTTTCTCATTCATTTTCATCTGAACGTAAACGTATCTTTTTCATTATTGGTGATGTATTAGAAATCTCTTCATAAGTGTTTCAGAAAATTTAGATACATATGGTTATATGTGGAAATTGGAGTTTTTTTTTTTTTTTTTTAGTGTATTTGTAGATTTAGCCAACTAAGTATGTGTAGCCTACAGTATATAAATAACTACACACACGCCTACACACACACAAACACACACACACACACGCACACACGCACACACACACATATAAATATATATAAATATATATATATATATACATATATATATATATATATATATATATAAATATATATATATATATATATATATATATATATATATATATATATATATATATATATATATATATATATATATATATATATATATTCATATATATATATATATAGAGAGAGAGAGAGAGAGAGAGAGAGAGAGAGAGAGAGAGAGAGAGAGAGAGAGAGAGAGAGAGAGAGAGAGAGAGAGAGAGAGAGAGAGAGAGAGAATATTTAGTCTGGAAAGCAGATGAGGCTGACAAAGCTATGAATTCAGCGAGTGGCTATAGTGTAAGAATTACTTATATAGTTATTGATGAAATCTCTATTGGAGCACAGAACAAGCATATACCCATCAAAAACAGAGATGGATCTGTTATGAAAACAGAGGATGAAGAAAGTGAGTGTCATGAATAGGCAATACGAAGGAAATAATCTGACTGATATATCTGAAGCTGAGGAAGACCTTGATCTGTCCATGAATGAATTCATTGTCTTTGAAGGCGAAACTATCCTTAAAAAAACTAAAGCGGTGGAAAGCTTTGGATAGGATGAAATAACTGCTGAGAAGATATTGGCCAAAAATGAAGTGACTCGTAAAATACTTACAAGATCATTATATAGAATGTCGTGTGAATAGGCAACATCTGATGAAAGGGAGCTAGGAGTGTTGTTGAAAATGGCCAAAAAATGAGGTCGGACTAATTGCAATGATTATAGAGGCATCACACTTACGTCAGTTGTCGGGAAAATATATGGTATGCTCACTCTAAAGGGACTAGAGAAAAAGATTTATGAAAAGCTGAGGGATGAACAAGCAGGATTTAGAAAAAGTTGAAGTTGTAACGACCAAATTTTCATTTCAAGACATGGGGTACAGTAATATGTAGACTATAGAAATCCTTTCTTGATAGATTTTGTGGACTATGAAAAAGCCTTTAATAGCGTGCACGGTCCAGTTTTGTGGAGAGTTCTGCGATATATGGAGTTCTTCTTAAATATGTAAATTTGATTAAGTCTGCTCCTGAGCATAGCTAATGCAAAGTTAATGTTAGTGGTGTCCTATCTTATGAATTTCCAGTAAGTAGTGGAGTACGCCAAGGGAATGTGTTATCACCTTTGTCGTTTCTCTACCTCATGGATTTTTTTAACGCAAGAACAGTTGAGGATGGTGGAGAAAGACTGGGCAGGATTGGTATTAGGTAATTAGAAGACTTAGAATATTCCGATGACATCCTCCTTAGCAAAACACCAGAGGACTTGCAAAGCTATCTTACCAGAAGGCATGAAATATCAGACAAGCTAAGCTCAATTTAAATAGAAGAAATAGAGAGAGGATGAGAACGTAATATGCAATGGAAGATGAAAGTTCAGTGGAAGGAGAGAAGTTTAATAAGGTAGAATCATTTAAATATTTTAAAAACTATGATATCAAATAAAGGATATTTAGAATTGGAGTTTAATGAAAAATTGAAAATCAGACAATGGCAAGGTTGAGTAAACTTTTGAAATAAAATTGTCTGTTATTGCATATACAAATTAGGCTATATAATAGTTTAGTGAGATCGGTATTACTGCATGGACATGAATCGTGGTATGACAATGAAAAAATATCCAACAGATTTTGTAGAGTTTAGAACAAAGCCCTCAGAAGAATATTGGGAGTTAAATGGCAGTTAAAGATTAGAAATGAAACTACAATGGACATTACTCAATTGCCATATGTGGATAACATCAGAGTAAGAGGTAGGTAAAGATTGTTTGGGAAGGCTCTTTGCACTCACCAAGAGAAATATGTTCGGCAAATGTTTAACTGGGCACCAAAAGTCACTAGAAGAGTTCAAAGATCCAGGTCTACATAGCTGAGATCTATGAAGCGTGAAGCAAGAGAAAATTAATGGAGAAGTATAGAATTAAAAGCTCAAGATAGAAACGACTGGCGAGATCTAGGGCCCTTTGCGTCAATAGGCATAGGGGTAGATGACATATATATATATATATATATATATATATATATATATATATATATATATATATATATATATATATATATATATATATATATATATATATATATATATATATATATATATGTATGTATATATATATATATGTATGTATGTATGTATATATACATATATATATATATATATATATATATATATATATATATATATATATATATATATATATATATATATATATATATATATATATATATATATATATATATATATATTCTCTCATATCCAATGTACCCCCACAAGAGTAGAAATGTACCACTGGTAGAAAACATACTGTAATAGATTACTAAAACATCCAAACGTCTGGAGAAACTTAAAGTCGGTGTATTTCATCACTTATTGCACATTATTCTTGCAAAAACTTCCGAATCAAAACTTGGCTGGTATTTCGAGGATTTTATGCGAATCTGGCATTTTTATTACTTGAGCTGTCCTGACATAACTTCAACTAATGGCTTCATAAATGAGAGTCGACCGCATTTGATATTGACTGAGTGAGAGGGATTAGAAAAATGGAAGAAAGAGGGAAGGCTACAAACGTAATTGGATTAAAGGAACAATGATTATGATAATGAAAAAAAAAATAGGAATAATATTGGCTTTTATAGTGATGACTTTAAATAAAAAAAAAGGATATCAAGAACAAAAAGGATAATAATAATAATGATAATAATGTCAATTATAAATCACTCATAATGTAGAATGAAGTCCACATTTTTGACAAAATAAATATAAAAAGGAAAATCAAGCTGGATTCTCCTTTGAAAAGGAAGATGGCCAGATATTGGAAAACATGCTATTAATTTTCTTTTTACTAACACGATCAATTTAAATATCCATGTTCATTTCTTTTCTAATAATAATAATAATAATAATAATAATAATAATAATAATAATAATAATAATAATAATAATAATAATAATAGAAATAATGAGAATAATAATAATAATAATAATAATAATAATAATAATAATAATAAACTGAAGAAAATAACATGCCATGTCTATTAATCTTGGGTATTAAAAATCTACACTTATATAGGTTGCATATTTTAAAGATATACAACTTTTATAATTGTTGGTTTTCAAAATCCAACAATAATAATAATAATAATAATAATAATAATAATAATAATAATAATAATAATAATAATAATAATAATAATAATAATAATAATAATAATAATAATAATAATATTTAATTGCCCGATAGTGAGTGTTTACTCTCGTAATACAACACAAAATATGATTTCTACATTCTAGAGTTAAAAAAACCACTTATCATTAGCATACGCTCTAGACTTTTCCCTTAACTCTTTATACCATCATTTATCACCTCATCTCTCTCTCTCTCTTTCTCTCTCTCTCTCTCTCTCTCTCTCTCTCTCTCTCTCTCTCTCTCTCTCTCTCTCTCTCTCTCTCTCCTCTCTCTCTCCTACTCATCT
>NC_090734.1:8462714-8492714 GCF_036898095.1 Palaemon carinicauda
AAAAAACTCATATTTGTCTTCTTCAGCTTTACTCCATTTTATATTGGGTCGTGGCTTCTGACCACAACTTTTTATCAAATTTTCTCAGAGTTGAACTCGGTCCTTGACAACTGTTTTATTTCAAAATGAATCATAAAAAATAAATTAATTTAAAAGATTTTTAAGAATTTTATTTTTCAATATTTATATCTCACTCCATGGGAGGGAAATATATTGTTTTTCCTAATGCTTCTTGTCAGGCTGTCAGATCTTTAAATCGATTAATTTCTGGGCAAACTTACATGAATTTTGGCACAAGGGTCTAGTTAGCAAAGACCCAGGTGCGTATTAAAAGAATTTTGCTACATACATTTATTCCCATCTATGAGTTTTTTTTAGCAATTTTCTGACACCAAAAAAAAAATATTTTGGTCTCCTGTGCCCTGGTATTTATAACCCTATTGTGAAATCTGGTAAGGCGGTGCCTCAGATAAATACCAATAAGAAGTCATGAACATTTTTGGCATAGGTTTTTATGAATGGTTAATTTTGCAATTTTCGTTAATATCTATACCAAAAGTATACATTTGCAGGTCCTGTGCCCTCGTATTTACATTACACCAAATGACCCTGAATTTCATGGAAGGTTACCTCGGTTATATGTCCAAAGGATGTAAGTTACGTTTTCGTATAGGCCTACATCACTTAAAAATTATGAATTTTAGTGATTTTCGGCTCTTTTTTACATAAATCTGCATTTTTGCTCTTATGCCCTGGTAGAGGATATTTGGTATGGAAATGCCTATAATATACAATATGCCCATAGGACGTTATTCACAATTTTAGCACACCACTTCAGAAGGATTTCTTGGAAATCTATCGGGGATCCATTTCTGGAAAAAAAAAGATTAATATGAGCCAGTCCATGGTTGTATAAGGGAGATGGAGTAAAATTGCCTTTCTGGTTGTTGACTAATTTCTGAATAATCAAATAATTTTGTATCTCAAACCTTTCATCACAATAGTCTTTATGTTAATGTATAATTCCATCGCCCAACAAATTTAGTCTTGATGAAGTCACGTAAAAAGTTATTCGTAACAAATGTCAACAACAAATAATAAATAGACATACATAAATGTAGTATGTATTCATTTTAACCTGAAAACTACCGGCATATTAGAGAGATGCTGTCTGAGAGAGAGAGAGAGAGAGAGAGAGAGAGAGAGAGAGAGAGAGAGAGGAGAGAGAGAGAGAGAGAGAGAGAGAGAGAGCGAGAGGGGGGGGAGAGAGATCAGTTCGAAGACTTCCAACCAACTTTTGTGAGAGAGAGAGAGAGAGAGAGAGAGAGAGAGAGAGAGAGAGAGAGAGAGAGAGAGAGATCAGTTCTATAACTTTCACCCAACTTTTGTTCTCGTTATGATATTAACTTGGCTATTAACTACGTGAGGTCCTTTGCAATTATAACACTTGTAAAAATACGTCGACATCAATGTAGGAAAGACAAATTACACACACACACACACACACACACACACACATATGTGTATATATATATATATATATATATATATATATATATATATATATATATATATATATATATATATATATATATATATATATAAAATATTCTTTATCTCCAACGTTTATTAGTGCCTTGTGGAGCCTAGTTAAAATTTTATTGAACTAATCTCTCCAGGGTAGTGAGAAGAGTATGCCCAAAACCGCATCCATCTACCCTTCACTATGATCTCTTCCACATATGACACTCAAGCAATCTCTCTTATAGTCTCATTTCTAATGTTGCCCTGCCATATATCTCGGCGTCAATGACTTTAGTTGTCAGGATGTCAGAAAACTTCAATTTAATCAATTAATCCATCCTGCCAAATAAGTCCCAATATTCTTCTGATGTCTTCGTTCTCAATATCTACAAAATCTGTTGGATATTTTTTCATTGTCATAACACTACTCATGTTATCACAGCAACACCGATTTCACTTACTGATATATAGTCTGCTTTCTATATATAACTTCGGAAGATTTGATTTCCCAGTTTTAATTAACCTAGTCATTGTTTAATCTGCTTTTTCTAATGTTTCATCACACTCAAATTCTAAAGATCTTGTATATGAGATTATAGTTCCTAAATATGAAAGGGTTCCACCTCTTTAATTTAATACTTTCTTTTTCAAATGATATTTCACCTTGTATTGCAAATTCCGTTCTCATCATCTCTGTCTTTCTTCTATTTATCTTGATTCTAACCCAATGTTCTTTTTCATGTATTCTGTTAAGCAATCATTGCAAGTCCTGTGGTGATCTGCTAATAAGGACAGCGTCATCAGCACATCCTATGTCTACTAATTTCCTGTTACCAATACACTCCAATCCTTCTCCCCCAACAGAAACTGTTCTATGCATCACAAAATCCATGAAGAGCATAAATAACATAAGTGACAACACATTCACTTGGAGCACTCGACTGTTCACTGGGAATTCATTTGATAGGACTCCATTGACATTATCTTTGCACTTCATGAACAGACTTAATCAAATTCACATATTCAAAAGGAACTTACTAATAACGCAATACTATCCCTAACATTAGTTGGTGCACATTATCAAAATCTTTGTCATAGTCCATAAATGCCATCACCAGTGAATTTCTACACATTGCTGTATCACTATCAGCTTTTCCTCAATCTCTCTCTCTCTCTCTCTCTCTCTCTCTCTCTCTCCTCTCTCTCTCTCTCTCTCTCTCTCTCTCTCTCTATGGTCTCTTTAGAATGAGCATATATATATATATATATATATATATATATATATATATATATATATATATATATATATATATATATATATATATATATATATATATATATATATATATATATATATATATATATATATATATATATATATATATATATATGTGTGTGTGTGTGTGTGTGTGTGTGGTTACCATTTCATTTTTGGAGCAAAAGCGTAAACTTTTACCTCTTTATTGAGTGAGAATTCTGAAAGACACTTCCAAAAACCGTCCCAGTCAGCAGCGTCTGGCATTCGTTAAAACTGTGTTTGTCAAATTATCTTTCCAAAACTGTCATTTGCTGTCACGAAGAATAATGTGAAGACTCATCTGAGGATTTTAGATAGGACTAAGAGAGAGAGAGTGAGAGAGAGAGAGAGAGAGAGAGAGAGAGAGAGAGGAGAGGAGAGAGAGAGAGAGAGAGTCTCAATGCCTCATAAGTAAAATCACGAAATAGAAAAAGAAAAGACGTAATGGCTGCCTTTTGGTCAGTCTCTATTAGAGAGAGAGTAGAGTAACGTGTGTCCACCTTCCCGTAATAGCATCAAACGTCGACTTAAGACAAATTTACGACCCGGACACGGTCTCGACTCGGACAGTCTTAATAACCAATGAACGATCGAGCCCAGGATGACGTCACAGCTATGACGTATGAGGGAGGGCGGTCGTAACTAGACGCCATTTGCAAACCTGCCCGCCAACACTCCGCTTGTAAACAAGGTAAGAATTTCAATTTTAAGGGGTCGCCATCTTAATTTTTGGCATCAGGATATATTGTGCCATGACCACGAATAAGGCGTGATCAAGTTGTGATAAGTTTTGTTATGTAATATAGCCATATTGGCATAAAATCAGTGATAATACGGAGTGCCTAAACAACAATGGAGTGGTTTGGGGTGCCCGCTAAGTAATTTTATGGTGTGTTCTCGACTAGGACAATTTTTGACGGTTCATGCAAATTAAGTGTACTGGAAAAACCACTTAAAAAGTGAATGATTGCATAGTTCTTACAACTATAATGTACCATATGTGAGATAATGCCATGGAAAAGGCTGGAAATGGGTGTTTGCCACGGCTAAATATCGAGTGATTTTTCGAAGTGTTTTATTGATGGAAGTGAATTATTTTTAGCATTAATATATGCCCCCATTAGTGTTTACTTTTCCAAATTGAAATATTTAACCTAGGCCAATTGTTTATATTTTTTACGAATTTTTAAAAAAATTTTGTGCGTGGTCTCGACTCGAATAATGTGCACGTGCTGTCCGAGTCGAGAACACGGAGGTATAAGAAGCAATAAATTTTTTTTTTTTAAATGACTCTGTCAATCACTCTCATTTTAACCTAACACCAATATTAATACTATATATTAACTCTTATAAAATATTGATGGTTTAAAATAATTAAATATGGGTGATTGCCAAAGTCAAACATAGAGTCAGTTTTGAGCTATTTTTTTTGTGCAAATTAATTTTTTTTAGAATTAATATGTGCCCCCCAATAGTGTTTAGTCTTCCAAATTGAAATATTTAACCTAGGCCAATTTTTTAATTTTTAATATTTTTTTTAAAAAGCAAGGTCCGTGTTCTCGACTCGGACAGGTTTGTCCGGGTCGAGAACACGGAGGTATAAGAAGCAATAAATTTTTTTTTTTAAATGACTCCGTCAATCACTCTCATTTTAACCTAAAACCAATATTAATACTATATATTAACTCTTATAAAATTATTGATGGTTTAAAATAATTAAATATGGGTGATTGCCAAAGTCAAACATAGAGTCAGTTTTGAGCTATTTTTTTTTGTGCAAATTATTTTTTTTTAGAATTAATATGCGCCCCCCAATAGTGTTTAGTCTTCCAAATTGAAATATTTATCCAAAAATTATTAAAAATGCAAGGTCCGTGTTCTCGACTCGGACAGGTTTGTCAGGGTTGAGAACACGGAGAATTTTTATTTTTCTAAAATTTATTAATTGGTCAGGCAATAGAATTTTAACATGGAACAAATATCAATACTGTTTATTACCTCGTATAAAGTTATTGATTGTCTAAACTAACAAATTATTGGTTTTTGAAAAGGTCAAAATATTTTTTCATTATGAACTTATAGACAATATTCATTAGCCTAGCCTATGTCTCTAATGCCATTTATCTCTTTCAGATCCTTCGTGACTCCCAGCCATGCCTCGCAACTACCAGCCAAGGAACATCCTAACCACGGATAGGACCAACTTAGAGAAGGCATTTTACCACCGCCTAGAGACTGGTTGTAGCATCCGCACTGCGTGCAACCTTTTTGGAGTTAAAGTTTCGACTCTTGGGGTAAGCTTGAATAAATCTAAGCCCTCTTAAATTCTATGTGTAGGCTAAGAATTTTAGGCTACTTTTCATTTAGGCTAGCCTACCCTATCGGGCCTATGCTCCCCACTTTACCTTTGTTTTATTTTTTTCAGGATGCTTTCACTCGGTCCATCAAGGAGAGTGATGGGAGGACGTTTGTGCCTAAGCATCCGAACGTCAAAAAGGTTTTCACCGATGCGCAGGAACGCTTGATCGAGGAATACTCTATCAAGATCGCGCGGCATGTTCTACGGCCTGCCAACGAGAGCTATCAGGAGGATGATCCTGAAGTATGAAGAGGCTGTTGGCAGCCCGTCTATTCCTGATGACTGAAGAGGGAAAGGTATGGCCACCCGTGACTGGTATTACGGGTATATGTTCCGTCATCCAAGGCTTGCAATTGAAGGCTCCGGAGGGCATGTCACTTTCGCACAGCGATGGCTTTCAACCGCGTAAACGTTGAAGTCTTCTTCAAGGCTTACGTGGAAGCTGTCGAGCGACACAGTTTCATGCCAGCCAGGATCTTCAACTTGGATGAGAGTGGCTTTTCCACTGTGATGAAGCCATGTAAGGTTGTTTGCGAGAGAGGTCGTCCTGTTGCTTCGCAGGTTGCTCGGGAGAGAGGCAATCATATGACTTTCGTGGGGATTGTTAATGCTGCAGGGCATGCTTTCCCTCCAGTGTTTATCATCGCACGAAAGAAGATGAATGCTGATTTTCAGAGAGGGACTACTCCTGGAACCACAGTGCTCTTGCAGGCTAATGGTTGGATGGACCATGAGCGTTTCGTGCAGACACTCGAGCATCTCCATAAGGTGTCTTATTCTTCAGTGGAGAATAAGATACTGCTGATAATGGACAATGCCGAGTGTCACATGAGCATTCATGTGGTTGCGTATGCGATACAGCATGGCCATCGTAATTGTCACGCTGCCACCTCATACTACAGCCAAACTCCAGCTATTAGATGTAAGTGTCTTTGGCCCCTTCAAGTCTGTCCTGCGATCCATTCAGGACGATTTTAAACTTTCAAACCCTCACGTACCCATCACGGAACATATGTTGCCAGAGATGGCGTGCAAGGCCTGGGACAAGGTTTGTAATGTCACCAACATCACCAATGGGTTTCGCGCTACTGGCATCTTTCCCGTCAACCGCAACATCTTTCCAGATGATGCGTTTGCTGGGGCAGAAGTCACAGAGCAGGCCCCTCCTGATGATGATGATGATTTGCCACAAACTGTTGCCGCACCCTTGACACCAGTTTCCATCGGAGCCTGACCAACCTCAGCCTGGACCATCTGGAATAGGTAGGATGTCACCAGCCTTCTCTGCTTCAGCGTCTAGGCTAACACTCCTGAAGCAGCACTCCAACCTCGGCACACTCCAACTCCAACACCTTCATCTCCTCCAATTCCCGACGTCACTCCCGAAGCTGTGCAGCCCTACCCGAAGGCTCGTCCCCGCCCTGCTGCTAGAGGGCGTAAGAAGATCCGCGCCTGCATCCTGACTGAGGATGAGGAGGCTCTTAGCCAGCTGCGGGACAGGAGGAGAAGAAAGCAGCCAGAGAGGAGAAGAAGCGGAGGTTGCAGGAGAAGAAGAGAGGGCAGGAGGCACGACAGGCGGCTAAGAGGAGGCAGGTCTGAGCCAGTTGAGGCGAGCAGCAGTGATGAGGCTATCGAAAATCCTGCACTCTGTGACGACTCATCTGAATATTCAGATGAGATTGCAGAAGAGCTCGAGTTTGATGCTGCCTCCTATCCATTCGTCCAGAAGGAGCCAGAGGTGAGGGACTTTTTTTTAATATTCCAAAATCTGTAGCCTAGCCTAGGCTAAATTATGTTCATCTATTGCATAAGTAGGCTAAGTCTAGAAGAAAATTTCTATATAATTGTCAAATTTAGTATCCGAGCTGAATGGCTTGGTTTTAAAGCCAAATTCCTTATTCATTCATTCCATAGGCTAGGCTATTCATTCTTTTTTTTCATATTTCAAAATCTGTAGCCTAGGCTATCCTAGCCTAGATTATGTTCATCTATTGCATAAGTAGCCTAGCCTAAGTCTAGAAGAAAATTTCTATTTAATTTTCAAATTTAGTAGCCGAGCTGAATGGCTTGGTTTTTAAAGCCAAATTCCTTATTCATTCATTCCATAGGCTAGGCTATTCATTCTTTTTTTTCATTTTTTCCCCCAGTGGGTGACTTTGTCCTGGTCCAGCTTCTCTTCCAGGGGAAGAGGGTCTGAGGAGCTTGTCCACTTTGTGGGCAAGGTCATTTCCCTGGAGGAAGACGGGGCAGCAGCTGCAGTTGGACTTCCTCAGGATAAGGTCGCCCTTGCTGAAGGACACCTTCCACTTCCCAGCCATCGGGGATGTCGACAGTTTCGAACGCAGCAGGGTGTTGGGGGTCCTCACAGTCAGCACGGGGACCACCCAACGACAAGCAAACCTCATCAAGGTCCTCCCTCCCTTGAGGGACTTTAACATGCATTAGTTTTAAGTCATTCACTTTAAAATGCATTAGTTTTAAGTCATTCACTTTAAGATTCATTAGTTTTAAGTCATTCACTTTAACATGCATTAGTTTTGTGCTTGAATTGGTCACAATTATATAATAGTGTAGATCCTGTTGTCCCTTTGAATGAGAATCTAGTCAACATAATTGATAGGCGTATCCCTTCTCGTGTGCTAAGGTACCGAATGAAGGACAAACCGTGGTTCAATGATGATTGTAGACGTGCTTATTTGGAGAAGCAGGAGGCCTATCATCTTTGGAAGGGTAACAGATCAGATTTGACCTGGAACAACTATACTCAGCTTCGAGCTTTTGCTCAGAGAGTTTATGCCTCAACTGAAAAGGAGTACAATTTAATCATGAAGGAAACCCTCTCTGGTACAACTCAGGAACATAAATGGTGGTCTACCCTTAAATCTGCACTCTTTGGTGTAGATGCAACAGTTCCTCCTTTACTTAAACCAGATGGCTCCGTCACTCACTGTCCAAAGGAAAAGGCAACCCTTTTGGCTGATGTTTTTGACAGTAAACAGAGTAATGAAAAACTTGAACTTCCTCATTCCTGTTTTCCTGAGGCTAAACTAACTAGTTTAGCTTTTCGATCTCGTGAGATTAAAGCTCTGTTGATGGACCTTGATGCTTATGGAGGTGTAGACCCTAATGGTATTTTTCCTTTGTTTTTTATAAAGACAGCAGATTTCTTAGCTCCAAAGTTATCTGTTATTTTACGCAAGTTAGCAAGAAGAGGAGCTTTTAGCACTTGTTGGAGAATTGGTAATGTTACTCCTCTATGTAAATGTGTTTGTGGTAGCTCAAGTCCCACTGATTACCGCCCAATTTCCATAACTCCCATATTATCTAAAGTTTTTGAACGTCTTCTGGCAAAACGTCTTAATAGGTTTGCTGAAGGTAATCACCTATTCCCTAGTTTGCAATTTGGTTTTCGGAAAGGCCTTGGAGCATGTGATGCCCTTCTTACAATCTCCAATGCAGTACAGAAATCCCTTGATTGTGGTCCGGGAAGTTCGTATGATTGGCCTTGATTTTAGTGCTGCCTTTGACCGTGTTAATCATGAGGCCCTTGTTTTCAAACTGAAACAGTTGGGAGTGGGTGGGTCGTTTCTTAGCATTATTATTGATTTTTTAAGTAGTAGATCTCAAAGAGTTGTTGTTGATGGGCACCATAGTGAGTATAGGAATGTGATATCCGGTGTTCCACAGGGTAGTGTTCTTGGCCCATTACTTTTCATACTATATACACATGACATGTGGTTTGGCCTAGAAAATAAGCTTGTTGCATATGCAGATGATGCTACTCTCTTTGCATCAGTTCCATCCCCTGAATGTAGATCTGGGGTTGGGGAATCCCTTAATAGAGATTTAGCTAAAATTAGTGCATGGTGCAAATTATGGGGTATGAAGTTGAATCCTAACAAAACTCAAAGTATGATTGTAAGTAGGTCAAGGACGGTGCTCCTCAACATCCGGATCTCAGTATTGATAATGTTTCTTTAAATTTGTATGACTTTCAAAATTTTAGGCGTGATTCTTGACAGCAAATTTACTTTTGAGAAACATATAAGGTCTGTGTCTTCTTCAATTGCACAAAAAATTGGCTTATTGAGAAAGTCTTTTAAGATATTCGGTGATCAATCTATTCTGAAGAAATGTTTTAATTCTTTTATTCTACCTTGTTTTGAGTATTGTTCTCCTGTCTGGTCTTCAGCTGCTGATTCTCATCTTAATTTGTTGGACAGAAACTTACGGTCTATTAAATTTCTTATTCCTGATCTAGATATTAATCTCTGGCACCGTCGATCAATTAGTTCATTATGCATGTTGCATAAGATTTTTCATAACTCTGACCATCCTTTACATTCAGATCTCCCTGGACAATTCTATCCTGTTCGTAATACTAGGCAGGCAGTTAATTCTAATAGCCAGGCCTTCTCCATCATAAGACTCAATACTACGCAGTACTCTAGAAGTTTTATTCCAGCTGTTACCAAGTTGTGGAATGATCTTCCTAATCGGGTTGTTGAATCAGTAGAACTTCAAAAGTTCAAAGTTGGAGCAAATGCTTTTTTGTTGACCAGGCGGACATAGTCTTTTTATAGTTTATTTATGACATATTTGTTGTTGACGTTGTTAATAGTTTATATATGATATATCTCTTTTGACATTACTTTTTTTAGAATGATTTATTGTTAATTTGTTCTCTTCAGTTATTTATTTCCTTATTTCCTTTCCTCACTGGGCTATTTTTCCCTGTTGGAGCCCCTGGGCTTATAGCATCTTGCTTTTCCAATTAGGGTTGTAGCTTGGATAGTAATAATAATAATAATAATAATAATAATTCACTTTAACATGCATTAGTTTTAAGTCATTCAGTTTCCCATTTTTTTTTAATATATATATTTTTGTATTACATTGAGATTTTGCTACCAATTGTTTTATTCCACCTTTCAGTGTCATGTTCTGGATGTTTTTACTAAGAAAAAATATAAAACATTGGTTTAAGTGTGTTTTTGGTGGACCAAAACATCGGTCCGGGTTGAGACCACAACCCCGTCCGGGTCGTGACCACGCGGTCTCGACCCGGACAGAGAATTTTGGATTTTAAAAACGGCTGTAAAACCCAAAATATAATATCTACATATATGAAACTCATAGCATAAGATGGGGTATTAGTTAAACTTTCTTTTAAGCACAAAATCTCTCCTGTAGCTCAATAACTTTTTTTTATGAATATTATTCATTTTACTGTCCGGGTCGTGAACACATCACTCTACAACTCGATTTCAGCAATATTCGACGAGGTAACAGAACGCTGAGATTCTATTGTGTAAATGACGAAATGTAAAAAACATGAACTTGAAACGAATGAAGTAAAAACATCTTTCAGGTTTCTACATCTCTGCAAAATCTTTAACATTTATTATACGGCTATTGTACGTGGAACGTAAAATTTAATATGATTTCAAGCACATACAAATATAATGGATATATTGTCTATATCAGACAACCTTTGCAAAGTATTCAATAAGTGATGTATAAGAAAAAAATCTGTAATTCACTTTGATCTACATATTTCTCCCAGGAGAGACAAATAAAATTCCCAACGACATCAGAGCTTCGTGGGCAAGAAGATCTTTCAGTCGAAGGTAACACTATTTTCGACAACATCTGAATAACAACGCGATTGCATTGTTAATGTCCTCAAAACAAATTTCTATCAGGGTTTTGTTGTTGGTAAATTTAAATAAGAAACAATACTTTAAAGTAATATAGTCTGAATTAATACTTATTTATCAATTTGGATAACACTCAAAGGATCTTGAATACGAAAGAGTCTAAACTTTTATTGAAAATAACATCTAATAATGGGTGGTATAGTCATTACTTTTTTGTCCTAACTGCAGATAGTATTCAGTATAAAAATAAATAAACAATATTCTGATATCAAGTAAATTCGAACAGAATATCGGTACAGAGTTTCTATTCGTATGCATTCTGACTAATCTTGTTTTATGCTACTACACTTTTACAGTTATTACTCCGCTGTCAATACTTCGCAAACGACTCCGTTTGATCCTCTCAACTATTCAAAGTCAGAATAAGTCGATTCATAAGTTGGTTTGGCCGATAATTCTACCAAACAAGACACGGTCTGGAGTTTTGAAGAGTGTTGCTACTAATGAAACTTACTCTCTTGGTTACAAGGACGATGACAAATATATATATCAAATATATATTAAAAAATTAACATGAAAACAAATAAGGATATATTTGCATATATATATATATATATATATATATATATATATATATATATATATATATATATATATATATATATATATATATATATATATATATATATATATATATATATATATATATATATATATATATATATATATATATATATATATATATATATATATATGTATGTATATATATATATATATATATATATATATATATATATATATATATATATATATATATATATATATATATATATATATATATATATATATATATATATATATATATATATATATATATATATATATATATATATGTATGTATATATATATATATATATATATATATATATATATATATATATATATATATATATATATATATATATATATATATATATATATGTATATATGTATAAATATATATATATATATATATATATATATATATATATATATATATATATATATATATATATATATATATATATATATATATATATATATATATATGTGTGTGTGTGTGTGTGTGTGTGTGTGTGTGTATGTACAAAAAATCCACAGGTTAAATGAAGAGTGAATCCGGACTAGTTTCGTCTTACTTCTTTAAGAGGAGGTAGTAAAAGTATGGTCAATAATCATGCTTTTATCATTATCAAATACAAATATACATACACACATACACACACACCCATTTATATACAGTATATATATATATATATATATATATATATATATATATATATATATATATATATATATATATATATATATATATATATATACCAAGGCACTTCCCCCAATTTTGGGCGGTAGCCGACATCAACAAATGAAACAAAACAAAAAGGGGACCTCTACTCTCTACTTTCCTCCCAGCCTAACAAGGGACTCAACCGAGTTCAGCTGATACTGCTGGGGTGCCACAGCCCAACCTCCCCCGTTATCCACCACAGATGAAGCTTCATAATGCTGAATCCCCTACTGCTGCTACCTCCGCGGTCATCTAAGGCACCGGAGGAAGCAGCAGGGACTACCGGAACTGCGTCACAATCGCTCGCCATTCATTTCTATTTCTAGCACGCTAACTTGCCTCTCTCACATCTATCCTCCTATCACCCAGAGCTTTCTTTACTCTATCCATCCACCCAAACCTTGGCCTTCCTCTTGTACTTCTCCCATCAACTCTGGCATTCATCACCTTCTTTAGCGGACAGCTATTTTCCATTCTCTCAACATGACCAAACCACCTCAACACATTCATATCCACTCTAGCTGCTAACTCATTTCTTACACCCGTTCTTACCCTCACCACTTCGTTAATAACCCTATCTACTCGAGATACACCAGCCATACTCCTTAGACACTTCATCTCAAACACATTCAATTTCTGTCTCTCCATCACTTTCATTCCCCACAACTACGATCCATACATCACAGTTGGTACAATCACTTTCTCATATAGAACTCTCTTTACATTCATGCCCAACCCTCTATTTCTTACTACTCCCTTAACTGCCCCCAACATTTTTTAACCTCCATTCACTCTCTGACGTACATCTGCTTCCACTCCACCATTTGCTGCAACAACAGACCCCAAGTACTTAAACTGATCCACCTCCTCAAGTAACTCTCCATTTAACATGACATTCAACCTTGAACCACCTTCCCTTCTCGTACATCTCATAACCTTACTCTTGCCCACGTTAACTCTCAACTTCCTTCTCTCACACACCCTTCCAAATTCTGTCGCTAGTCAGTCAAGCTTCTCTTCTGTGTCTGCAACCAGTACAGTATCATCCGCAAACAACAAATGATTTACCTCCCATTCATGGTCATTCTCGTCTACCAGTTTTAATCCTCGTCCAAGTACTCGAGCATTCACCTCTCTCAGCACTCCATCAACATAAAAGTTAAACAACCACGGCCACATCACACATCCCTGTCTCAGCCCCACTCTCACCGGAAACCAATCACTCACTTCATTTCCTATTCTAACACATGCTTTACTACCTTTGTAGAAACTTTTCACTGTTTGCAACAACCTTCCACCAACTCCATATAACCTCATCACATTCCACATTGCTTCCCTATCAACTCTATCATACGCTTTCTCCAGATCCATAAACGCAACATACACCTCCTTGCCTTTTGCTAAATATTTCTCGCATATATGCCTAACTGTAAAAATCTGATTCATACAACCCCTACCTCTTCTAAAACCACCCTGTACTTCTAAGATTGCATTCTCTGTTTTATCTTTAATCCCATTAATCATACTCTACCATACACTTTTCCAATTACACTCAACAAACTAATACCTCTTGAAGTACAACACTCATGCTCATCTCCCTTACCCTTATATAGTGGTACAATACATGCACAAACCCAATCTACTGGTACCATTTACAACACAAAAGACATATTAAACAATCTCACCAACCATTCAAGTACAGTCACATCCCCTTCCTTCAACATCTCAGCTCTCACACCATCCATACCAGATGCTTTTCCTACTCTCGTTTCATCTAGTGCTCTCCTCACTTCCTCTCTTGTAATCTCTCTCTCATTCTCATCTCCCATCACCGGCACCTCAAAACCTGCAACAGCAATTATATCTGCCTCCCTATTATCCTCTACATTCAGTAAACTTTCAAAATATTCCGCCCACCTTTTCCTTGCTTCCTCTTCTTTTAACAAAATCCATTTCCATCTTTCACTGTCTCTTCAATTCTTGAGCCAGCCTTCCTTACTCTCTTCACTTCTTTCCAAAACTTCTTCTTATTCTCTTCATATGACTGACCCAATCCCTGACCCCACCTCAGGTCAGCTGCCCTCTTTGTCTCACGTACCTTGTGCTTTACTTCCACCTTTTTCTCTCTATAATTGGGTGCTTACAAAAGCAGGGTCCTTCACATTGTTCCGGTCTGGGTTTGTTTTCAAATGGACTGAAATTCAGTGTCAAAATCTGGAGGTGGAAGGACTTGATTTCTCAGTTTCTACAACATGTTATGAATTTTTTTGTTGGGGTGGGTTTCATATATTTTGAGAGTACATACTTGTTCGTGTTGTGTTAATATTATATTTATATAGGCTCTTCATATCCATAATCACTAAAAATATCCTATCTCCGCCAAGGAGGTTATAAAAGGGACGGGACGAGGGGACTGGGAACCCCCTCTCCTGTATATAATCCTGCGAGACGTCAACCAATATATATATATATATATATATATATATATATATATATATATATATATATATATATATATATATATATACATATATATATATATATATATATATATATATATATATATATATATAATATTTATATATATATATATATATATATATATATATATATATATATATATATATATATATAATATATATATATATACATATATATATATATATATATATATATATATATATATATATATATATATATATATATATATATATATATATATATATATATATATATATATATATATATATATATAATAATAATATATATATGTATGTATGTACATGTATGTATATGTATATATATAAATAAACATATAAATATATATATGAATAAATAAATAAATACATGCACATATACATATATAAGCCTTTAAAACGCACACTTCATAAAACTGTTATTTCATTCAACTTGCAATCAAATAAAACTACGAAGGTGAATGGGCATGACGACCTTCGATCTCATACTACAAATGAAATACGATTATTGATAATTATTTCTGAAGATTAATGTCAGAATAGAAGATGGCTGGTACCCCAAACAAGTTGATCCTTATCACCCGCGATCTGGACATCAGCGATCACCAATCTCTCTCTCTCTCTCCCTCTCTCTCTCTCTCTCTCTCTCTCTCTCTCTCTCTCTCTCTCTCTCTCTCACCTTGAAGTGTAAGACATCCACCCACCCCAACGTTTTATCGCGGTTGTATGATGCATTGGAAGGTCATGGCTGTTCGCGTAAAGTGGTGGGAGATGGTTATGACTATGATTTGTGAGTGGGAAGAAGTAGGGAAGAGGAAAGAGGGAAGAAGAGAGAACTGGTATGGAAGAAAAGGTGACATGACAAAGACTGCGATTACTAGGAATGAGGACAATGATTGCCGTCGAAAAAAAAAAATATTTGGATTGATAGATTCTTTTAGTTTTAGGCAATATTTAACAGAGAGAGAGAGAGAGAGAGAGAGAGAGAGAGAGAGAGAGAGAGAGAGAGAGAGAGAGAGAGAGAGAGAGAGAGAGCAGGCATTGCAGATCTAAAAAGACCTGCTTTCTTTCATGACTTTCATTACATTGTCATTAGGTAAAAGGATATTTTCATCTGAGGTAGGAAGGACGTCAGATGTGAATACATTTATGTCACCTTTTACTTTATCTCTTGAAGAGTGGATCATTATTTTTTTTTGACATTTGGTGAAGCTGATACAAATCCTTTTCATTATTTAATTTTTTTTTCCTACAGCTTTTACTCATAAATTTTCTTTTATTTTTTGCTTCTTTGCCTTTGAAATGGTGAGGTACCAATGCCAGAAAATAAGTATGTTTTCGTAGACATTATGAAATGTAAAATGCCAGTGTCTCTAAAAACAAAAGTATTTAATCTGATAATCCTACCTATATAAATTTCTACATCGGAAATTTGAAGCCTTATCAGAGCCTTAAAACATAAGCTACTTATAACTTAAAGAGTTATGGAAAGAATGGTGGGACTAATATTAAAAGAGAGAAAAGGAGCTACAAGGATACAAGAGCAAACTAAAACAGACGATATTCTAACAACTTTTGAGAAAAAGAAATGGTCATGGCCAGGGCATATAATGAGAATGACAGACATTAGATGTACATTAAGAATAACAGAATGGGTTCTTAGAGATTGCAAAAGGAGCAGGGGATGAAAGGTAAGACGATGGACTGACAAACTAAGAATTTTTTTGAGTATAGACAGACATGGGAAGATCATAAACAGATGTGAAAGGAAGAACATATCTGAGGCAATTTCTCTGCAGTTAATTAGTAATAGCTGGGGATGATGATGAAAAATGTTTATGAAGATGATGATATCGTCAAGTGTGAATCTATCAGTGAAATGTGTTATCAACGAACTGACATATTTTGGTTTGAATAGTAAATCTTTGTGAAAAGGTCCTCTAAAAACTAACCAGGATGAGATTTCTCTGGTAGTCGACTCTTATCTTCATCTAAGGATAATTTAGGCATGTATTGTGAGAGAGAGAGAGAGAGAGAGAGAGAGAGAGAGAGAGAGAGAGAGAGAGAGAGAGAGAGAGAGAGCCTATTGAATGTGTATATTGGTTATCGTTTAACAGAGCCAGAGGAAGGGAGAATGGTCAAAAGAGGAAAGAGGAATGAGTAAGCGAAATGAAATTGATCACGAATGCACAGTATGTACGAATACTTGCTTAGAGAGAGAGAGAGAGAGAGAGAGAGAGAGAGAGAGAGAGAGAGAGAGAGAGAGAGAGAGAGCCAATCTTGATGGTCTATTACCGTTTAGACGAGATGTGACAGGGAAGCAGCGGTGTAGAGGTTTTAATCATTATTATTATTATTATTATTATTATTATTATTATTATTATTGTTATTATTATTATTATTATTATTTTTATTATTATTATTAGTAGTAGTAGTAGTAGTAGTAGTAGCATTATTATTATTATTATTATTATTATTATTATTATTATTATTATTTGCTAAGGTGCAACCCTAGTTGGAAAAGCAGGATGCTATAAGCCCAGGGGCTCCAACAGGGAAAACAGCCCAGTGAGGAAAGGGAACAGGGAAAAAATTTATTGCTTTAAGAACAGCAACAATATTGAAATAAATATTTCCTATATAAACTATAAAAACTTTAACAAAACAAGGAAGAGGAGAAACAAGAGAGAAAAGTGTGCCCGAGTGTACCCTCAAGCAAGAAAACTTTAACCCAAGGAAGTGGAAGACCATGGTACAGAGGTTATGGCACTATCCAAGACTATAGAACAATGGTTTGATTTCGGAGTGTCCTTCTACCCTTACTAAGAGGAAAGTAGCAACTGACCGACTACAGTGCAGTGGTTAACCCCTTGACAGAAGAAAAATTGATTGGTAATCTCAGTGTGTCAGGTGTATGAGGACAGATGAGAATATGTAAAGAATAGGCCAGACTATTCGGTGTATGTGTAGGCAAAGGAGAAAATGAATCGTAACCAGAGAGAAGAATCCAATGTAGTACTGTCTGGCCAGTCAACGGACCCAATAACTCTCTAGCGGTAGTATCTCAACGCGTGGCTGGTGCCCTGGCCTACCTACTACTACTAGTAGTAGTAGTAGTAGATTTAAAAACTCTGTGACTGATCTGTGAAAATTTCAAAATATCCAAAATATAGATAGGATCATTTCATTTCACTTTTAGAATGTTTAGTTTGTTATACCAACTAAACATCAACATAAATATTTTAAGCGTAAACTGATATTAAGTGTTTTCCCTATCTGGTAACTAATAAAGGAAATATGTAAAACGGGAAAATCTCTCATCATTATTATAAAATGTTTTACACTTGATAACTAATAGAAAAATCTGTAGACAGAAATATTGACAAAACCTATCCAATGAAATAAGGAAAATCGCCCATTGTTATTTTGAAAACGCACAATTCTAGTGTTAAAAAAAAATCATCATTTGATAACTAGTAATTGATAATCTCCAAAGAAAAGGAAATATTGACAAAAATCCCATCCTATGAACATATGATAATCCTCCTTAGCTGTTTTGAATGTACAGAATCCTACAGTAAAAAAACTATTTTATGATCTGAGAATGAAAGCGAGTCCACTCTCCCCTCCAATCTTCCTAAATGTCAAGTTATTTTCTTTGCCAACAGAGACTTTCGGGGACATGAAAACAAATTGCACATCTCTGGAGCGCTGACACGAGATAAAGAGTTCAGCGTCCCCGTTGGTCAAGGCATTTTTCAGACTTCACCTTTACCGCAATTCAAAGATTTTAAAGTTGGCTGTCTACAGAAGTCAAAACTTTGAACCGAGGCCCTTTGCGTCAATAGGCGTAGGAGGAGATGATGATGATGACGATGATGATGATGATGATAATGGTGATCTATAGATATCAACACAGAGACAGCAAATAAATTTCATTCCTGAAGTCAATATTGAACATTTTTTTTAAAGTTCCTGGACCAATAGATGAGGCCATAATATTCCATATGCTTAGTGTTTTCAAGAGCGATTTGTGCTGAAAATAATATGTTCTCTCTCTCTCTCTCTCTCTCTCTCTCTCTCTCTCTCTCTCTCTCTCTCTCCTCTCTCTCTCTCTCTCTCTCTCTTCTCTTTCCTGAAAACAAAAACGATACGCTCTAGTAATTATCTTTCTATTTATTTTACTAACTGGAAGATACTACCCAATCTTAATCTAATATCTGTAAGTGAGAGACAATATCGATTGCCCGATATTGGTGGTAAAGGTTTCCTCTGCTTCTTTTTTTTAATAAATTTCGTTGAATTGGGTTTCGTATACATAAAAAATTACGTTTAAATCACTGTACCTAACTACATAAGTAACTGACCCTCTCTCTCTCTCTCTCTCTCTCTCTCTCTCTCTCTCTCTCTCTCTCTCTCTCTCTCTCTCTCTCTCTCTCTTCGTGTTATTTTCTTAGGTTGGTTGGAAAGCTCGGGTGATTGTGTGAGACCTTGAAGTCATAAAGGAAACTAACTTTATAAGATGACCTGTGAATTTCCTCCTCTATTTCCAAAGGAAATCTTAGAGATTCCTGACCAAACTCAAATCATGACCTTTCCTGTGAACTTTTCCACACGATTTTGTGGGAATGATTTTTTCATATGATTAAGTAGAAGTTACATCGCCAGTAGGAGTTCATGCGATTGGGTAATATACACTATGGGAAGATTATATATATATATATATATATATATATATATATATATATATATATATATATATATATATATATATATATATATATATATATACATATATATATATGTATATATATATATATATATATATATATATATATATATATATATATATATATATATATATATATATATATATATATATATATGTGTGTGTGTGTGTGTGTGTACATATATATATATATATACATATCGAAGAAACTTTCTCCTTTAATGTTTCAAAGAAGGAGGAAAGAAATCCTAAAATCCTCTTATCATGAAATGTCAAAAGAGCTGAACAATATTTCTAGAGGAGATAAATAAACCTTTTTATTCCCCTTTTTCCTATACTGAGCAAATAGAGACACTGAGACTGGGCAACTCTTTTCTTCTCTGCTTTACTGAATCTTTCAAATGCTCAATATTTCATCAAAAGATTCGTCGCATTGTGAACAAATTGATAATAAATATTTTTTCCTTTTTTTTATCCTGCTGGAGGAGTGGGGTATATTGGTGGGTGAGGGGTGGGTGGAATATATCCGGAGTTAGTGGTGGGTGGTGTGAGGGGTGTGATGGGTGAGGATTAGGTGAGAAGGTGAGAATATGGCTTGGGTGAGGGGTGGATTTGGTTAGAGTGGGGTGTAGGTGGATTGTGGATGTGGGTGCGGTGGAAATGTGGGTATGGTGGGGATACTGATGATATGAGGTGTTAGTGGGGTGAGGATATGAGTGAGATCAGATGGAGGTGGGGTGAGGGTGTGTGTGGGATTTGAAGGTGGTATGTGGGTGGGTGGGAATGAGTGAATGGGTTTGGGGTTCTTCGTTTCTTGTACTTGACTTACTTTACTCTGATGGCTGCTTTTCCGGTCCCATACAGCAGGGGAACCCCACTCTCTACAGGACCTCCACTGTCGTTTTATCTTGTTCGTTCAGAGCGTTTGACGTTTCATATCGCGTATTGTTCATTTACTGTTAAATGGGCACTGTTGTATGACTGTTGAAATTAGGTCTTCAGTTTCCTCTTGAAAGCCTTAATGTCTTCCATCATTCGAATGTTTCGTGGGAGTTTATTATATAGTCTCGGGGCCGCATATCTAAAAGTTCTGGAGCCTAAAGTAGACATAAATCTAGGTTCCAAGAGTTTGAAGCCATCTGTAACTATTCTCGTGTCGACACGATTTGTTGGCTGCGCAATATGTAGCAAAACTCTTAAGTATTTTGGACTTCCGGTTCTGATAACTTGGTGGGTTATTGTACATATTTTAAATTCAATTCTCGCTTTAATCGGCAGCCATCGTAAATCGATTAGTATAGGGGTGACCCTTTCTGTAGGTGGGACACCTTTTATCAGTCTTTCTCCTCTGTTTATTATGTTTTGTAATTTCTTAAGTTACACTTTTTGATAAATTGTAATAAACAGAGTTGCAGTAATCATTCCTGGTAATAACACAGTTTATCACGTTTCTTTACAATATTTTCGTCCAGGTACTTCTTATAAACGCAATATTTCTTAGATGATAACCATCAGTTTTTATTACATTATTTATTTGGGCATTTAGAGAATGGTTATAGTCAAGAAATACACATAAATTTCAAAATTTACTAGATATCGGCACCAAGTCATTATTCATGTTCATTTGAATATCACCCAAGTCTCTCACGCTGTTTCTCTTACCCACCACCATGAACTCAGTTTTGTTCTCATTTAATTTCAGTTGTTTAAATGTCATCCATTCTCTAACCAACCAAACTTCGTTCTCATTTTATTTTATTTTATTTCGTTTTTGTTAAAGAGTCTCTTTCTACTAGCGTGTTATATACTTTTTTCGTACTGAAAATAACTGATATCAGTAGAAGACATCAAAATAAACAAAAAGGACTCGCACTAATAACTACTTATAAATATCTTATAATGTAAATAGAATAATTGCGACTCTTCAGTATCAATAAATTTGATATTCAATTGCCACCATACACTCAGTGGGAAGTTTAGACCTCTTCGTTTTGAGAGAAACTAAAGCAGTACTTGCAATGTTTTTAGAGAATTTTGAATCAATTGTAACCTTGCCAGATTCCAAAAAAATACAATATATTACACTTAGGAATAATAATCATAATTAAAAGCACATATCCAAAGATTTCACTTTGTTTGAAAGATATTCCCTCTTTAACCCTAAGAGACAGATGACTCAGTATAGAACCTTTTCTTTCTTTAACGAATGCAGAATTGATTACTGAAATAATGCATGGCAAATTAATTGCTATATACCCAACTTTTATATTCGTTTTCTTTTTATAACGTTGGAATAAGCTTATGTATATACCAATTGAACGTGTAAATGAAATGAAAGAAAAATTGGATAAACCAGGTGAAATAAGTTAGAATTGTTTTAGCCAATTGAGTTTTCTTTCAGGGTTGGAAATATCATGCAAATAGCAAGCTTTGCCATGGTAAATTTTATTGTATTTCTAATTTCATCCAAGGAGCAATGAGATATTTTTTTCACCCACTTAACTCATTATTTTGGCTGTGTTTGTATAAACAAAATATTCAAATAATCTAATATTCCACATAGTTATTTAAGATCACATACTGCAAATAAAACATTAATTGCGTCACTTAAATTCCTACATCTCTCTATTTTAGCTATGTGTTTTTATCAACAAAGTCTTTAAATATTCTAAGTTAACACCTTAAATATAAAAGATTAAAATCGATACTTTCAAAGGAGAACTCCACAATATGAATTAAGATCAATTCTCATCTTTAATCTAAATTGGTTACTGACATTTACATTATATTTTTCACTTTTGATTACTTCCAATGATGAACATTCAATTTGGCAAAACTTTACTGATCATAAACATTTACTCTGTTATATTTTCCTTTCGCTAAACATTCCAGCCTCACTTGTTTTAAATAACCTAACTTGAATTCCGAAAGAGATTAGCGAGTGAACCAAGTTTCCATCTAATTGGAGATGACAGGGAAATTGGATCCTGTTAATTTCTGTTATGCAAATGTTATGAGATAAGAGATATTGTTGGTAACATTTTTTTTTATCATATTTCGTATTTCGTTTTCATATGCGTCTCTTCCCCGTACGTTAACAGTGTATGTATGTATGTATGTATGTATGTATGTATGTATGTATGTATGTGTATATATATATATATATATATATATATATATATATATATATATATATATATATATATAATATATATATAATATATATATATATATATATATATATATATATATATATATATATATATATATATATATGAACACCATTTCATCTCCATGAACGTGTCAGACTTCACAGTCGGTCACATTTGTTTCCAGGATAATTGTATTAAGAGAAAATGGACGATTATGAAAAAGGAGAGCAAATGCAAGAAAGAAACATCAACAGAGAAAGTAAATAAGACCATTATTACCAGCTCACTCCCTTTCATTATTTTAAAAGCCTTCAAGCATTCCCTTACCATCATCAAATAATATACTGTCACAAATTCCAAAATTCCATATCACTTGCAAAATTTCCAATTCAATGGAAGGATGAAGTTAATCGTTACAGTAAGCAGAATGATTTCAGGAATTTTTATAGTTTACTGCACCAATACCCGTGATCACCTACATTGCTTATTATTCGTTAAACTCTTGTAAATGCAGGTTTGGTACAAATGCTTCTGAGAATGACATGTCTTCCTAAATGGAAATCTTTGATCAATAGCTTGTAATCATTGCTGGAATTATTGGGATTTTTTTCAGGGGTGGAGGTGGAGTGGGAATGAAGGCGGGGTGAGGGGTGAGTAGAGATGTAGCAATACCCATGATCATGTGTATCGCATATCATTTTTTAAACTCTTTTAAATGCATGTTTGGTACAAATCCTTATGAGAATGGCAAGTCTTTCTGAAGGGAAATATCTAGAAAGATTCGCTGGGCTCAAGGGCTGATAATCATTGCTGGAAAACTTCGGATTTTTTTCAGGGGTGTGGGTGGAGTGGTAACAGGGGCGGTATGGGATATGGGCGGGGGTGGAAAAGGAGAGAGAGAAAGAGAGGCTTTTTTAATTTGCTGAACATTTCCTCTCTCAGCTGAGACCCACAAACCTTACGTTCATGATCAATTACTTTAAATGATGTCCAATCAAATCCAATTATCAGAGCCTTTGATTAACGACAAATGATTTCCTGTTCAAGAGAATTTTCGGAGCAGTAGTCTGGGCAAAACTCTGTAACTTTATTAGATATATTCATAAATTACTATTTAATATATTGGTGCGCAGTAATAGAGATTTTTTCATGCCTCAAATATTATATGATTTAATAATTTCCTTGATCAAAAGTTGTCCGGATATAGAAGAAGTGTAATAATATATTATATATATATATATATATATATATATATATATATATATATATATATATATATATATATATATACACCTACTCTTTTTTCCTATGCTGAAATAAAAAAATAATACCAGGAATACGATTAATGTGTCTTGTGAGATGTTTACATATAAGTATTAACAGCAGAGAAACAGAAACCCAAATATAATCATCCACATATTTACAGGACAGAAAAATACTTACAAGGCATTAATCAAATAAATAAATCCTTCGTATTTCTTAAATAGCTGACAGCCTTATAATAGCTATGATAACTTCGCCAAAGAATTTAAATTCCCCAGAAAACCTTTCGAGCTTCGAAGGATATTCACACGACTCACAATTGAGACGAAGTCATTTCATCACACTCAGATACAGCCCTTCTCATTCCAAGCTGTCTCCCTTTGTTTACATGAAGTATTTCATCTATTACCTACAAGTAATTGTTCGTTATAGAGCATTGTATATTGATACGCTCACCTGATAGTTTGCACTAGCTTTTAAGCGAATCTTGTAATATTTGAATATTTTTTAGGTCCGCTCATGAATACCAGAAGCAAAGGGACTGTGGAAATGGCCTAGAGACTGACCTTATATACATATGATCAGAGTCCAAGCCTCCTCTCCACCTAAACTAGGACCAGGGAGGGCCAGGCAATGGCTGCTGCTCACTCAGCAGGTAGCGCTATAGGCTCCCTAAAACCCTCCATCCTTAGCTCACAAGGATGGTGAGGAAGCAGCCACTAACTAAAGGAACTAACATTTTTGTGCGGGGCTCCAGCTCCAGTCTGAAGATCACCAGACAGGGACGTTTCCAATAGGGCACCAAACCTCTTCTAGAAATATCATCGTAACGTTGAGGAATTGTAATGTAATTTGTCCTTTTCTGATATTATCTTATTCTGGGAATATATTGAATATATCTATCGAATATAACGCATAATATAAATATAATTTGATCATGAAGAGAGAGCACACGTTTCAATTAGAATCAGATCACTGCAGGGCTTTTTATTTGGAAATTCCATTGCTCATCCTCTCTTTCCCTGACAACCTATACAGGTATGCTGCTGTTTGGGCCAGGATAACTGATCTCCCAAAGCTTCACGGTCAATCGTCTTCAATATATAAAAGGGTAATTCTCGCACTATGCCATATTGAAAACAAACATTTCTTATTTTAGATACCAACGTAAAAATAAACGGTAGTTTTTTCAAGATTACTTTTCTCTCTGCCTTATGAAGAAAACCTTTCTATTTTGTTGTATTTAATTCAGATTTATCAACATAAAATATAAGGTAATTATCCAATAACGATAATTTTCTCATTCAGCACTACAAAAAAAAAAAAAAAAAAATCAGAGATATCGCCGTAAAATAAACGGTATTTTTTTTCAGGATTACTTTTTTTCTCTGCCCTATAAAAAAACCTTTCTATTTTGTTTTATTCAATTCAGAATTATCAACACAAAATATAAGGCAATTTTCCAATTTTTTTCACTCAGCAGTACAAAAGAAAACGAAAAAAAAAATATTTCAGAGATACCACCGTAAATTAAACGGTAGATTTACAACATACATTTTCTTCACTAGAATGGAAAAACAAACTTTTCTGTCAATTGTGTTAAGCAATTTCAGTTATTTAGTTTCTAAAATGAATATCATCTGGAGTTTCAATGTCGTATGAGTCTCTCTCCCGGGGCACATTGCTGCGATTGTAGCTGACTAGAGACACAACACAAGAAATTATCTTATGCAGATTATGGCACTTTTTGTCATTTTTTTTTTCTTTTGGTCTTTACACAGTTTTATATATTGATATTATTTTCTTTGAGATCGTGGTGCTTGATACTGATATTAATAGTGATAACAATAAATATCAATAATGATAATGATAACATTTATGATAATGATAATGAAAATAAAGAGTTAACAAAACATAATAATAATAATAATAATAATAATAATAATAATAATAATAATAATAATAATAATAATAATAATAATAATAATAATAATAATAAACACAAAAAAAATATATCAGGAAAGGAAACAAATAAAGCTATATTTAAAGCTAAAGATCCACTGAACTATACAAATTGTTTGAGTAGCTGAAAGAAAAAACGGTCTATTCCCTAAGTGATGACCAGATAAATATCCTAATGATATATTATAACACTCTCTTCTTGCTGCTTATGCAAATGTTGGTACGAACAGTGTTCGACAGATTTAAGAAAATGTACATCGCTCTCTCTCTCTCTCTCTCTCTCTCTCTCTCTCTCTCTCTCTCTCTCTCTCTCTCTCTCTCTCTCTCTCATCCGAAGTCTACACAAATGGTTGTGCAGTTCAGAAACATGCAATGGCAAGCTTAAACAGGTTTTTTTTTTTTCATTATCAGCGCGGGGAAAGAGCGAGAGAGATAAAGAAATTGCATTACAGTGTATGAGCATGTATGAAACAAGTGCGGTACTGCTATAAGAAAAGCTCTGGTAACAAGTCTTGAAAAAGATACCAGGATGTATTTCCCCACGAGTGGTTATCCACGACTTGTTTTTCAAAGCTGATTCTGATAATGAGGAAATCTCCGGCGATGGCCATATAACTGCATTTGGGGTCATTTTAGCAAAAATTTCCAGTCACTACTTGATAAAAAGAAAATTTCCGAAGCAAGAATTATTATTATTATTATTATTATTATTATTATTATTATTATTATTATTATTATTATTATTATTATTATTATTATTATTATTATTATTATCATTATTATTAGCTAAACTACTTAAGAACCCTATCAGGAGAAGCCGGATGCTCTAAGTCTAAGGTCTCCAACTAGGAAAAATAGCTGAGTGAGGAAAAGAAATAGGAAAATAAATAAACTTTATGAGAAGTAATATATAAAATATATAAACCATCCTAAGATCCGTAACACTGTTAAAATTGTTCGGTCATAATATGTAAATCGAGACTCATTGCAGCTCCATTAACTGATTTGTCTTAACTTTCGAGAGAATTTATGAGTGGAGACAAGCTTACGTTTTTCTTTTCCTTATCGTCTCTTCCCTTCTCTCATTGACGGCTGATGTAAACTTTTCATTCTCTTTTATAAACTTGGGTTGGTCTATATATCATAATATCCATGTTACTGATTATTATTATTATTATTATTATTATTATTATTATTATTATTATTATTATTATCATTATTATTATCTTTATCATTTATATTGTTTTTATTATTATTAATATTATTATTATTATTATTATCATTATTTTTATCATATTATTGTTATTGTAATTATAAACTAAGCTATAACCCTATTTGGAAAAGTAGCATGCTATATAAACACATGGGCTCCAAATAGGAAAATATCCCAGTTAGGAAAGGAAATAAGGAAAAAGTTGAACTACAACATACGTGATGAACAATTAAAGAAGAATATTTAAGAACAGTGACAACATCATAATAAATCATTCATATATAAACTATAAAAGCTCCAAAAATAGAAAAAGATAACAGAAGATAGAATAGTGTACATGTTTGAACCAGTAAAGGATTTGATAGAATTTGATAGAAGAATTGAAGATTCTAGGAAGGATTGAATAACTAATCAACTAATCAACTATGATGCATAAAAAGGACGAGTAATTGATAAAAGAAAGATTCAACTTGTTTTGTTTTGTTAGTGAATATACAAATAAACATACATCTTAATATATATATATATATATATATATATATATATATATATATATATATATATATATATATATATATAGTGTGTGTGTGTGTGTGTGTGTGTGTGTGTGTGTGTGTGTGTGTGTGTTTGTGAATATATTGAATGTGCATATAATCCCTTTCTAAATGGAAACACCTTAACGCGGTGAAAGCGTATCGCCGTGATCTGTTTCTCATCAAATTGTAATATAATCATATCATCATTATTGGTATTAAATTTGTGATACATAAAAAAAAAAAACTTGTTCCCTGTTCAAGCTTATACAAATGTTCTTTCCCTAAGAAGCCAGAATTTCGAACACATGGATTTCTATCTTTATCAACACGAGAAATAAACTGAAATATCTCTTTGGATTATTTGCTAAGCTAAAAGGCAACCTCAGCAAACCACAAAAAAGGGACGAACAACAAAAAAATCAATGAACATCGTCTTCGTTAACAATGGGTTTGTCAAAATGAAATACAGATAATAAAATCTATCAATAAACAAATAAACCTGACGTGCGATACGTAAAAATTATCCCTAATTGGCGTTGTTTGTGGTTGGGGTCTACAATGGAAAAGTCACTGATACAATGCAATGGATAAAGCAAACATTGTCGAAAGTGGGATAATCTCTTTTGATTTAACAGAATTGTTTTCGTCCGTTCTTTTTTTTTTTTTTTTTTTTATTTGTTCTCCTATTTTGAGTAGCTTTTTATCTCTTCTGGTTGTTCATATGTTTTCGTCTTCTCTTTTCTTTTTATTTCTCTTTTTTCTACTTTTGTTAATCATCACTCTTTACAAGTTTTTTTTTTCTTTCCCCCCTTCAGTCTTTTATAAGTACTTTTATTTTCCCCTTTTCGGTCGCTTTTACAAAAAACTATGTATGATGTTTTCCCTCCTGTATTTCTATATTTTTCCCCTTTTGTTTGTCCTTTTATGTTCATTTAAGTAATTTTTTTTTTTTCGTTTTGACTCTTCTCCTCTTTATGTTTACTACAAAATTTTGCGTTAAAAATTTACGGCTTTTTTGTTCATAACCTCATTTGCCAATACTTGTTAGCTATATCTCACTACGTTAAGGAATAAGCAGAAGAAAACTATTATAAGCTAAAGATTGATCAAATTCTACGGAATACCTTAAAGCTACATCACATAAGACCTTTTTTGTCGAACGATAAAAACGGCAAGTTATCAGTTTTATCAGAACATAAAATCCCAACCACTAGTTAATTTCAGAATTTTGTAGATCGAAATAATTCTTATTTATCATTTATTACGTCAACTAAAGTAATTTTGAAATGCTTTTACATTGTTTGGCTTCACAACAGGATGAATTCACTTCGGTAATCATATATATATATATATATATATATATATATATATATATATATATATATATATATATATATATATATATATATATATATATATATATATATATATATATATTCATATATATATGTATATATGTATATGTATATATATATATATATATATATATATATATATATATATATATATATATATATATATATATATATATATATATATATATATATATATATATATATATATATATATATATATATATATGTATATATAGACCACCTGTATTGTAGGGTAAGCCGGTCCTGTTAACTTATTCCATCTATTTCTATTCCTTACATCTTCCTCCATCCCCACCGCTATCATTTCCCTCCTCACCACATCCATCTATGTTATCTGCTGACGTCCCACATTCCTCCTCCCATCACTGTTATGATCTGAACTCTTTATTGGTTTTGCCTTTCTTATGAAACAAATCTGAGAGATATTGAATTTATTATATGAATTTTAAAAAATATTTTATCTACCATTTAGAAAATATCCTTTAACAAAATCATTCCCACTCGTAAAACGATTTTGGGTTTAGTATAAAACAAATTTTTCCGATTTGAAAAAAGGAGTGAATTTTGGTACAAAAGAGAATCAGGTGTGTGAATCAAATCTTAAATTTTAACACATATTTTATCTCTATCATTTGGAATATAATTTATTTCAACAAAATCATTCCCCTTCATAAAAAGATTTCTTGTGTAGTACAAAAAAACTTTTCTTCCATTTCGAAAAAAAAAAAATATTTTAAATTAAAAAAGAAAAAAACAGTATTACCTTGCAAAAATCCTTCGAAGGTTTGCAGTTTATAGAGTCACAATCCGACTTAAATCAAACGATAAATAAGAGATATAGTAGAGAATCATTTGTGGACGCAGTAAATCAATTTGATGAAAAGCAGTCGATTCGTATTTTTGCAAACATTCCGCACGATAAATTCAAAGAATGGATTCACGTTCTTTGAATAAGAATGATAATATACAACATTAACAACAAAAACGGCCGTTTCTAGTCCACTGCAGGACAAAGGGTTGGTGTCCTGTTGGTAACTTCCAAGCCTAGTGATTGCCATACTGGGAGTTCGAGTCCCGCTCAAACCCGTTAGTTCCAATGGTCGTTCCAACCTCACCAGTCTATCG
>NC_090734.1:8502714-8522714 GCF_036898095.1 Palaemon carinicauda
GCATATACCTATAAAAAGAGAGATGGGTCTATTATAGGTACAAAAGATAAAGAAAGGCAAGGTTGGATGGAACACTTTAGTGAGGTCATAAATCGGAAATATGGAGGGAATACTCTGATTAATATACCTGAAGCTAAGGAAGACCTTGATGTGTCCATGAATGAATTAAGTGTATTTTAAGTCGAATGAATCCTAAAAAAAAGGAGAGGAATGGAAATAACTTGTATACATTTGCCGAAAATAAAGTGACTCCCAGAATACTTACAAGATTATTATGTAGAATCTGGCATGAAAAGGCAAAACCTGACGAATGGGAGCAAGGATTATTGGTGAAAATGGTGAAAAAATGATATAGGACAGATTGCAATAATTACCGAGGCTCGCACTTACGTCAGTTGTCATGAAATTATATAGTCTGCTCATTCTAAAGAGAAATATTGATGAAAAGATCCGATGAACAAGCAGAATTTAGAAAAGGTAGAAGTTGTGGAGACGAAACTTTCATTTTAAGACATGTGGTACAGCACTGTATAGCAAGTGCAAAGTTAATGTTAGTGGAGTCCTATCAAATGAATTTCCAGTGAGCAGTGCAGTACTCCAAGGAAATGTGTTGTCACCTGTGTTGTTTATCCTCCTCGCGGATTTTGTAATGCATAGAACAGTTGGAGATGGTGGATAAGGATTGGATTGGATTGATAACAGGAAATTAGCTGACCTAGAGTATGCTGATGACGCTGTCCTTATTAGCAGAACACCACAGGTCGTGCAAAGCTTGCTTACCTGAATGCATGAAATATCCCATGAGGTTAGGCTCAAGATAAATAGAAGAAAGACAGAGATGGTGAGAACGGTTCATGCAATGGAAGATGAAATTTAATTGGAAGGAGAAAGGATTAATGAGGTAGAATCATTTAAATATTCAGGAACTATGGTCTCTATTACAGGATCTTTAGAATTTGAGTTTAATGGAAGATTGAAGAAAGCAAATGAGATAATGGCTAGGTTAAGTGAAATTTGGAAATTAAGTCGCCTTCAATTACATATATAAATTCAGTTTAGTGAGATGTAAAATGTGCAAACCATTAAATGCCTATAGTGAGATTGATGTAAAGGGTCGAACAACTGTATAATCTGTCATTATTTTTAATGACTCTAGGTTTTTTTTTCTTTAAACATAATCTCTTTGCCCGTACGTATGAAGTTATTAAATGTCGATACAGATCAAGAAACGATTTCCCCTTGGGGTTTATAAAAACAATTTGGGGCGATGGCTTTCTGGGTCCATTCTACGGAAGAATGGAACATGGTATGAAATTATAGAAATCCTTGGGATCTTTTGATGACCGTTCCCTCTTTTAGAGACATGCTAATTCATTGATTATTAGCCAAGGTAAAAGAATCATCAGCCATGAAGAGCAGGGAAGCCAGGAAGTACAAACTAACGTCATTTAATTACACAGGAGACGGCAACTCTTGACCAACGGCTGCTGTTTGGTCCAACCTTGATTTTGATTTGAAAGAAGATCTGTGTATTGACTATTTCCGAAAAAATACTTGAGAGATTAATTTCATTAATTTTCATTATTGCTTTCAGTATATATCTACTTTTTATGCTTATTTGTATGTTATTTTATTTTGGTATATCAAGTATTATTACCCCTAATATGATATTGACTAGTTTCTGTAATATATTTGAAATGTTTGATTTTGTGTAGTGTTATTATTACTTATTATTTAATTAACCTCCTCAATATAATAATACATACAGTAGCACAGGCAACAGAAACATAAACCTAGTTTTTATCGGAAAATACAAGACATTATGACTAAAATTTACAATATACCGAAAAGAAATATTTGGTTATAAAACTTGAAAGCTGAATTATTTTGAGGCCCTTTAAATACCACTCAGTCCAAAGTTTCCTATATTTTCTGCTAGGATGTTGATCGGAAATGTTGCCAGATGTACCCGGTCGAACTTGCCAATTAAAGATTCATCCACTATAAACGTACCATGTTTATGTCTGACCTACAAGCTATATACGTCTGACCTACATGCTACCGTCAGCAAGCCGTCAAACCCACCAAATCTGTACACTCACTTACGTACGGACTGAGAGCCACGATCATTCTTTGCATCCAATCAGATTCTGGACGGTATGTGCGCCACCCCCAAAATACCCAGCTGTACACGTCAGTCGTTTAAACACCCCTAGTTAACTTCGCAAGCCCTAAAGTTTGACGTGTTCGGTTGCCAACTACCATTAAATCCTGTTACTGGAGAAAACGGGAGCAAGATATAGGAGTGTGTGACCTGAGCATTATAGATATTGCATTATTACCATTTCCTTCGTTACTAAGCCCTTCACTGCTTAGAATCCCTACTTCAGTCGTCGCCAGATCTGTTACTTCCAACATCCTTTCCTGAGGGAAATATTGCCTCCTTGGTGGATAACTCCACTTCGGGATTAAGTCTGTTCTTCGGTTCCTATCATGCCATTGTACATCGCTTTCCTTGTTTTTAAACTCTCCTTCCTTAGAAGTGATCTTTATCAGTTATTAATACCTCTCCCCTCTAGAAAATTACTGCCATTTTAGTAAACCCTGCTTCTTCTATCAATAATCACTTCAGTCGAGGTCAGACCCATTTTCTCCTTCAAATATTGCTGCACTCTCGTGATTAATTCCGCATCTTTTGGATGAAACACTCACGTTTAAGGCCTTGACAGGCTCAATAGCCGCTCATGAATAGCAGAGGCAAGAAAGGTGACATTGCCCTAGCAAGCAGGACAAGGCAATGGCTGCTGATGAATCAGCAGGTAGACCTACAGGCTTCCCCAAATCCCCATCCTTAGCTCATAAGGATGGTGAGATTGCAGTTGCTAAAGGCACTAACGAATTTGAGCGGGACTCGAACCCCAGTCTCCTTCCCTCTCAGCTTCTTTCTATCTATTTTCCATATTCATGTAACCCAAATCCCTATCTTCCAGTGCCATGTAGAATGTCTGTTTCCTTATTCCCATTTTCCAGTGCATTTTTGGAGAATGAACTGAATCATTTCTCACAAGTAACGACAATTCCGGAGGACAATGTGTCAACTCTTAAGAATGCAAAATGTCGATAGCAGAGGGAAGGGTGATCTACTAGGCAGCCTCCTTTTCCTTTCGAGATTTATTTCTTAATAAGACATATATACTATCAAGCTATCACACATCTTGAAAGAACAAAAAGTGGGCTTTAAAATATATGCAGATGATACTGAGTTCTACCTTTCAATTTCAACAACACAAGATACAAAGAAGAAAACTAATGAGATAATGACTGAAATAAAAACATGGATGCAGAGGAAAAAGGATAAATTAAATGATGATTTTTTGGCACAAAGGTGGCTTTGAAGAATTACCAGTTATTTCAAAGTATAAAAATTGGTGACGCTAATGTTAGGATTGTGCCTGTTGTGAAAAATTTGGGTGTACTAATAGATTGTAATTTGTCAATGAGGGATCAAATAGTGAACACAGTGAAAGTGTGTAACTATCACCTGAGAAACATAGCATTTATTGGAAAATATTTAACAGAGGGCAGTACAAAAATTTTAGTGATGAATTACGTAATATCAAGGTTTGATTATTGCAATTCTCTGTACTATAAATTGCCCAATACACTACTAAGAAAGCTTCAAAATGTGCAAAACCGGGCGGCTAGACTGATAAAAAGCATTAAAATTCGGGAGAGAATAACCCCTGCATTGATCGATCTACATTGGTTACCTGTTATGGTTAGAATTGAATTTAAGATTTGTTTGTTGACTCACAAAGCACTTACAAGTGATAAGCCTAAATATCATCGGGATTGCTTGGTCCCCTACCCTCAAGCTACTAGCGCTGCTGTAAGAGTTAGACATGCTGATGACCCATATAGACTATTCGAAATTAGTGTGAATCATGCAATAGGAGGAAGAACGTTTTGTTATGCTACACCATGACTCTTTAACGACCTTCCACTTGATGTCAAGAATAGCAAAAATGTGGCAGCTTTCAAGAAAAACCTGAAGACTTATCTCTTTGGAAAGTGTTATAATAGTGATCTGAAAACTATTAAGTCTGGATACAAATGCTAGCGAATAACTGAAAAGATACAGAGTAAAATATTAACTGGAAAGAAATTATTTTCACACACCAAGGCCCGCCTGAACAGACTCTTAATGTCTGATGGAGGGCGAGAAATAAACCCGTAAAAGTAAATTACGTTATTGTTTTTGAAAGTAATACCATATAATATTCAGGTAATCTAAAGTTACTGTTGTTCCTTTTCGTGCTTTATTCTATATCAGTATTGAAGCTAAGCTACGTGAGGTAAAAAACATTGGTTTAAAACATTTTATTGAAATGTTATCAGGATAGACATCATTTCAACTTAAAAAACCTAACTTACAAGCATAACAACATAGGATAAAGGTACCCGGTTGGAAACGTTCCTTCTTGCCGATCTGCTGGACTGGTGTTCGGAACCTGCTCAAGTTCGATAGTTTCTTGTAGTGTCTGTAACCTCACAATCCTTTTTGGCTAAGGATGGGAGGTTTGGCGGAACCTATAGGTCTTCCTGATGAGTCATTATAAGCAATTGCTTGGCCCTCCTTGGTCCTAGCGTGGGCAGTTATCATACGTGTATATTGTCAGTCTCTAGGAAATTGTCTTACTAAGGCATCGCCACTGTCCCTTGCTTCTGCCATTAATGAGCAATCTTTGAAACCGTTTCTCTCAAACCGATATTCCTCTTGTTTTAAACAATGTATTATTCATGGTTTATAGACACTTTTGGTGATGAATTATTCATTAATCTATCACCAGTTATCCTTTTAAAAATTATGCTGGAGTTAAGTGCTATATTTTCGCCGGATTTTATCCACTTAATCTTTTTCAAATTTATTTTTTGAGAACAAATAAATTTCAGAAACTTCAGGTGGGTCCTTTAACACATTAATTTTGTGGCCCCAGAGCAATAAAAGAGTAATTGACCAGAAAAAAAAAATTGAACGCATACAACACTCTTGCATTTCCAGGCTATTATCTTTGAATGAGAAAAAAAATGCGAAAAAAAGAGGAAAAAGATAACAGAAAAAAGTGGAAAGAGGAAATATCAATTGTTAAATGAGTGAATTAAAAGGGGTATGTTCAGTACTTGGATGGGTCACAGCCAGCTGATAATTGGCATTTTTTTCTTCCAGTTGTTATTTCAATATGTCAAAATTGAATATATTTCAATGAAGTCTTAGTCAACTTCTGCTATGAGATATATTTCAATGAATTTTCAGCTGATTTCTGCTATTAGATATATTTCAATGAATTCTTGGTCGACTTCTGCTATTATATATATTTCAATAAATTCTTAGTCGACTTTTGCTATTAGGCATATTTCAGTGAATTGCTAGTTGACTTCTGCTATTAGATATAATCCTAATAAATATATATCTTCCTTTGAATTGTTTTCAATTCTAAAGAAACATAACATTTTAAAACAGTTAAGAACTTCATGTTTTTGAAAAAGGAAAATGGTTTTGCTAAGAAATTTCGGTGACGCAAACTATTTTTAGAGTACACTATTATTCCATTGATTAAAAACAAAAGAAAAAGAAAAGGAAGCAAAGAGAAGCACATCAGAATATATGGAAAAACATTGAATATTCTTAGATATTAATTGACCAACTGATCTTTTGAAATCAAACGAAATTATTAAGATTATGAATGGATATTTTCACAGCATTTTTTATTTTAGTATATAACAAGGAAGGCACAGATAAAAAATAGGTCGGTGACAATGTCAACGTTTAAAATACTTGGGTCTCTCTCTCTCTCTCTCTCTCTCTCTCTCTCTCTCTCTCTCTCTCTCTCTCTCTCTCTCTCTCTCTCTCTCTCGTACATTTATGCATAAGTTGCATTGATTGATATACAGATACAAGTGTATATTATTCGTTTCTGAGTAGGAATACCTTAATGTGGTTAAAGGATTTGCGTATCACACTGATCAGCAAAGTTTTACTAGTCAGTGTCCCCATACTAAGTTGGTTTGCTGTGAGTGATCTGACTAGTCTCAAACAATCGCCAATTCCTAGTGGCCAGCAGCGCGCAGCGTGGTGATGAGAACCGACCAAACCCCAGACACGCAAAAGGACATGTTTAAAGGTTTAAAGACCGATTATGAATGGCAGTGGCAAGGGACAGTGACCCTGCCCTATCAAGCTATGACCAAGGAGGGTCAGAGAATGGCTGCTGATGACTCAGCATATAAACAAATAGGCTGCCCCAAACCCCCATCCTTAGCTCACAAGGATGGTGAGGTTATAGCGACTAAAGGAAGTATCAAGTTTGAGTATGACTCGAACCCCAATCTGGCAATCACCAAGCAAGGACGTTACCAACAGGCCACTGCAAACATTTGTCCTGCATTGGACTAGAAACAGCTGCTTTTGTTGTTGTTGTTGTTGTTGTTGTTGTTGTTATATATTATAACCATTATTTACAGGACGTAAATCTATTCTTGGAATTTATCCTTCGAAATGTTTGCCAAAGATGCGTACCGACTGTCCTTCACCAATTTGATTTACTGCGTCCTCCACTGATTCTCTTCCATTTCTGTTATTTATCGTTTGGTTTATGTCAGATTGTGACCTGATGAATTGCAAACCTTGAAAGGTTTTCTGCGCCCTAATATTTCTCAATTTTTCATATATGAAAAATTGGTTTTATACTAAACCCAAAATGATTTTTGCGAGAGGGAATGATTTTGTTAAAAGATATTTTCTAAAAGAAAAAATTCCCTTTTTTTTTAATTCAAAAATGAATGTTAATTTGAAGAAGAGGAAGAATAAGACAGTATTCATATTATGCTCTGTCAATAATTCATAACATTATTAACCTTAATTTTCAATTACGAGGAATTTTTTCACGGGAAAAATACAACACTGAAAACAAAATATATGAAAAAAAAAATGCTTCGGTAAAATAAGAAAAGAAATGCGAGAATTTTATTAGTAACATAGGTGTTAAAAGAAGCTATTATTAGCAAATCCTGCATCTTCAAATATCAAGTATCTGTGCACAGAATTTATGCAAATCTCTTATTTTGTTACATTTAATGTTAAAACTCTTTATGGCCAGCTGGTCGTACCCACACTAAAGGAATCACAACTTCGATAGAGGGAAATTGATCTGAGATTAGACGGTCTATTAGTTGTGGTATTAGGCACCAGATCTAATCTCACAGCCTGCTTTGTTTTTGTATGGAACGATGTTTCACTGATACCCAGTGCTTTTCAATAAGGTTGCTGTGGCCTATTTGTAACGTCTCTATATGGTGGTCGGCCGACTGGGGTTTGAGTCCGCTCAAACTCGTTAGTTCCTATGGTGTCTGTGATCATCAGCCTTTTGAGGTAAGGATGGGGCGGTGGTTGAGGGAGCATATAGGTATACCTGTTGAGTCACCAACAGCCATTGCCTTGCCCTCCCTGGTCCTTCCCTGGGTGGAGACGGTCTTGGGCGTTGATCATGTGGATATATGGTCAGTCTGTAGGGAATTGTCCTGTTTTTTAGGGCAATGTGACTGTCCCTTGCCTCTGCCATTCATGAGCGGCCTTTAAATCTTTGAAGGTCCCATCCACTCATAGATACGATTTGAAAAAAAAAAAAATAGAATAAAAAAGTTAATATCCGAAGGTAATTTGTGTAGCCCTTTTGGAAGAAAACATGTTTGGTTTTGAAAATATCAAATGATTTAGAACTTTACTGCTGGTCGGTGTTTAAATTTTTATTTCAAATTTGACAACTATCATTCAATCTGAATTGTCATTTAGTACTGATATGAAATATTGTGAGAAAATATGTATATTTTTATGTAATTAAAGAATATTGTTTTATAATAAATTACTACTGATCATAAAGTTATATCATCGCCCTTTAGGCGGATGATATCCCCAGGCAATAAATGGACATTATTAATAACAGAAATAATCCATAGAGATTGCATGATTGGGGGAAGGAAGAGAAGTTGATGGATTGACATTTCATACCACTCGTGTCTGTTTATGCTCTTTTAATGCCAGTCTGTACCGGCAAATCTTCTTCGTTCAGCAATCCATCGTCTTCTCTACTCTCCCCTATTTATTTTGCTATCTTTAGGAACCTGTAGTTGAACTGTGTTAAGTTTCAAAAACTGTTGATTATCCACAAAGAAAATTTCTTCATCATAATACATAATGGACAGAATGTTGTTTTGTTTTCATAATAAGTCATTAAGCTTTGGCACGGGAACTTACAATATTACAATAATTATATGAACTGTGTTTATTTTTTAAAACTTAAGAATAAAGTTTTACATTATATAAGAAATTGAACAATGCATCGTCATGCCCTTAAGGATAAGTATTTGTTCCGGGCAAGGATTCGAGCCCCAGCGCCGATAAAAATAATTGTAAACAGTATACCTAGGACTATTCACCTCTATATATACTTACATATATGTATATATATACTTGAATATATACACGCATATGTATATATATATATATATATATATATATATATATATATATATATATATATATATATATATATATATATATGTGTGTGTGTGTGTGTGTGTGTGTGTGTGTGTGTTTGTGTGTGGATGCGTGTGAGTACAGTATGTGTGTGCATTTGTTTCGAAATATATGCAATTAGGACACATGAACATGTATGCTCTTTTTAAAAATACTGCGAAGATTTTTTTTTTTATTTGACACAGAAATGGCCAAGCTAATCCCAGAGATGAACTACTGATGTAAACCTGATCCCGTCATGAGAGAGACGAAATGTTTTGAAGAATGAAGAAAAACTGTTCGAGAATATAAAGTATAAAAGTTCTAGATTGACTTTGTCTGTTGTTATAAAAATATTGCTGGAAACGGCCCCAGCCACCCGTTGAGATACTACCTTTAGAGGGGTATTGGCTCCTTTGACTAGCCAGACAGTAATGCATTGGATCCCTCTCTCTGGTTACGGTTTTTTTTTTTTTTTTGCCTACACTTACACAGAATAGTCTGGCCTATTCTTTACATATTCTCGTCTTTCCTCATACACCTGACAATAATGAGATACTAAACACTTCTTCACCCAAGGGGTTAATTACTGTACTGCAATTTGTTCAGTGTACTTTCCTCTTAGTAATGGTAGAAGAGACTCTTTAGCTATGGTAAGCAGCTCTTCTAGGAGAAGGACATTCCAAAATTAAACCATTGTTCTCTAGTCTTGGGTAGTGCCATAGCCTCTATAACATGGTCTTCCACTATCTTGGGTTAGAGTTTTCTTGCTTGAGGGTACACTCGGGCACACTATTCTATCTTATTATAATTTTTTTTTTTCCCCCTGTTTTTTTTGAAATGGTGTGTTGGGCAGGCTTAATGGAAGGACCAGAGATGCCTGGTGGGTTATCAAGAGGTTGTCTTTTCCTTTTCTGATTCTTTTTCTTCTCAAAATAGTCCTTACTGTCCTCCCTTCAGTTGAATTGGCTATCCTGGAGAGTATTTAGCCTTGTATGGTGTATCAGCTACTCAATGTTGACCTGTTTTTCAGACCTTTTACTATAGTCTATGGGTTTCATCAATCACTTTATCTATAATTTAGTACATATTGTTTTTGTTATAATTCTTGTTAATCTAGTTTTTAAGTATGATGTCGCTTTTTCATTTATATTAATTCTTATGCTGTCTGAAGACATTGAGCAAAATCCAGGACCAGTACGTCCTAGATTTCGTCAATGTCGTCTTCTGTATTGCCATATTCGTGGTCTTCGTGAGAATATCCAAGACCTTTCAGTTGCGTCCAGACAGTATGGTATTCTTTTGTGCTCAGAAACTTTGGTTTCTAATATAAGGCACTCATCTGAGCTCCTTATAACTGGTTTTAAGAAGCCAATTATGTTGAAATGTGATGCCATCCCTAGGGCTAGGGGAATGGCGGTGTATATTAGGACTGAGTACCCTGCTTCTCATAAGTCCTGCTATCAATATGGATGTCATAAGATTAAGGTAATAAAATTTTGTGGCAGGCATAACAACTTTTATTTTTGTTCCCTCAACCGGAATCCAGACATGGATGATTCTATGTTTGATTGTCTTCTTACCATTATGGCTAAGATACAAGAACATGATAGAAAGGTTTCTTTTGTCTTTGTTGGTGATTTTAATGCTCACCATAGGGAGTGGTTAAGTTCTATCTCTCCTACTGATGGCTTAAGAGCTTTAGACTTTGCCTCTGAATCAGGTTTTGGGCAAATCATAAATGAAGCTACTCACAGGTCTGGTAATTGCTTGGACCTGGCGTTATAACTAGTAATGGTGGTTCTCCAGTCGGGACATCTGATAATGCCTTGACTTCATTAGTAGTGAAGACTGAGCAGCCTGTCCCTGATATATCATACTCTTTTAAAATTTATATGAAATCTCAAGCAGACTGGAATGGGATTTTGCATGATCTTTTGTACCTGAATTAGTCACAATTATATAGTAGTGTAGATCCTGTTGTCCCTTTGCATGAGAATCTAGTAAACATAATTGATAGGCGTATCCCTTCTCGTGTGGTAAGGTATCGAGTGAAGGACAAACCATGGTTCAATGATGATTGTAGACATGCTTATATGGAGATGCAAGAGGCCTATCATCTTTGGAAGGGTAACAGATCAGATTTGACCTGGAATAACTATACTCAGCTTAGAGCTTTTGCTCAGAGAATTTATATCTCAACTGAAAAGGAGTATAATTTAATCATAAAAGAAACCCTTTCTGGTCCAACTCAGAAACATAAATGGTGGTCTACCCTTAAATTCTTTATTTAAACCAGATGGCTCAGTCACTCACTGTCCAAAGGAAAAGGCAACCCTTTTGGCTGATGTTTTTGACAGCAAACAGAGTTATGAAAAACTTGAACTTCCTCATTCCTGTTTTCCTGAGGCTAAACTAACTAGTTTAGCTTTTATATCTCGTGAGATTAAAGCTCTGTTGATTGACCTTGATGCTTATGCAGGTGTAGACCCAAATGGTATTTTTCCTTTGTTTTTTTTTTTATAAAGACAGCAGATTTCTTAGCTCCAACGTTATCTGTTATTTTGCGCAAGTTAGCAAGAAAAGGAGCTTTTAGCGCTTTTTGGAGAATTGGTAATGTTACTCTTCCATGTAAGTGTGTTAGTGGTAGCTCAAGTCCCACTGATTACCGCCCAATTTCCATAACTCCCATATTATCTAAAGATTTTGAACGTCTTCTGGCAAAACGTCTTAATAGGTTTGCTGAAGGTAATCATCTATTCCTTAGTTTGCAATTTTGTTTTCGTAAAGGCCTTGGAGCATGTGATGCCCTTCTTACAATCTCCAATGCTGAGGAAGTTCGTATGATTGGCCTTGCTTTTAGTGCTGCCTTTGACCGTGTTAATCATGAGGCCCTTGTTTTCAAACTCAAACAATTGGGAGTGGTGGGTCTTTTCTTAGCATTATTATTGATTTTTTAAATAATAGATCTCAAAGAGTTGTTGTTGAAGGGCACCATAGTGAGTGTAGGAATGTGATATCCGGTGTTCACACGGGGTAGTGTTCTTGGCCCATAACTTTTCATACTATATACACATAACATGTGGTTTTGCCTAGAAAACAAGCTTGTTGCATATGCTGATAATGCTACTGTCTTTGCATCAATTCCATCCCCTGAATGTAGATCTGGGATTGGTGAATCCCTTAATAGAGATCTAGCTAAAATTAGTGCATGGTGCAAATTATTGGGTATGAAGATGAATCCTAACAAAACTCAAAGTATGATTGTAAATAGGTCAAGGACGGTGGCTCCTCAACATCTGGATCTCAGTATTGATAATGTTTTTTCAAATTTGTATTACTTTTAAAATTTTAGGTGTGATTCTCGACAACAAATTTACTTTTGAGAAACACATTAGGTCTGTGTCTTCTTCAATTGCACAAAAAAAAAAAAAAAAACTGGCTTTTTGAGAGTCTTACAAGATTTTTGGTGATAAATCTATTCTGAAGAAGTGTTTTAATTCTTTCATTCTATCTTGTTTTGAGCATTGTTCTACTGTCTGGTGTTCAGCTGCTGATTCTCATCTTAACTTGTTGAACAGAAACTTATGGTCTATTAAATTTTCTATTCCTGATCTAAATATCAATCACTGGCACCGTCGTTCAATTAGTTCATTATGCATATTGCATAAGATTTTTCATAACTCTGACCATCCTTTACATTCAGATCTCCCTGGATAATTCTATCCTGTTCGTAATACTAGGCAGGCAGTTAATTCCAATAGCCAGGCCTTCTCCATCATGAGGCTAAATACTACACAGTATTCTAGAAGTTTTATTCCAGCTGTTACCAAATTATAGAATGATCATCCTAATCGGGTAGTTGAATCAGTAGAACTTCAAAAGTTCAAAGTTGGAGCAAATGTTTTTTTTTGTTGACCAGGCTGACACGAGTCATTTTATAGTTTATATATGACATATCTGTTTTAGACGTTGTTAATAGTTTATATAGGACATATCTGTGTTGACGTTGTTACTGTTTTTTGAATGATTTTATGTTAATTTATTCTCATCCTTTATTTAATTCCTTATTTCCTTTTTCTCGCTGGGTTATTTTTCCATATTGGAGCCCTTGTGCTTATAGCATATTGCTTTTCCAAATAGGGTTGTAGCTTGGCTAGAAATAATAATGATAATAATAATAATAATAATAATAATAATAATAATAATAATAATAATAATAATAATAATGATAATAATTACTAGAGTCATTGTTGCAGGAATTGTTGGAGGGAAAATACAGAATATGATTATTTTATACTGAATAAGACTGATGACAAATTGAAGGACTATTCATGGATACGGATTACTGGTTAGATATTGATTGGAATATAGTGGAATATAATTGCTGGAGATGAGGTCTTGTACAGATTGTTTGTTGAAGACTTTTGAAATGTTGGAGAAGACCGAAAAAAATAAATAATAATATAATGTGCTAGAGAAAACTAGTATTGCAGAAATATTGTTAGAGAGTGTTGAAGTGATTTTGTTGGGGCATTTGGGGTCAAATCGATGGAAAATCTTAGAGAGCGATTTCTGAAGAGTCTTCGAGAAGGATGTCTGGAATAGGATTATTGAGCTGAGGTTGACTCAAGATTGTTGGAGTTGGAGGTCTGGAGAAAGACTGTTAAGAGAGAGTTGGGGGAAGAATAGGAATTAAAGATAACAAGACAGCAATGGATATGGAGTGCTGGAGACAGTGTTGGAGGAGGGTTGAAAGGAATGGTGTCGGGTGTCTGATGACTTCAGTCCTGATATCGCCCAGTTAGAAACAGAAGCAGAATAGAGAACCTCCATCAATGAATCTCAATCCAACAACAGCTTCAAATGGTTTAATTTTGTGTAAGATAATCATAGATTTACTATTCAAAATAATGAAATCCTTCTACCTACTTCTAACGTCTCAATTAACATTTATTTATAAATTGTACCAAAATAGCAAAGGAAAGAGAGAGAGAGAGAGAGAGAGAGAGAGAGAGAGAGAGAGAGAGAGAGAGAGAGAGAGAGAGAGCTTTAAATAATCCCAGAATAACTGTCAATCAATTTTTCATAAACCGTAATCGATAGAATTCATTGATCTCGAGTTGGGGTTGACAACTGAGATCACGTGACTTCGGGTCGACGAAGCGGTCAGGTTCCCTTGACTTCGATTTAGACTTCAATTTCATCCATGTAATGATCTCATTCGCTTATTGTAAAATTAAACGAGAATTAGTATCAGGTATTTACACTCTCATCTAGATCATTCAAGATTACATTGTGTTATAATTATTGAATATAGACGTTGAATTTTAAGAATATTACGAGTTTGGAAGTTATAACTCATTCTTATGCCTTCTGTGGCCGCGGGGGCATATAAAAATTAGAATAGCGCCAACGTTATCCCTGCGTGTCGGAAGAGGCGACTAAAAGGGACGGGACGAGGGGGCTGGGAACCTCCTCTCCTGTATAGAAATCCTACGAGATAAAGACAAAGAGATGGAACTGGGGGGAGAGTGACTGCTCCCCGCACTCTAGTTTTGGGGTGTTTGAATGTGCGTGGATGTAGTACGATGGAGAGTAAAAGATGTGAGATTGGAAGTATGTTTAGAAGTAGAAGGATGGATGTATTGGCCTTGTGTGAGACAAAGATGAAAGGAAAGGTTATGTGATGTTTGGTGAAATGTATGGTAGAGTGTCTGGGATTGAAAGGGGAAGAGCGAGAGAGGGTGTGGCGTTATTGCTGAGTGAATGGATGACAGGTAAAGTAGTGGAATGGAAGGAGATATCATCTAGGTTAATGTGGGTAAGGGTTAGGTTAGGTAGGGAATGTTGGGCGTTTGTCAGTGCGTATGGGCCCGGTAGTGAGAAAAGTGAAGAAGAGCGGAATGAGTTCTGGAACGAATTAACTAGGTGTGTAGAAGGACTGGGTAGAAGGAATTATGTAGTTGTCATAGGTGACTTAAATGCTAGAGTGGGCGCTGGAGAGGTAGAATGTGTCATTGGGAAGTATGGCATACCAGGTGAAAATGAGAGTGGTGAGAGACTGGTAGATATGTGTGTTGAACAAGAGATGGAAATAAGTGCTAGCTTTTTTAAAAAGAAAGATAAAAATAAGTATACATGGGTAAGAGTGGCAAATGGAAGAGTATTAGAAAGGGCATTAATGGATTATGTGTTGATAACTAAAAGAATGTTTGGAAGATTGAAAGACGTGCACGTGTTTAGGGGTATGGCTAACGGTATGTCTGATCATTTTTTGGTGGAAGGAAAATTAGTTTTAGCAAAAGAGTGGGGGAATAGAGTAGGTGGATGTAAAAGGGAGCTAGTGAGGGTTGAAGAAAGAGCTAATAAAACCGGGGGTAAAAAGTAAATATCAGGAAAGGTTGAAAAAGGCATATGACGAGGTGAGAGTAAGAGAAACTGGTAATTTAGAGGAGGAGTGGAAGTTAGCAAAAGAACATTTTTTTGTGATTGCAAGTGATGTATGTGGCAAGAAGGTTGTTGGAGGCAGCATGAGGAAGGGCAGTGAATGGTGGAATGAAGGAGTGAAGGTAAAAGTGGAAGAGAAAAAGAGGGCTTTTGAAGAATGGCTGCAGAGTAATAGTATAGAGAAGTATGAAAAATATTGAGAGAAAAATGTGGAAGTAAAGCGCAAGGTACGTGAGGCAAAGAGGGCAGCTGACCTGAGGTGGGGTCAGGGATTGGGTCAGTCATATGAAGAGAATAAGAAGAAGTTTTGGAAAGAAGTGAAGAGAGTAAGGAAGGCTGGCGCAAGATTTGAAGAGACAGTGAAAGATGGAAATGGAAGGTTGTTAAAAGGAGAGGAGGCAAGGAAAAGGTGGGAAGAATATTTTGAAAGTTAGCTGATTGTTGGGGATAATAGGGAGGCAGATATAATTGATGTTACAGGTGTTGAGGTGCCAGTGATGGGAGATGAGAATGAGAGAGAGATCACAATAGAGGAAGTGAGGAGAGCACTAGATGAAACGAGAGTAGGAAAAGCATCTGGTATGGATGGTGTGAAAGCTGAGATGTTGAAGGAAGGGGGTGTGACTGTACTTGAATGGTTGTTGAGATTGTTTAATATATGTTTTGTGTTGTCAATGGTACCAGTAGATTGGGTTTGTGCATGTATTGTACCACTATATAAGGGTAAGGGAGATGTGCATGAGTGTTGTAATTCAAGAGGTATTAGTTTGTTGAGTGTAGTTGGAAAAGTGTATGGTAGAGTAATGATTAATAGGATTAAGGATAAAACAGAGAATTCAATCTTGGAAGTACAGGGTGGTTTTAGAAGAGGTAGGGGTTGTATGAATCAGATTTTTACAGTTAGGCATATATGCGAGAAATATTTAGCAAAAGGTAAGGAGGTGTATGTTGCGTTTATGGATCTAGAGAAAGCACACGACAGAGTTGATAGGGAAGCAATGTGGAATGTGATGAGGTTATATGGAGTTGGTGGAAGGTTGTTGCAAGCAGTGAAAAGTTTCTACAAAGGTAGTAAAGCATATGTTAGAATAGGAAATGAATTGAGTGATTGGTTTCCGGTGAGAGTGGGGCTGAGACAGGGATGTGTGATGTCACTGTGGTTGTTTAACTTGTATGTTGATGGAGTGGTGAGAGAGGTGAATGCTCGAGTACTTGGACGAGGATTAAAACTGGTAGGCGAGAATGACCATGAATGGGAGGTAAATCAGTTGTTGTTTGCGGATGATACTGTACTGGTAGCAGACACAGAAGAGAAGCTTGACCGACTAGTGACAGAATTTGGAAGGGTGTGTGAGAGAAGGAAGTTGAGAGTTAATGTGGGTAAGAGTAAGGTTATGAGATGTACGAGAAGGGAAGGTGGTGCAAGGTTGAATGTCATGTTGAATGGAGAGTTACTTGAGGAGGTGGATCAGTTTAAGTACTTGGGGTCTGTTGTTGCAGCAAATGGTGGAGTGGAAGCAGATGTACGTCAGAGAGTGAATGAAGGTTGCAAAGTGTTGGGGGCAGTTAAGGGAGTAGTAAAAAATAGAGGGTTGGGCATGAATGTAAAGAGAGTTCTATATGAGAAAGTGATTGTACCAACTGTGATGTATGGATCGGAGTTGTGGGGAATGAAAGTGATGGAGAGACAGAAATTGAATGTGTTTGAGATGAAGTGTCTAAGGAGTATGGCTTGTGTATCTCGAGTAGATAGGGTTAGGAACGAAGTGGTGAGGGAGACAACAGGTGTAAGAAATGAGTTAGCGGCTAGAGTGGATATGAATGTTTTGAGGTGGTTTGGCCATGTTGAGAGAATGGAAAATGGTTTTCTGCTAAAGAAGGTGATGAATGCAAGAGTTGATGGGAGAAGTACAAGAGGAAGGCCAAGGTTTGGGTGGATGGATGGTGTAAAGAAAGCTCTGGGTGATAGGAGGATAGATGTGAGAGAGGCAAGAGAGCGTGCTAGAAATAGGAATGAATGGCGAGCGATTGTGACGCAGTTCCAGTAGGCCCTTCTGCTTCCTCCAGTGCCTTAGATGACCGCGGAGGTAGCAGCAGTATGGGATTCAGCATTATGAAGCTTTATCTGTGGTGGATAATGTGGGAAGTTGGGCTGTGGCACCCTAGCAGTACCAGCTGAACTCGGTTGAGTCCCTGGTTAGGCTGAAGGAACGTAGAGAGTAGAGGTCCCCTTTTTGTTTTGTTTCTTTGTTGATGTCGGCTACCCCCCAAAATTGGGGGAGGTGCCTTGGGTATATGTATGAATATATATAAATTTATATATATATATATATATATATATATATATATATATATATATATATATATATATATATATATATATATATATATATATATATAAATATATTATTATCATTATTACTAGCCAAGCTACAACCCTAGTTGGAAAAGCAAGATGCTATAAGGCCAAGGGCTCCAACAGGGAAAAATAGCCAAGTGAGGAAAGGAAATAAGGTAATAAATAAATGATGAGAATAAATTAACGATATATCATTCTAAAAACAGTAACAGCGTCTAAACAGATATGTCCTATATAAACTATTAACAACGTCTAAAACTGATATGTCATATATAAATAATAAAAAGACTCATGTCAGCCTGGTTAACATAAAAACATTTGCTTCAACTTTGAACTTTTGAAGTTCTACTGATTCAATTACCCGATTAGGAAGATCATTCCACAACTTGGTAACAGCTGGAATAAAACTTCTAGAATACTGTGTAGTATTGAGCCTCATGATGGAGAAGGCCTGGCTATTAGAATTAACTGCCTGCCTAGTATTACGAACAGGATAGAATTGTGCAGGGAGATCTGAATGTAAAGGATGGTCAAAGTTATGAAAAATTTTATGGAACATGCATAATGAACTAATTGAATGACTATGCCAGAGATTATTATCTAGATCAGAAATAAGAAATTTAATAGAAGGTAAGTTTCTGTCTAACAAATTAAGACTAGAATCAGCAGCTGAACACCAGACAGGAGAACAATATTCAAAACAAGGTAGAATGTAAGAATTAAAACACTTCTTCAGAATAGATTGATCGCCGAAAATCTTAAAAGACTTTGTCAATAAGTAAATTTTTTGTGCAATTGAAGATGACACAGACCTAATGTGTTTCTCAAAAGTAAATTTGCTGTCGAGTCATACAAATTTAAAGAAACATTATCAATACTGAGATCCGGATGTTGAGGAGCTACCGTCCTTGACCTACTTACAATCATACTTTGAGTTTTATTAGGATTCAACTTCATACCCCATAATTTGCATCATGCACTAATTTTATCCAAATCTCTATCATGGGATTCACCAACCCCAGATCTACATTCAGGGGATGGAAATGATGCAAAGAGAGTAGCATCATCAGCATATGCAACAAGTTTGTTTTCTAGGCCAAACCACATGTCATGTGTATATAGTATGAAAAGTAATGGGCCAAGAACACTACCCTGTGGAACACCGGATATCACATTCCTTTACTCACTATGGTTGCTATCAACAACAACTCTTTGAGATCTATTACTTAAAAAATCAATAATAATGCTAAGAAACGACTCACCCACTCCCAACTGTTTGAGTTTGAAAACAAGGGCCTCATGATTAACTCGGTCAAAAACAGCACTAAAATCATGGTCAATCATACGAACTTCCTGACCACAATCAAGGGACATCTGTACAGCATTGCAGATTGCAAGAAGGGCATCACATGCTCCAAGTCCTTTACGAAAACCAAATTGCAAACTAGGGAATAGGTGATTACCTTCAGCAAACATATTAAGACGTTTTCCCAGAACACGTTCTAAAACTTTAGATAATAAGTGAGTCATGGAAATTGGGCGGTAATCAGTGGGACTTGAGCTACCACTAACACATTTACATAGAGGAGTAACATTGTCAATTTTCCAACAAGTGCTAAAATCTAATTTTCTTGCTAACTTGTGCAAAATAACAGATAACTCTGGAGCTAAGAAATCTGCTGTCTTTATAAAAAACAAAGGAAAAATACCCTTTGGGTCTACACCTTCATAAGAATCAAGGTCAATCAACAGAGCTTTAATCTCACGAGATTGAAAAGCTAAACTTGTTAGTTTAGCCACAGGAAAACAGGAATGAGGAATTTCAAGTTTTTCATTAATCTGTTTACTGAAAAAAAACATCAGCCAAAAGGGTTGCCTTTTGCTTTGGACAGTGAGTGACTGAGCCATCTGGTTTAAGTAAAGGGAGAACTGTTGCATCTACACCAAAGAGTGCAGATTTAAGGGTAAAACAACATTTATGTTCCTGGGTTGTACCAGAAAGGGTTTCTTTTATGGTTAAAATGTACTCCTTTTCAGTTAAGGTATAAACTCTCTGAGTAAAAGTTCGAAGCTGAGTATAGCTGTTCAAGGTCAAAGCTGATCTGTTACCTGTCCAAAGATGATAGGCCTCCTGCTTCTCCAAATAAGCACGTCTACAATCATCATTGAACCACGGTTTGTCCTTCAATCGGTACATTAGCAGACGAGAAGGGATACGCCTGTCAATTATATTGACTAGATTCTCATTCAAAATGACACATAGATCTACACTACTATATAATTGTGACCAATTCAAGCACAAAAGATCATGCAAAATCCCATTCCAGTCTGCTTGGGATTTCATATAAATTTTACAAGAGTAAGATATATCAGGGACAGGCTGCTCAGTCTTCACTACTAATAAAATCAAGTCATGATCAGATGTCCCGACTGGAGAACCAACCTTACTAGTTATAAGGCCAGGGGAGTCAATGTATACGAGGTCCAAGCAATTACCAGACCTGTGAGTAGCTTCATTTATGATTTGCTCACAGCCTGATTCAGAGGCTGAGTCTAAAGCTCTTAAGCCAATGCGATCGGTAGGAGAGATAGAACTTAACCACTCCCTATGGTGAGCAT
>NC_090734.1:8538970-8541470 GCF_036898095.1 Palaemon carinicauda
CTCTCAAACATAACGCAATACCTCATAAAATATCAAATAACATTACCTAAGCTCTTGTTCATATCTCGCACAAATCCCACAACAATCTCAAATAGCTTACGTAACACTCCATAACAAACATATGTGAAATAAATGTTAATCCTTGAAAATAATGAAATTTACATATACTAAACTTGAATAAAAAATACAATGAAATTCACGATGAAAGTCTTCTGTAATTTACATAAAATACTTACATCTACATGAGAGGAGCTCATTCTAAGAGTTGGGTATCATCCCTTCAATGCAACAAATGAAATATAAATACAATTATGAATAAACTATTGTATTTACTCTACAATAGCCAGCTTTGTAAGAATATATAAAGTTGAGAGATGAACAAACAGGATTTAGGAAAGGTAGAAGTTGCTCTGAGCGAATTTTCCTTTTGAGACATGCTCTACAGCAATGCGTAGAATATAAAAATCTACTTTTAATGGCTACTGTGGACTATGAAAAACCATTTTATAGTGTGCACCGGCAATTTTGTGGAGAGTCCTGCATTATAATGGAGTTATTCTTAAATATTTAATTTGATTACGTCTGTTCATGAGCATAGCAAGTGCAAAGTTAATGTTAGTGGAGTCCTATCAAATCAATTCAAAGGTGAACCGTGGCGTATTCTAAGGGAAAATTTTTTCACCTAATGTTGTTTATCTTCCTCGTAGGTTTTTACTACATAGAACAGTTGGGGACGGTGGAGAAGGATTGGACTGGATTAGTAACAAGAAATTAGCGGACATAAAGTATTCTGATGATGTAGTGCTTATCAGCAAAACACCACAGGAAGTGCAAAACCTGCTTACCTGAATGCATGAAATATCACGAGGTTGGGCTGAAAATAAATAGAAGAAAGAAAGAGATGATGCGAAAAGAATATGCAATGGAAGAGGAAATATCATCGGAAGGAGAAAGGATTAATGTGTAGTCATTCAAATATTCAGGAACTATGATTTCTAATACAGGAAATCTATAATTTTTTGTTTAATGAAAGATTTAAAAAAAGCAAATCAGACAATGGCTAGGTTAATTACAATTTGGAAATCAAATCGCCTGAAATTATATAATAAAATCCGGATATATATCAGTTTAGTGATATCAGTGTTACTGTATGGATATGAGTCATGGAATGACAATGAAACAGATATCCAACGGGTTTTGTAAATTTGAGAAAAAAAGCCATCAATAGAATATTAGGAGGGTAATGGTAGGACTGGAATGGAAATGACACACTATAAGAGAGATTACCTAAGTGCCTTAAGTGGATGAGATAATGGTGAGGGGTAGTTGGAGATGGTTTGGACATGCTCTTCGCACTCCCCCAAGAGAGATTAGTTCACCAACTTTCAATGGGCTTCACAAGGCACTAGAAGAGTTGAATAACTGGGGTCTACATGGGTGAGGACTATGAACGTGAAGTAGAAATGATGAATGTAGAAGTATTGATTTAAATGTTCAAGATAGAGATGAGAGACGAAATCTAACCCTTTGCGTCAATAGGTGTAGGAGGAGATGATTATGATGACGATGATATATATATATATATATATATATATATATATATATATATATATATATATACATATATATATATATATATATATATATATGTATATGTATATATATATATATATATATATATATATATATATATATAAGGTTCATTTGTGTTGCCAGTTCTTAAAATATTTTATTTTAATAGTTCATTTTATTTTGTTCCATATTTGCTTTCGTCACTGGGCTATTTTTTCCCTGTTGGAATCCTCGGGCTTATAGCATCCTGGTTCTCCAACTAGGGTTATACCTTAGTTAATAATAATAATATATGTAGATGCTGGTTTCCCTGCTGGTATTATTCCCTGTCATATAAATCTTTAGAGCCTCTGAATCGTCTTAGACATGACCCAACTAAGAGCTGGCTAGAGATATTGTTACTTAACTTGTAATATTTTGAACGCAGAGAAAAACACTGGTTCCCTTTGTCACTATTCTGTTCATTAAAAAGGAATTATCAAACATCTTTCTTCCCACTTTCATAAAATGCTAGAAACTAATTATGTTTCAAAACCCCAAAACTTTGAAAGAGAATTCATGAAGTCTTTCCTTTAGTTTTTTGCATGTTTAGATCATCGTTTTACTCATAGTTCTAAAATAACAAACGGTAAAATTTTACTAGATTTACTATTTTTTGTATATATTAAACAATCTTATTCTTTTTTTTCCTTTGGGGTTGAGCTAAGGAGCCAAACATTTGGAATGCTTTTCGTTTTATTACTATAATTTTTATTATTATTATTATTATTATTATTATTATTATTATTATTATTATTATTATTATTATTATTATTGTTGTTGTTTTTGTTGTTTGTTGTGTTCACTGTTATTTTTAGTATTAGTCTGACTTATAAGTAGTAATTGTAAAAAATACAAAGGCTCTACATTACGCATGCAAACAAATACA
>NC_090734.1:8543970-8553970 GCF_036898095.1 Palaemon carinicauda
ATCATTGATTACAGGTAACAGACGCATCTCCTATTGCCTTTGTTTATTTGACTTGCGTAAGATCTGATGTTACTCCCTGTCCATAGCAAACAATTAGTTTCGTGCTATCAACACAGAGAAAGAAAAGGCCTAAGTGATGACTTGTTATTTAGTCTGATTACTTTGATATTGATGTATTTCAACATTGATTTGGTAAAATGAGAGAGTTCACACGACTACCAGGATTCTGTTTTGTTGATTTGACTCACGTAAGATGTACAGTAGTTGCAAAGTCCCGGTTTGGGAATGGGAATGGGAATGAGGAGATCTAATGGTGGTATTCCTCGGCCCTCTCTTGTTATGTTTAGTTAATATTCATCAAATTCCTTTTATCAATTCGTTTAAATCTATTAATAAAAAATCCTTATGTTCAAAGTATATCTTATGCAATTGTATATAGAAAAATTGAAATGTCTTTGTAACAGCGATTTAATTATTGCAAGTCCTGGGTGCTTAATTCAAAGACATGTCAAAGCTCCTTCTTTCTCAGAAAAGCACTATCCAATCTCATTAAGTTTGCTCTTCTCTATTTCCTCCTTTAATCAACAATTTGGCCCTTTAGAATTCCTATAATTCTGTTAAACTATAAGGAAAGAAGAATATGATTCACATGCTGACCTGACCGGTTTTCTTTGAAAGTTTAAAGGTCACTCATGAATGGCAGAGGCAAAGGACAGGACATTGCCCTGGACACTGACCATATAAACATTTATGATTAGAGCCCAAGTCCCCTTTCCATCAAGCTAGGACCATGGAGGGTCAGGCTATGGCTACTGGTGACTGAAGAGATTGACCTACAGGCTTCCCACTCCTCCATCCCTAACTCACAAAGATGGTGAGTTTTTTTGCAGACACTACTAGAAGCTGTAAAGATTGAGTGAGTCCTCCAACATCCATTTAACAGATTGCCAGTCAGGGATGTTTCTAAGGGGCCACCACAATTTATTGGGAAATTGTGTTTCTTACTAACTCTTCTCCCGAACTCTCCTGTAGCCTGGGTGCTGATCATATGTATCTATGGTCATCTCTATGGTATTGCCCTGCTTGCTAGGGCAATATCAATGTCCCCTGCCTATGCTATTCATGAGCAGACCTTAAACCTTTAAACCCGTTGTGACCCAACTCTAGTTCTGAGCAGATAATGACAGGACCAATTATATTTATCAGCGGTCATCAATTTAGGCAATAGTTATTCCAAATGATCAAAAGACCAGCTCGGTCTAATATATTCCGCGGTACCCATTGATGGTTATTAATTCATCAAAACATCTTCAACTCAGTGAGTTTGGATTGCTCGACTCATTAATTGACATAAACGTCTATAATTTAATTAAAGATAGGCGACGCCTTTTTATGAGGATGTAAATCAACTTGTATTCATAAGGGTAGAAACATTTGAATGTAATTACATTGGCTAAATGTTAATATTACAGATTAATATTAAGATTATAAAGTATTTTTCATACACTGAAGAGTGATTTAATAATCCCATGTAATATGGCAAGTAATTACACGATATAGTAATCTTAATATGATACGAGATCCTGGTGGAAGGGAAATTGCTCGAGACCTTTTAAGATATTAATGGATAATAATCTTTTAATAACAGAATCGTTTTACCTCTTCCTAAGCACGAATCTTACTCACATTTACATTTCTGTCCAGTAAGAATATTCAGTAAATAATTTGTGTTTATCACAATGTACAGGTATGGCACAGCAACGACAACATTTCTAGCCCACTGCAGGAAAAAGGCCTCAGACTTGTCCTTATTTATTTTTGGGGTATGGCCATTTTCACGCTGACCACTATATATATATATATATATATATATATATATATATATATCCTTTAACGAGCTTCTATTATTCAAATCCTGAAATCTATTGGGTTGAAAGCGTAACGTCCACGGCTAATTCATGGATTATTGGAGGGTGATCCAGACAGGTGGCTGTGATGGAATTTAAGAAAATCAGCCTGGTGTCAATGTTTGAGGTGGTATTTCAAGTTCAGGTATCTAAGGAATAATATATTTTTGATGGAACAGAGACACAGGAGATACGTATCTAAAAATTATGGTGCTACAGATACAGTACTTCGGGAGGGATACTGTGAAGGTCTTTTCTTTTTAGAAAAGAAGGGTGGGTCCATCAGGACGACATGGCCATCTCACCCAACAATAGATTTTTCGCTTCGCTCAAAATCCGTTTTTTGGGATCAAGTCCTGATGGAAGCGTACCAGAGCATTAATGAATCTGTGGATTTTCATCAGTGCCTTAACCTTGGGACAACATTTCTATGGTCATATGGACCAATTGAGACAAATGAAGTTACCGTTATCCGTCATCATCGCTAATCATAAACGATGTTAGTGCTTCCTGCCCTCTACAGGGAAGAGTCATACTAGACAGTAGAAAAGGGGCCTCAAGATTAGCATATATTATATGAACAAACATAAGTATACACTGAATATACAAACCGTCTCATAGTTTGTATATACTGTCGAATCAATATCAGTGTCTCTTATATATATTTTTTGTGAGCATTTAACTATATAAGAATACTTACTTTAGTAAGCTAAAGAACTCTGGTGTTTTATACATGCAGTTGTCGGGTGAATTAGGACGCAAATACATTCTAATAGACATTTATTTCAAATAAATGACTAGATGACTTAACCAGTAAAAAGAATGTAGCATGATAACGAAATTATACACGTAACATACACAGAATTTATATTTCTTTCTTGAAAGAAAAAGAAATGATGAGTGCCACTCTCTGATTGAAGAAATTTTATGATAAATTTTTTCTTCGAAAATTCTGTACCGTTTACATTCTATCAACGCCGTGTACTAAGTACACACAGCACTAGTGCTATCTGTATAATTCCACACCTGGGATTTTGAACAGAGTAAGTGTCACCATGGTAACACTTATTCAAAAGGAGTTCACACTAAAAGTGATGACCCCCTCTCCCCTTAATTGAAAGTCCCAGTCAATTAACTGTTCATCGCAGAGTTAGATGGCAGGTTTTAATACGCTACCTGCCGCCACCACATAATGCTTCAGTTCATGGACCTGCTTAGCATAGTGTTTGTAAAACACTCTGGATGATTTCCATCTGATGAATGAACGAAGACGCTCAAAGTCCATATACTGAAAGAAGTTCAGTGATGAAGCAATTTTTCTCGGATCATGACCTGCGGGAGTACTGTCAGGATCTGCTCTACGAATAAAGTAGGTGAGCTTCGCCCTCAGTTGTTTTAGGGATAAGTTTGATCCAGAGGTTTCTCCTTTAAAAAGCTCTCCTCCCCGGAAGTCTGAAGTTCTACGAAGATAGACCTTTAGACACTCTACTGGACATAGAGAGACATCTTCCTTCAGAGGGCAGATTCTCCAGGGACCCCACCTCTTAGTGGGTAGCTTGTTCTTAGCGAGGAAGGTTGGATCAGGAAAGAGGTTCAGTTTTCCCGCTTCTGTGAACTGAATGTGGCCCTCGTCTCTAGATAGGGCCACTATTTCACTAACTATAGCCCCTGAGGCTATAGCGAACAGAAAAATAACCCTTTGAGTTAGATCCTTAAGGGAACAATCTTCAATGTTCATAGATGAGGCATAATGTAGGACCTTGTCCAACGACCATGAGATGGGCTTTGGTGGTGGTGCAGGCCTAAGCCTTGCACATGCCTTCAGAATCTTATTAGAGATTTCATTCAACAGATCTACTTAAAAGGCATATAGAAGAGGTCTAATAAAGGCTGATTTGCACGTAGTTATCGTGTTGGCCACCAGGACTTTAACAAAAGCAACCCACTTTTTTAATGAAGACTCATAATGTCTTCTTGTTGACTTAAACTTGTATTCTTCTAAGAATTCTATATTGCCTTCAGAGATCCAAAATCTTTTCCTATCCGCTAGGGCAAGGAAATCATGAAATGAAGGGTTCGGGTTCTCCATGATAAATCGAAGGCAATCAACTTCTGAACCCTCTGATATAGTCCTGGGTTCAGAACTAGGGCCGGCCTCAGCTTCAGTTCCCTCACTAAAGAGGACAGATTACTCTTGGGCTACTTGAGAGCAAATAGAGCTACTCCCCCTTGGAAAAATCTCAGCATGTTGAGGACCTTCAGTGGGTGATTGGATGGGATGAACCAGGATATCTGAGTCCATCACTTCTATACCAGAGACATAATGTCTGTTAACTCCACTAGAGGGTCCTTGTATGGGGCTACATATTGAGGTAGTTTCTTGAAGACACTCATAATGAAGAGGTCGATTTGCAGTTCTGGGACTTGATCCCATCTTGGAGGGAATAGGTCTGCGTCCGTGGACCATTCTAACTCTATCGGCTTGAGGCGACATAGAGCATCCACTATCACATTGTGGATCGGTTGTATATGAACTGCTGACAGGTGCCATCCCTCTAAGTAAGGCATGGTTAACGTCACCTATACCGTATGAGACCTTTTCTAGCATTGTCGATTATGACGTCTCATTATCGCTTCGGTGTCCCAGATCAGTCGAAGGAAGTCTGATCTGCGTGGAGAGAGCTTCCTCGCTCATGACAGGACCAACATGGTCTTGGGACTTTTGGACTTTAACCTTTGTTAGAGAAGTCATTAAGGAAGGACCTATATTGGTCTTTTTAGATCTCTTCAAGTGTTTGATGCGTATCTTCTCCAGACTCTTGTCGCATTTTTCAGCTGTGCTCTTAGCTCTGGGTCTGTCACTATTATGAACTGGAGAGTTCAGAACTCCTCCTTGTTAACGCCTTGGAAAACTGACTGATTACCTGAGTCTCCTGACTGACCTCACAATCTCCTTTTATATTCCTATAGGAAAGGAGAGTTGGTGTGACTACAGACTTCAATGATTTTACAGCCATTGAAACCTTTGAGCTGGAGAGAATTGAGACTTCTTAAGGCTTATCTTGCATCCGCGATGTTCCGGGAACCTGTCCATCTCCTTGGATGTTCATAGACCAGCCACTTTGGGTGCTGCCCACCCCAACTTTTCGTCCAGGTACATTGTTGCCTGAACCATTTCTAGTCTTGGTTATTACATGACTAAGTCTGCTAATCCTATGAAGATATTTAGGACTGTGTTTAGTCCGACACATATCTTTCCTAGGATATACGTTACCTTCTGTAACTCTAATCCTAGATAGGAGGGGATGGGGAGATTGGCTGGAAGTTGCCAAGGGACATTTTTCAGGTCTGACAAGACTACAAACAGCCCTATTTGAAACAGGGTTCAAATGTTCAGAAGGATTAACATTCTGAACTCGCTGTTTTATTTGAACTTGTTGAGTGGCGATAAGTCCAGAATGACTCTGAGATTTCTTGAGTCCTTCTCGTGAACACGAAACAGCCTTCCCTGGAATACAATGGACTATTGTTTCCTTACCACCTGTATGCTCTAGAGCTCTTAGGTATACTCCTCCAGGAGGGTTTTGGATTGTAGGAGGAGTTAAGGAAATGATGGTGGAGACATTTCTACTTCCCATCGTAGTCCCATCCTGATTAGGCCTTGTACCCAAGGATCGAAGGTCCAACGATCCTGAAGGAAACTTCCCCCTAACAAAAGCATCTCTATGCTTCGAATGATCAGTAGGATTAAATTTTTGACCACCTGCCTGTGGCACCGTGGTCGTTGCAGCCGTGGGATGTTGTTGAAACAGCCCAAGGTATATTTACGGACTTTCCCGTCTTCCTTTTAGGTTGTGGACCCACAACCATGGAAGACTTTCTCTTTGAAAGGATGCCCCACTTTTGGATAAGACCTACGTTCTCTGTGGTGGCATTCTTAATCACTTCCCTAAATACCTCGTCTGGGAAGAGGTCTTTACCCCAGATGTTGGAAGATATTAGCTTCCTTGTCTCATGTTTCAGTGTTGCAGCAGCGAACACAAACTCTCTACATGCTCTCCTAGCCTTCATAAAGGCGTAAAGGTCTTTCACTAAGGTAGCCGTATGCATTTTGGCTAAGACCATGAGCATGTCTGGTGTACTTTGATCGGATGAACACAACTCCAAGTAGTTTTGTAGAGATAGGGAGGCTGCAAGTCTCTCCTTTGTCTCTTGTTTATTATACAAGAGAAACTCGGATAGTTTAGGGAGAACTTCGTTAAACTGTCGACTGGCGACATCCGCATCTAATCTTCCTACTGACAAAGTTAAATGGACTTCCTTCCAATCCTTTTCCTGTCTGGGAAAGGCTGGTGACAGAGGCTTGCACTCCTTGAGTGCAGGACATGGCTTACCTGCCTCCACTGCTTTGGCAACAGATTTAAATGCCTTACCCATAAAGGGGAATGAAATTGAAGCAGGAGCAAGAAAGGATGGGTGTCTGTTACCCAGTGCCGAGTAACCCGCCTTTTCTAGGCTACTTGACAAGATAGCCTGTGACTTATTATGGTCGAGAATCATGACTTCCTTTAATTTCGTTCCTTTTCTTGACTTTGGTTCATCCTTCACTCGAACAAAACAATTAGGAAAAACGTCAAAGCTATTGCCAAAATTGGATTTTGTCCAAAGGAACAGCACCTATCATCTCTGAGATGTAGAGTTTGCCATTTAAAATCGTCATCAGCTCTGCAAACCTCAAGGGATTGGTTTTGGAGCATGTCGGGAGGTCTTGATCCATGGGTTGTTTGTATGACCCTTGGGAAGCAACAAGTGGAGCTTTACTAGGCTCTATCCTGCATTTTACTTCCTGCTTTTCGTGGTGTTTGCGAAAGCTCTCTAATAGATTATTCACTTGGGCCCATAATTGGTCCTTTCCCTCTAATAGAAGGGTAGAAGATAAAGTTGTCGACGTCAATGGCTCTAGAGCCGGCATAGGTGGAAACAATTCCGACACGACCTTCTTCCCTTCTTCCCATGGGCAATTCCTTCCCTCCTTCCCAAAGGCTATCTGGCCATCGGGAGATGTAATTGGTGCCTGGAGCACCACTATTTCCTTACTTTCCTTCGGAAATAGTAGATTACGCGTCCTATCATTAGGTAGGTAAGGTCCCGGAGAGATTTTATGGAATCCTCTCACCCAGTTGCATAATTTGTCTCGAGCTGTATCCCTAGTCTCTGTAGACTTGGGATTCTCGAAACCTTCGGACATTAAGGTCCGACATACATTACAAACGTATTTATTCCAATAATGTAGGGATTCAGAAATAATATTGCAGGGGGCATGAAACCTGCAAGTATTATGACCGTAATAACCTATACACTTGATCTTGCAGAAGACTGCAGCACAAGTCTTCTGGTGTTCCTCCTGTAAAGAAAGGAGAACAAAATGAGTATATAATTGATTATTTCACTGATAATAAATATGTGAAAGTCATCTTAAAACAAAGTAGCTTAGGACAGTAAGCTATAAATGGATAGTAGGAGACACATACTTGTGTATCCCATGTAAGCAACTGCTGTTACCTCCCCTCAGTGTTAGCTATAGGGAGATTCCTCTACCGAGGTAACTCCAACTAAAAGAGTTCTAACCCCTAGGTGTAGAAAAGTGTACAAGTCACTGTCCCTTTTTATTTCTAACACTGTGGGGTAAGGATGACTGATTCCTCAATCAGAATATTGAAGAAATACTATTCTTTCAATGTCGGAGCGGTACCAGCAGAAGCTTGCCAAGGGTACCCAAGATATGTCAGAAATAACTACTGTATAATCATACTATAGTTTTCTATTTGCAGCATATGCTATGTTGTAAATTACTGGCTACTGTATAATTATATATAAAGTAGTTCAGCCATCGTGCTGCCTTTATGGCAAGCATCTGATGGCACAGTCCAGCTGGCATGACGCTAACTGGACTAAGAAAAATAAAAGACATATATTTGTGTATCCTACCCATCTTATTTGCTGTGACCTATCTTACAAAATTAAATCATAGAGTTTCCTGATCAGGGAGACTCAAGATAAGAGTTCTACCCTTTAAAGGTTAGGAGTGTAACACTCCAGCCCTTTAGATATTTAATATTGTAAGGTAATCTAAAAAAAAAACTGATTTCTAATCAGAATATTGAAGAAGTTATATTCTTTCAATATAGGATTGGGCTCAGCAAATACCTGGGTAGGGATACAGAAGATATATTGGAAATATACTACTAGTATAATATATACAGTAGTTTTCTATCTGCAGTATAACCTATACTGCAAATATACTGACTACCTGTATAAACATATACTGTAGATTAGCCGACATGATGCCGGCATAGCTAGTTCTTGCCGGCACATCCAGCATGATAGCTAAAAGTGAGAGAGATAGCATGAGTGAAGGCTACCTATTACTGTGTATGTATACAGTAATTAAGGATGTAAAGTCTAATTTTACTTCCTTTCTCCAGAAATAAGGTTCAAATGGAAGGGGAGAATGTAACATTCAGGCTTCCAGCCAGCCACAGTACTATTGCCGGCAAGGTCGCGCCGACACACTGCCGGCAGGCTAGCCTCTGGCAGTACTAGTACAGTCGACATGCTACTGGCTGAGTCAGCACCTATCTGCGCCGGTCTGGCCGGCGGTACTCCGGCAATAGAACTTGTGACTAGCAGTTCAAGGGAGAACTGAAGAACCTTAGAGACAGAAGGGACTTCCCATTCCCAGCCATCATGGTTGCCGGCAGCCGGCAGCCGCCAGTCGCCGACAGCCGTCATGGCTGCCGGCAATTGGCATGGCTACTAGTAGTATGCATCCCCGCCGGCAGCCATCATAGCCGCCGACAGATGAAAGGCACATAGTCCCCGGGAACCAACTTGGCCGCCGGCAGTTGTCATGGCTGCATGCAGCTGTCATAGCCGCCGGCAGCCAGGCAACGGCAGTGGGGAGGGAGTCTGGCCGGCACCGGCAACACACCGGCATTGGAAAGGTTGAAGGATACCGTTATCATAAAAGAACAGAGTGGGAGGAAAAAGGGTCCTATATGAGGTGGGGTAGGAGCTGGCAATTTTGTCAGACCTAAACACCTTAAAGAAACTCTGTTTCAGTATCGGCACCATTCCAGGTGGCCGGAGAATCATCTATTCTCCAGCCTAGGGTGTGCCATTACAGTTAAGGGGATGGCAGCAGTACCACCTCCTCTAAACAAGGGAGAAGCAGAGTTCCAGTGCCACGCCATCCTAGGCCTAAGAAGATACTACACTTCAGCCTTGGGTCAGCGAGCATAGGACTAGTCTACTAAGCCACAGGGAGAAGATGGCGGCATCATACAACTACTTCAGGTGTAGCCTAGGGAGAACTAGCCTCCTATGCCGGCAGTCTAGCTGGCAGGGGAAAGACTATTCACCCTGCCTGCCGACTGCCGACACAAGACTAGATACTCTGGGTTTCTGACTGAATCCAAAAACTTGCCATCTGCAGCTAAGGGACGAGACAGAAAAACCCTAGGTTAGTTATGCCTGAATTAAAAATTCGAGGCCGACCCATTAGGGTTCTAGCCAAAGGCTACACTCAGAGGGAAGAGGGCTTACCCTTAAATCTTTAATAGAGACATATATCGGTTACATAATAATTCCAGGAGATATCTATCTCCAATGAATTGATAACCAATACACGATGGTAACTGGGAAAATGTCGAAACTATATGTTGCCTGAGTTAGGTTACCTAGGTAAGGCGAGACCTCGGTTACCTATATCATCGAAACTCTGACATATACGATCGACAGAGGAAAAGGAAAAATTTTATGCATCTAAATATCTTTGCAAATATAAAAATGCCTAAATAGCTTCATAAATAATTCATTAATGCTATTTTAAAAGCTGGGAATGTCATTCTACTAACTAAATAACACACCAAACGAACGACAGCGTCCATGGCGCCTCCGGTAACAGGCCTAGTTCCTAATCCCAATAAATTACTCTAATTTCACTGTGAGACAGGAACTAGAAACACATTGTAAAGATTCAATACTCAACTTCTAAGCAGTGAAAGAAGCTAGAGAATGCATGATAAAAATCC
>NC_090734.1:8558970-8576470 GCF_036898095.1 Palaemon carinicauda
TGATCCAAAGACAATTAAATTGAATTTTGCGAGTGATTTGGTTCAAAGGTCAAGGTCAAGGTCAAGAAAAGGTAAAAAAGTCTTTCTGCTATATCGTAGTAAGTTTTTATCCGATTTGCATGAAATTAATGCCAAAACTTGCAAAATTCAATTGCCTATCTTATGATATACATGATATAGTGTTTGTGTATTTATTTGTTTGTATGTCTGTTTGTGTGTTTGTGATTTGCATAACTCAAAACTATTATACCAGATCTCATGAAATTTTGTTGGATGATTGGCCATGATCTAAGGACAATTTGATTAGATTTTTGCAGTGCTTGGGTCAAAGGTCAATGTTAATGTCACGAAAAGTAAAAAAAAAAAAAAATGTCTTTATGCAATATCATGGCCAATTTTTATTTGATATGTATGAAACTAGCGCCAACATGTGCATATTTCAATTGCAGTTCTTAAGATATATGTGTTTTGGGATCAAATACCAACAACATCATAAGTTTTCTTGTTTCTTTGTATGTCTATGTATGTGTGTTTGTGATCCATATACCTTAAAAACTATTTGTCGTACCTCATGAAATTTGGTGAGATGATTGACCATGATCCAATGACAATTTGATCAGATATTTGGAGTAACTGGGTCAAAAGACACTGTAAAGGCCACGAAAAGATCAAAATGTCCTTTGCTATGTCGAGGCAAATTTTCATCAGATTTGCATGAAAATTAAGCCGAAACATGCATACTTCAATTGTCTATCTTGTAAAGTGGCGGGATGTCGCAAGAACAAACCCTGCACCCTTGAATCACTCTAACTGACAAATGTCTTCTCAGCACAAACTTTTCCCTTACGTTATCAACTGGACTCATAGACAGAAAGAAAATAAGAACAATTCATAACCTTAATCCTATATTCATTAAAACTAAAACGCTTAACATAAAGCCATCCACAACCAAAATAATTACACTTAAAACTAATCATAAACTTAACACAAAATAAACATTAATTAACAAAAAAATAAAAAAAAGGAAATAACTTCCTCAATCAAATAAACCGTAACAAAACTTAAAACTAAAATACACCACAACCACAAACATAAACAGAAATATTTTATATATTTCTGAGTGGACACCTTCGTCCACACAAGGGCTAACAGTCTTTTATAGCCCAAAACCACAACCGGAAAACTGATAAATTTTAATACACAACTGCATTAATTGATATGGGTCGTGAGCGTTATCATCCTCATCATCATCATTATCATCATCATCATCATCATTGTCATAATATTACAGCACAAGAACAATCGACCTAGGTTCTTGAACGCTATCCAGGTCATCAACAGTCGGTCAATCCACTAGAGCAGTCTAAACACAATTAATTACAGGTCAGGTCATCAACGGTTGAGCAACATTCAAAAATAAGTTCTCCAAAGAAGGAATTACGGCTCAAAAAATAAATCAACACTTCACGCTGGTCGAAATAATATAATAATGATAATAATCCAGCATTCACACAACTGCCTCTAGCTGCAGTCAAATAAAAAATAAACATTTACCCAAGACATGCACCACTGTCCTAACCTAGTTAAAACAACCAAACAATCTCCTTTATACCAACAGTCTTTCTCACAACAAACAATCAATACACTAACTACCTCTCACTCGCTGACGCACACACACACTCTCTCTCTCTCTCTCTCTCTCTCTCTCTCTCTCTCTCTCTCTCTCTCTCTCTCTCTCTCTCTGGATTTGGCAAACAAAAAAATAATAAAAGTATAAACAAAAATTAATCCTCCACAGTGATATATGTGTTTTGGCATCAAATACACTCATCAGTTTTAATTTTGTTTAACATCTTTTTATTCTTTTTTTTTTTTTTTCTTTTTTTGTGACAAAAGTGCTGGTGGTGAAGGTATGCGCTCTACCGAGTACCAGTTCAAGTTATATAGATACATTCACCTTCTTTTTTTAGAAATTAAGGTTAGTGGGCCGCCAAATTTAGAATTATGCATTTAGTGGTACATGAAGTTTAGAAGGTTGCCGACTGCTGTACTAGATCACCCTTCCCTCTGCTCTCGACTTTTTGCATTCATGAAGGTTAACGAGTTGCCCTTCGAAATTGACGTAATTAGTGAGAAATTATTATTTACTTTCCTAAAAATGCACAGGAAATATAAAATAAAATTGACATTTCATATAGTACGGAAGGATATGTCTTTGGGTTACATGGATATGGAAAATAGACAGAAAGAACTAAGGAAGGAGGCTGTGTTTGAATGAAGGAAAGCTGGAAGTAGTCACAAAGAAATCCATGTCTAAAGACCTGTCCGTTGTGGCCTATTGGTATCGTCTCCGCATGGTGATCGTCCGACTTTGGTTAAAGTCCCGGTCAAACTCGTTAGTTCCTTTAGTATCGGCAACTTCACCATCCTTGTGAGCCAAGGATCACTTCTAAAGGAAGGGAGTTTGAAAAAAAGTTAAGAGATGTCCAATGGAAGGAGAGGAACCAAAAATTGAAATTAAACATGAAGATATGTTAACCAACTAGGAGGTATTGTTTCTTTTAGGAAAGGAGCTTTGAGATAGGTCTGGCGACGATTGAAGTAGGGATTGTACCAACAGAATGGGCCTAGCAGGGAAGGAAAAGGTAGACGTACAACTTCTATAATTCAACAGAAAACGAGAGGAATTATAATTATACAATTCGGCAGTGAAGAGGAAAATAATAAGAGAGAGAGAGAGAGAGAGAGAGAGAGAGAGAGAGAGAGAGATAACTGATCCATTCAATAACAGGACAGCTAATTACCAAAGTGTAAATACGACACGATGTTTGCTAATCCGTACAGTATTACGAAGAATCCCAAATAGATATAGATTTGTAATTCGATGCCATAAGCTTCATGAAACCTCTGACTAAAATAGCATCTGTAGAAAAAGAGGATCAATGGAAATATTATTATTATTATTATTATTATTATTATTATTATTATTATTATTATTATTATTATTATTATTATGATTATTATTATTATTATTATTGCTTGCTAAAACTAATAATTGAAATAGCAGGATGCTAAAAGACTAAGGGTTCCTACAGGGAAAAATAGAGGAAATGGAACAAAGAAATGCAAGAGAAGTAAAGAAATAACTCAAATAAAATATTTTAAGAACAGTAACAACATTAAATTTGGTTTTTCATTTATATTTGGATGAACCAATGGATTGCATTTTGATAATCTTACCCAGAAGAGACGCAAAAGTTATGAAATAATTTACTATATATTCATAATGGGCAGTCAAAACTACTAACTCACTAAATTCAGCAGAATATAAATAAGATGATTAAGAAGATATGGTATTGTAGTAGAAATAATATATTCCCAAACACACACAAACACACACACTCACCAGTTGAGATACTGCCGCTAGAGAATAATGGGGTCGTTGGACAGGCCTGACCGTACTTCATTGGATCCTTCTCTCTGGTTACAGTTAACTTTCCTTTTGCCTACACATACACCGAATAGTTTGGTCTATTATTTACATATTCTCCTCTATCCGCATACACCTGATATATACTGAAAATACCAAACAATTCTTCTTCACTCAACGAGCTAATTACTGCACTACAATTGTTCAGTGGCTACTTTCCTCTTGGTAAGGGTAAAAGAGACTCTTTAGCTATGGTAAGCAGCTCTTCTGGGAGAAGGACACTCCAAAATCAAATGATTTTCTCTAATCTTGGGTAATGCCATAACCTCTGTAGCATTCTCTTCCACTGTCTTGGGTTAGAGTTCTCTTGTTTGAGGGTCCTCTTGGGCACACTATTCTATTTAAGATCTCGTCCTCTTGTTTTAATAAAGTTTTTAGAGATTATATAGGAATTACCTATTTTAATGTTGTTACTGTTATTAAAATATTTTTTCCATGTTTCCTCTCCTCATTTCGCTTTCCTTCCCTGTTGGGGCCCCTGGCCTTGTAGCTTCCTGCTTTTCCAGCTAAGGTTGTAGCTTAGCTAGTAATAAGAATAATATATATATATATATATATATATATATATATATATATATATATATATGTGTGTGTGTGTGTGTGTATATATATATATATATATATATATATATATATATATATATATATATATATATATATATATATATATATATATATATATATATACACACACATATATATATATATATATATATATATATATATATATATATATATATATATATATATATATATATATATATATATATATATATATATATATATATATATATATATATATATATATATATATATATATATGCAAAATTTATCATACATACATATATATATATATATATATATATATATATATATATATATATATATATATATATATATGCAAAATTTATCATACATATATATATATATATATATATATATATATATATATATATATATATATATATACTGTATATATTTATATATATATATATATATATATATATATATATATATATATATATATATATATATATATATATATATATATATATATATATATATATATATATATATATATATATATATATATATATATATATATATATATATATATATATATATATATATATATATATATATATATATATATATATAATATGCATTATAATCATTACATAAATGAATAAATAAAATAAATTATTTCTGTGTGCCATTAATTGGTATACGCTTCAAATTAAATGCAGTAGAATTGTTTGCTCAAAATTGTTATGACATGTTTCAGTTTACGGGATTCCTACTCATAAAATTTGAAAAAATAAAAAAAAATGTCGATGAATAAAATATGAGCGAATCATTATAACGCCAAGGAACGGAAAACCGGGAAATAGTGGTGGCAGTTTCCCCACATGTTGGTATCCCTGCTCTCAGGCTTATGCTGTGCCTGCCAACACTCCAACAAGAGCAAAAACTGACTGAATGTTTAAACTTGGCTCCAATATATCGTAGTTTAATGAAAGTGCAGTTGGTAGCATTCTCTCCTGCTCTACCTCTCAATCTCCTCCACTCCTTCTCTTCCTGCCTATCTCTTTCTCTCCCTCTATCTGTGACTCACTAAAGATTGAGATTCTACTGTATGCCCTCTTGGCGTAGATGGAGTCTAACTCGAAGTTACAGCCAACTGAAAACTATGTACAACACAACAGCCACTTAGTGGCTTCCTCTCTGGTTGAAATTACCTTGGATGGATATAATAATAATAATGATGTGTAGTTTATTACTCAAAAATATATTTTCATAACATTTTTGGCGATAATTGTTGTATATTGCAATTTACAGTAGTCTTCTATTCCACAATCAAATATGGAACAAACCACTGGATCCGTATTACGATCCGGACCACACAGGAGATGGCATTTGGTTTCCAATATCATTTCGATGCAGATATATTCTGAGGATATTGCGCCGTTAACGTTACATTGTATTAAAGTGTTTGGGATGAAGGATCCGTTTGTGAAGAAAAAGCGAAGAAAAATATACAGATAAGAATGAAAATCAACAGGAATATAAAGGAGAAAAAAAATAAACAAGTATAAAAACATGAAAGGAATGGAAATGAATAGGAATATAATGTGAAAAAAAAAATAAACAAAAGTTTCAAGTAATGGATGCAAACAGAAATACGAATGAGAAAAATATGAAACGCTAACATCAAAAGAAATTAATGGAAATGGATAGAGGAAGAAAAAACAGATAAGAAATCCTGAAGAGGAGATCTTATGAAAATATTAATAAAAGACACTTTACTGTCTTGGGTAATATTAAGAAGCCTTACTCGCATGGAAAAAAAAATAATAGAAACAATTCACTTATAGAGTTTCTTAGTAGGATACGCGGATGCTTAGATATAATATCTATGAGGAAGTTGAAGTTACCAGAGAGCTTAAAGTGAAATGAGAAGTTTCTTAATGATACTCAGCTTATTCTAGATGTGACCATTTTGTGGAATGATCTTCCTCATCAGGTAGCTGAACCGGTGGAACTTCAAAAGTTAAAATGGCAATGAATGTTTTTATATTGAACAGGCTGACATAAGACTCATTTTCTAGTTTATTTACGAAAGATCTATTTCAATGTTGCGACTGTTCTCAAAACATCTTATCTAAATTGTTCATCACTTCTCTTGTAGATTATTTTTGTTCCCTTTTCCGGGTCTCACTGGGCTATTATACCCTGTTGGAACCTTTGGGTCTATAGCTTTTCCAACTAGGATTGTAGATTAGATAATAATAATAATAATGATAATAATAATAATAATAATAATAATAATAATAATAATAATAATAATAATAATAATAATAATAATAGTCTGTTGGGTTCGAAATTCTAGTTTGCATCGTATGTGCAACGCATTGCTATTTGCTTTGGGGAACAAAGGGAAAGACGTCTTTTCTACAGATTTAATCTGATTAAAAAGCTTCTGGCATCTACACTTGTGGATGACGAAAAAGCAGGAACAGATTAATCTAGTTTTCATTGTTCTTGTTTTCCAGTTATTAAATATGGAAGAAGCGAAATATATTACGAAACTGGAAACAAATTTCTGGTATCTACAAATTGGATTAAAAAAAAATTCTAGATTAGATTAATCTAATTTTTATTCCTACATTTTTCAGGTTAGAAAATATGGAAGAAGAAACAAAATAAATAAAAAGAACTTGTCTTGAATATTGCGAAAGATGTAGGAAGAGAGAATCTTCTTGAAGAAGAATATGAAGAGAGATCCGTGTTGTGACGGGCCGAGAGAGGAGTTGTAAACTCAAAGGCAGATTGGAAACGACTGAGTTATTTATTAAGGAACACTCTTCTTTATATGCAAAACCTCAAGGCAACAGGACATGACCTGTTCGAGAGACAGACAATGTTACAGAGCAAAACGGAGACATGATCATTCAGGTTCTTTTTAGTGCGAGGGAAGAGTGCAGATACAAGCATAATATATACAAAATAATTATGTACAATTGTTTGACACACGGTTGGTACATGGCTCCCCCCCTAAAAATGACATACTGTACATGTTAAATATGGCGCCCAGATCTAGAGAGGCGAACTGTAGGCGGGTCATCTGGCAGAAGATATGCAGGTTTTAGACGATCAATGGAGACCCAGTCTTCTTTGCCCCGAATGTTTAGGAGGAATGCTTTCGGACTGCGTCGGATCATAAGGAAAGGGCCCGTGTAAGGGGGCGTTAGTGGTGGCTTGCTGGTGTCGTTGCGCAGGAAGACGTGCGTTGCAGAGTGCAAGTCCGTTGGTATGTGATGCTTCGCTGGGGGCTTGTAAGTCTGGCGGCACGGAGTAAATTTTCCCACGACGTGACGTATGCGCTGGAGATCGTCGGAGGAGGTTGTAGAAGGAAAAAATTCGGCAGGGACGATCAACGGGTCGCCATACACCATTTCGGTTGCCGAGACGTCGAGGGCGTCTTTAGGAGTGGTCCTTAGTCCAAGGAGGACCCAGGGAAGCTGAGTAAACCAGTTGCAATCCTTGCAGCGGGACATCAAAGCTGCTTTGAGGGTGCGATGAAAACGTTCAACCATTCCATTGGCAGCGGGGTTGTAGGCCGTTGTCTGATGTAGGGTGATGCCCAGGAGATTCGCTAATGACGTCCATAATTGAGAGGTGAAAGTTGTTCCCCTGTCATAAGTAATATGCTCAGGGATATCGAATCTTGAAATCCATCCAGAGAGTAAGGCAGATGTACAGGAGGCGGACGTTGCAGTTTCTATGGGAATGGCTTCAGGCCAACGAGTGGAGCGGTCGATGACGGTAAACAGGTAACGATGTCCTTGTGATGTGGGTAGGGGGCCTACAACGTCGACGTGAATGTGTGCGAAACGACGCTGAGGTTGAGGAAAGGTGCCCACTCCTGAATCCGTGTATCGATGTACTTTGGAAGTTTGGCAAGAAGTACACGCACGGACCTAATCCTTAGCATCCTTAGAAATGCCGTGCCAAATGAACTTTGCCTTCAGCAGCTGTGCAGTAGAACGGCACGAGGGATGTGAAAGGCCGTGGATGAAATCAAACACCTGTCGGCGCATGGGAGCAGGAATCCAAAGTCGCGGTCTGCCAGTACTGACGTCACAGAGGAGGGTGGTGTTGGAGTCTTCGAGGGGAAAATCCTCCCAACGTAGGGACGTGCAGGATGTCCTATAAGCTTGATACTCTGGATCCTGTCGTTGGGCTTCAGCCAGGGCGTTGTAATCCAATCCCAGTTGAACGGCAGCCAACGTGTTTCTTGACAGGGCGTCGGCAACGGGATTCATTTTCCCAGGGACGTATTGGAGGGTGCAATTGTATTCAGCCACGGCGGAGAGATGTCGGCGTTGACGGGCGGACCAGGCGTCAGACTGTCGAGTGAAGGCGTGCACCAGAGGCATGTGGTCTGTACGAATGACGAAAGGCGTGCCTTCTAAGAAATGGCGAAAGTGACGGACACCCAAGTGCACCGCCAGCAATTTTCGATCGAAGGTAGAATAACCCGATTCTGCCTTGGACAGTTTTCTGCTGAAGAAGGCCAATGGGCGGGGCGAGCCTTTGACCACCTGCTCGAGTACTGCACCAATAGCGACGTAGCTGGCATCGGTGGAGAGAAGGAGAGGGGCGTGTGGGATAGGAGAAATGAGAGCCGCAGCAGTTGATAGGGCCTTCTTTGCATTGCAGAAGGCTACTTTTTGAAGGGGTCCCCACTTCAGGTCCTTTGACTTGCCCTTGAGGGAGACGTAGAAGGGAGCAAGAGTGGCGGCAATAGCTGGCAGAAAACGGTGATAATTGTTGATCATGCCCAAGAATTCCTGCAGAGCTTTGACGGTCGAGGGCGTGGGGAAATTCTGAACGGCTGCTACCTTCTCAGGGAGGGGATGGACTCCTTCAGGAGTGATACGGTGCCCTAAGAACGACACTTCGTTGGCGCCAAAGGTACACTTGTCGTACCGGACTACAAGGCCGTTTTGTTGCAGGCGGTCGAGCACGATGCGCAGGTGACGGAGGTGTTCCTCTTTTGAGGAGGAGAACACAAGTATGTCGTCCACATAACATACACAGAAAGGGAGGTCCCCTAGGATGCCATCCATGAGACGTTGAAACGTTGCCCCAGCATTACGAAGGCCAAAACAGGAGTAATTGAAGGTGTATGTGTCAAACGTAGTGGTGATGGCAGTCTTGGGGATGTCTTCTGGGTTCATAGGCACCTGATAATACCCCTTCAGGAGGTCGAGGGTAGAGAAAACCTTCGCTTTGTGCAGGTAGGAGGTTACATCGGCAAGGTTTGGGAGGGGGTAGTGATCCGGTTCTGTTTGCATGTTCAGGCGCCTGTAATCCCCGAACGGACGGAGGGAGCCGTCTTTCTTCAGAACGATGTGTAAGGTTGACGACCATGGGCTGGAGGCCTTTTGCCAAAGGCCTATTTTCTCCATTTCGACGAACGACTGTTTGGCGGCTGCCAATCGTTACGGTGCCAGACGTCTGAATTTTGCGAAGACTGGGGGTCACGTCGTCTTGATATGGTGATAAATACCGTGCTTCGCAGGAACCGTGGGCGTTTGGCGAAGTTCTGGACGGAAAACTTCCGGGTACGACGTGAGGAGGTGGGCGTAGGCATCCGTGGGTGCGCTGATGTGGAGAGCGAGGTTAGAGGGGGCGGGTTGAAGAGGTGTCGACAAGTACGAGTCCGCGTTGACCAATCGTCGGTGGGCGACATCGACCAGACGGTGGAAATGAGAGAGGAAATCCGCACCGAGGATTGGCATTGTGACATCAGCAACGAGAAACTTCCAATTGAATTTACCGTTTCCGAACGATAATGTGAGGTTCTCGTAACTGTAGGTGGGTATCGCAGATCCGTTGGCAGCTACCAAGTGGACGTCGGCAGATGTAGACAGACTACGTTGTGCCTTGAAGAGTTTCCTTGGCAAAAGAGAACGACAAGCACCCGTGTCTACCAAAAATCGCACGCCCGTTCCTGCATCCTGTAAAAAGAAAAGATTAGAAACATGGGAGGCCACCGCCACAAGCGATGGCCTACTTACATGTTTTTTGGACACTGACAATCTTTGGCACATTTTTTCGCAGTTGCCCCGAATCTGAAGTGGTAGTAGCAAAAGTGCGGTGGAGGGAAGGTAGTAAGTGGCTGTAGAAGTCGTTCGTTGGGGCGCGAGCAATTGGTGGGTGGTTGGTGGCTTTGTCGCCGCTTCGGCACGTCACGGGGTAGGCGTGTATGTCCTACGGCATTCATGTCAGCTTTGGTTGACGTTGAATAGGCATCCTCGTCGTGAGGGGTTGAGGCGTTGATGGAGGTCTTGAAGTTGCTGTCCATAAGGGCGTCGGCTTTGGTCATCAAGTCGTTTATGGGTAAACTATCGACATCGGGTATGGCAGCGCGCACAGGTTCAGGTAAACGGCGTATCCAAAGGGCACGGAGTAGGTTCACCTCACGAGGAGAGCCGTCTGCGGCAGGTTGAAGGTGAGTGATACTGGTCATTTCCCTGAGGGCAAGCGAAGCCCTTTGGTCCCCCAACGGTTGATGCGAGAGCTGAAAAAGTTTTGCTATACGGGCGGCTGGCGACGGCGAGTACTGCTGCAGAATGTATGATCTGAGGACGTCATACGCTATTGGGGTGTCTCCTTATTCACAAAGCCAGTCGGATGTTTCTGGGAAGGTGTCCTCGGGTATCGCCGCAAGAACATAATCCACTTTGGTGGTTGAGCGAGTCATGCACCTGATACGAAAGTGGACTTCAGCGCGTTGAAACCAAGCGAACGCTTCTCCGCTAGCGAACGGTGAAAGTTTTAATGGAGCGGCCGCAGTGCCAACTGCCTCCGTCATATTACCAACGATGGAGGGGCGAGGGAGGTGGGGGTGGAATGCAGTGGGAGCGAGTCTACTTCCGGGGTCACCAATGTGACGGGCCGAGAGAGGAGTTTTGAACTCAAAGGCAGATTGGAAACGACTGAGTTATTTATTAAGGAACACTCTTCTTTATATACAAAACCTCAAGGCAACAGGACATGACCTGTTCGAGAGACAGCGAATGTTACAGAGCAAAACGGAGACATGATCATTCAGGTTCTTTTTAGTGCGAGGGAAGAGCGCAGATACAAGCATAATATATACAAAATAATTATGTACAATTGTGTGACACACAGTTGGTACAGTGTAATGAAGGAAGAATCCTATATGAGGAATACCGTATTGAGGACCAACCCTTAAAAATACTAAAAAATGAGAAGAATGTCCTGTCGACTGTTCTCTAGTATTCTATTTCATTTGTGGCCGAGAAAGGAGAATTTAATATTTCAAGTCTTTATAGAAGAAAATAAGGAAGTTATACGTGCTCATATTTTTTCTTGTGTGTACTTCATGTTTCAGCTATATATCATCTTATTCTTAAAGGTTTAAAGGCCGCTTATGAATGGCAGAGGCCAGGAACAGTGACATTGCCCTAGCAAGAAGCGAAATCGACTTACCATATATGCATATGATCAGCTCCTAAGCCCCTCTTCATACTGTATCAGACGTCCCTGCCCATCAACACGCTGGAGGTACGGTTTCGTATTGAAAAAGTCGTTTTTCAACGCATTCATTCAATACTGCACACATCATGAATCATAGTCTGTACTGGGCTTTAGCCTAATGAAAGATTCAACCAGTAACTACTAAGGAGGAAGAGACAGACCAATTTTTATCAGCTTTTGTAATCTGATAAAGATTTTGTAGCTCAACTGGATCGTCCCCAAACTCGCGTTCTCGACCAATTCCTTCCTTAAGCGTCCAGACAATTTTGATTGTCAACCAGTTTAAGTTACGAGGAAAAGATTTCCTCATAATCCAGACTTCCTTAATAACAAGTTGGGGGACCTTCAATACCATTGATTGATATATTAATGAATGGTTGAACACAAGGTCAATACTTAATGCTTAAGGTTATATTAATTACAAAGTCAGAAAATCGTAATTATGAATGTATATATATATATATATATATATATATATATATATATATATATATATATATATATACATATATATATATATATATATATATATATATATATATATATATATACTGTACACACACATTTACATATATATATATATATATATATATATATATATATATATATATATATATATATATATATATATATATATATATATATATACATATATATATACATAAATATACTGTCTATAATATATATATATATATATATATATATATATATATATATATATATATATATATATATATATATATATATATATATATATATATACTGTATATAATATATATATATACATATATATATACTGTATATAATATATATATATATATATATATATATATATATATATATATATATATATATATATATATATATATATATATATATATATATATATATATATATATATATATATATATATATATATATATATATACTGTATACACACATTTATATATATATATATATATATATATATATATATATATATATATATATATATATATATATATATATATATATATATATATATATATATATATATATACATATATATACATAAATATACCGTCTATAATATATATATATATATATATATATATATATATATATATATATATATATATATATATATATATATATATATATACTGTATATAATATATATATATATATATATATATATATATATATATATATATATATATATTTATATATACTGTATATAATATGTATATATATATATATATATATATATATATATATATATATATATATATATATATATATATATATATATATATATATATATATATATATATATATATAAATATACATATATATATATATATATATATATATATATATATATATATATATATATATATATATATATATATATATATATATGTATATATATAACACACACACACACACATATATATATATATATATATATATATATATATATATATATATATATATATATATATATATATATATATATATATATATATATATATATATATATATATATATATATATATACATATATGCATGGATATATGTATATATGTATATATATATATATATATATATATATATATATATATATATATATATATATATATATATATATATATATATATATATATATATATATATATATATATATGTCTGGAGACATTGAGCGAAATCCGGGACCAGTACGTCCTAGATTTCGTCAATGTCGTCTTCTGTATTGCTATATTCGTGGTCTTCATGCAAATATCCAAGACCTTACAGTTGCGTCCAGACACCATGACATTCTTTTGTGCTCAGAAACTTTGGTTTCTAATAAGAGGCAATCATCTGAGCTCCTTATAACTGGTTTTAAGAAGTCAATAATGTTGAAACGTGATGCCATCCCTAGGGCCAAGGGAATGGCGGTGTATATTAGGACCGAGTACCCTTCTTTTCATAAGTCCTGCTATCAATGTGGAAGTCATGAGATTCAGGTAATAAAAGTTTGTGGCAGTCATAACAAATTTTATTTGTGTTCGATCTACCGGAATCCAGACATGGATGATTCTATCTTCGATTGTCTTCTTACCATTATGGCTAAGATACAAGAAGATGATAGAAAGGCTTTTTTTGTCTTTGTTGGTGATTTTAATGCTCACCATAGGGAGTGGTTAAGTTCTATCTCTCCTACCGATCGCCATGGCTTAAGAACTTGAGACTTTACCTCTGAATCAGGCTGTGATCAGATCATAAATGAAGCTACTCACAGATATTTTAATTGCTTGGACCTCGTATACACTGACTCCCCTGGCGTTATATCTAGTAAGGTCGGTTCTCCAGTCGGGACATCTGATCATGCCTTGATATCATTATTAGTGAAGACTGAGCAGCCCGTCCCTGATATATCATATTCTTGTAAAATTTATATGAAATCCCAAGCAGACTGGAATGGGATTTTACATGATCTTTTGTGATTGAATTGGTCACAATTATATAATAGTGTAGATCCTGTCGTCCCTTTGAATGAGAATCTAGTCAACATAATTGATAGGCGTATCCCTTCTCGTGTGCTAAGGTACCGAGTGAAGGACAAACCGTGGTTCAATGATGATTGTAGACGTGCTTTTTTGGAGAAGCAGGAGGCCTATCAACATTGGAAGGGTAACAGATCAGATTTGACCTGGAACAACTATACTCAGCTTCGAGCTTTTGCTCAGAGAGTTTATGCCTCAACTGAAAAGGAGTACAATTTAACCATAAAAGAAACACTTCCTGGTACAACTCAGGAACATAAATGGTGGTCTACCCTTAAATCTGCACTCTTTGGTGTGGATGCAACAGTTCCTCCTTTACTTAAACCAGATGGCTCAGTCACTCACTGTCCAAAGGAAAAGGCAACCCTTTTGGCTGATGTTTTTGACAGTAAACAGAGTAATGAAAAACTTGAACTTCCTCATTCCTGTTTTCCTGAGGCTAAACTAACTAGTTTAGCTTTTCGATCTCGTGAGATTAAAGCTCTGTTGGTGGACCTTGATGCTTATGGAGGTGTAGACCCAAATGGTATTTTTCCCTTGTTTTTTATAAAGACAGCAGATTTCTTAGCGCCAAAGTTATCTGTTATTTTGCGCAAGTTAGCAAGAAGAGGAGCTTTTAGCACTAGTTGGAGAATTGGTAATGTTACTCCTCTATGTAAATGTGTTTGTGGTAGCTCAAGTCCCACTGATTACCGCCCAATTTCCATAACTCCCATATTATCTAAAGTTTTTGAATGTCTTCTGGCAAAACGTCTTAATAGGTTTGCTGAAGGTAATCATCTACTCCCTAGTTTGCAATTTGGTTTTCGTAAAGGCCTTGGAGCATGTGATGCCCTTCTTACAATCTCCAATGCTGTACAGAAATCCCTTGATTATGGTCGGGAAGTTCGTATGATTGGCCTTGATTTTAGTGCTGCCTTTGACCGTGTTAATCATGAGGCCCTTGTTTTCAAACTGAAACAGTTGGGAGTGAGTGGGTCGTTTCTTAGTATTATTATTGATTTTTTAAGTAATAGATCTCAAAGAGTTGTTGTTGATGGGCACCATAGTGATTATAGGAATGTGATATCTGGTGTTCCACAGGGTAGTGTTCTTGGCCCATTACTTTTCATACTATATACACATGGCATGTGGTTTGGCCTAGAAAACAAGCTTGTTGCATATGCAGATGATGCTACTCTCTTTGCATCAATTCCATCCCCTGAATGTAGATCTAGGGTTGGTTAATCCCTTAATAGAGATTTAGCTAGAATTAATGCATGGTGCAAATTATGGGGTATGAAGTTGAATCCTAACAAAACTCAAAGTATGATTGTAAGTAGGTCAAGGACGGTGGCTCCTCAACATCCGGATCTCAGAATTGATAATGTTTCTTTAAATATGTATGACTCTTTCAAAATTTTAGGTGTGATTCTCGACAGTAAATTTACTTTTGAGAAACATATAAGGTCTGTGTCTTCTTCAATTGCACAAAAAATAGGCTTATTGAGAAAGTCTTTCAAGATTTTCGGTGATCAATCTATTCTGAAGAAGTGTTTTAATTCTTTCCTTTTACCTTGTTTTGAGTATTGTTCTCCTGTCTGGTGTTCAGCTGCTGATTCTCATCTTAATTTGTTAGACAGAAACTTCCGGTCTATTAAATTTCTTATTCCTGATCTAGATATTAATCTCTGGCACCGTCGTTCAATTAGTTCATTATGCATGTTGCATAAGATTTTTCATAACTCTGACCACCCTTTATATTCAGATCTCCCTGGACAATTCTATCCTGTTCGTAATACTAGGCAGGCAGTTAATTCTAATAGCCAGGCCTTCTCCATCACGAGGCTCAATACTACGCAGTACTCTAGAAGTTCTATTCCAGCTGTGACCAAGTTGTGGAATGATCTTCCTAATCGGGTGGTTGAATCAGTAGAACTTCAAAAGTTCAAAGTTGGAGCAAATGCTTTTTTGTTGACCAGGCGGACATGAGTCTTTTTATAGTTTATTTATGAGATATTTGTTTTTGATGTTGTTAATAGTTTATATATGACATGTCTGTTTTGACGTTGTTACTTATTTTAGAATGATTTATTGTTAATTTGTTCTCTTCATTTATTTATTTCCTTATTTCCTTTCCTCACTGGGCTATCTTTCCCTGTTGGAGCCCCTGGGCTTATAGCATCTTGCTTTTCCAACTAGGGTTGTAGCTTGGATAGTAATAATAATAATAATAATAATAATGATATATATGTCTGTGTGTGTATGTGTGTGTGTGTGTGTGTGTGTGAAAAAATCACGAAAGCTGACGCGTGATGAATATAAAATGTATTATAGCCAAGAAATGAAGAGACTTGATTGGAGTTTAAAATTAACTTTAGAAAATGAAGAAAATTACCGTATCCCATTTTTAGATGTTTTAACCCCTGGATAGGTATGCTACTCGGAGACCCCTTTAAGGGTATACTCGGTCGTGAACGACCCCGACTCCGAAAAAAATTCAGGAAAAATTTATTTATGCATCAATCTGTATTGTTTGACTTGCTAAAAATACTTCAAAGAATGCTAAAAATTACTGAAAATATAATTGATACCCATCTACAAAATAACTATTTATTGGAAATATATTAAAAATTTAAGTATACAAAAAAAAGACTTGACGTAAATATTCACAAAAAATAGAAATATACATATACACATAAATCCCTTTAGGGACACCTTCTTAGATGGAAAAGCAACAGCGTGTAATTGCTGGAAATGAGTTGGACCCATAGAAGTCAAGATCTGAAATGAGAAAAAAAAGGGTAAATTTTTTTTGCCCAAAAAATTTGTCCAAATTTCATGAATTTGTTTGGGTACCCAAATGAAATAGGAAGAGGCTAATTTTTTTTATAGAATGAACTCATATTATCCTAGAACAGAAATACATAATAAAATGTGCACTAAGATGTAATTTTGACGGCCTAGTTCACAATGTAAATTTCTTATGAAAACCATTGTATCTCCTATAAAATATGATATTTTTGCATTACATTATACCAAAATATCATGAATTCTATACAGAACAAGAATATATAGAGATATGCCAACTTACCTTTCGGGTATGTCAACAAAATGGCCGCAGACCGCAACAACTCTTACAGCCCAATCTACCACTTGGAATGAAGAATGGGGTTGCAAGCTCCATATTATCATCAACATCTCTTTTTAACTCCATTAGAAGTGTGTTGATGACATCCATGCCGAGGGAATACTGTCTGCTGGCCATTATTGAAGATAAATTCAAAATAAATAGAAAAAAAATCAAATTTGCAAAAAACCCAAAAAAATCAGAAATAAGCATTTGAGGGAAAATGAACCTCATGGCAATATATGGCATCTAAGCCAAAACCAATGTCATGCAAGTGGTAGACACACCATCCACCCACACT
>NC_090734.1:8586470-8596470 GCF_036898095.1 Palaemon carinicauda
ACAGTTCGCATTCCTCGGAAGAAGGTTTTAAAACTGGAAAGGAGAATGAGGAACGTGATAGTAGGGGCCTTTCCGGGATCGTGTTAATTCTGATTCATTGTGAATGTTAATGACATTATATAGTTCAAGTGCCCAAATTGCCCGATTTGTTATTGTAATTTAAGCTTTGTGTTGTGAAAATCCTTAAACAGTATTAGACCACCTTAAGTAATATATTGTAATTTGTGTATCAACGGTTATTGTGGGTGAATGAGTGTGGCACCAGCGGGAGGACCACAAACAGCATTCGGGTAAGCTAGGCTCATCAATTTATTATCAAGTATTTAAGCTATGTTAAATATCTTAAGAGTTCACTAGCATACTAGAGTTACGTACCCATTCAAGCATATTTTATGAGGTATCACGTCTTCTTTTAGGCCATCCTAGTATTGATCTAGGTCACTTCCATTGGCTTTTGAAAGCTACAAAGGCAAACAAGCCTTCATTTTTGTAGTGATATTTGATGGAAGTTCTTCACTAGGGGGTAGCTAACCCTTATCAATCTTCCAACTCTATATCACAAATCTTTTCGATTGGTTACTTAATAGTTACATGTTAACGTATTGTTGAATGTTTATTTGCTATTGAATGTTTTGCATTGTTCTGTGAATATCAAAACTACCACAAATGTGCTAAAGATAGGTATATATCATAGTTGCTAATATGTCATTTAACGCATTAGATTTTGCAGCAGACCCGAATGAACATTTAGGAGCGTTGAGGTATGCTAAAAAGTCAGTTATTGAAACTTGCGTCAGACTACGATGTTGTTGTTCCGGCAGGTGCAGTTAAGAAAGAGATTCTGGGACTGGTATTGACAAAGTTTGTCGATAAGGGTTATATATCGGAGGAAGAAGCAAAAAGGTTTTCCTTTAGCATTGGAGAAAGCTCCTCAACCCACTGCTGAGACATTGAAGTTAATGATAGAGTTAGAGAGAGCAAAGGCTGAAGCTGAAATAGTTAAAGAAAGAGCTTCACTAGAGATCATGAAAGCGAGAGAGAATGAAGATTGATGTCGAAAAGGTCAGTTAAGTTTAAGACAAGCCAAACAGATTCGTCTAGAAAATTTAGAAATTGAAAGAGAAATTGATAATAAGAAGAAACTGGAACTAGAACGACAATTTGTAGAAATAAGGCTAAGTGAAAGGAAAGCAGAGAAAGATTTTCCAGATCAATTTGACTTGTTTAAAGCCAGGAAATTGATTCCCATCTTTAATGAACAGGTCTCAGAGAACTTCTTTTAAATTTTTGAAAATACCGCCGCTTCATTAAAATGGCCTAAGACTGAATGGGTGTTACTAATTAGGACTTCCTTTAAAGGTAAGGCTGCTTCAATTTGTGCTCAAATGATTACAGAAAGAAATTACAAAATCTTAAAGAAAGTAGTGTTAGATACCTACAGTATTACTCCAGAGGGTTATAGGCAAAATTTCAGAAATTCAGCTGAAGGTGTTGGGCAAACTTTCTTGGAATTTTATACTTTAAAAATTAAGCTGTTTGAGAAATGGATTGATAAAGAAAATGTTACTTCCTTTGAAAAGCTCAAAGAACTAATTGTTTTGGAAGAGTTCCTACGGAAAATTCCAGCTAACATATCAATGTACATCAATGTACATTAAAGAAAGACAAGAAAAGGATCCTAAGAGAGCAGCAATATTGGCAGATGAGTATTTTCTTATTCACAAGACTAAACGGGTAAATATGGTTTCAGGTCAGTCTAAAAACTGATAATGTAGATATTTACTGTACTTTTTGCAGGACTACTGGTCATTTGATCAAAGACTGCGATAACCCTCAGTGCAGAGTAGCTCACTCTCGGCAAAAATCTAAAGCTTTGGAGAATTTTCCAATTAAACACACTTCTCCGAATACAGGACTTCCGGCCTCTAACGTAACTTCACCTGGAGGTAAGAAAGTTATGCATTCTGTAAAAAGTGAGACTGATTTTGATATATTCAAATGCAAAGGAACTGTTGGGGACAAAACGGTTACTATGTTGCGTGATACTGCTTCATCGCAAACTTTCATCAGCCCAAAACTTCAACAATTAGCAAAGGCTACAGGCAGGTATATAGCAGTCTCAGATTTGTCACATGAAACTGTGTTTCCATTGGTAACTATACAAATGAAATGCCCGTACTATGACGGATCTGTAGAAGTGGCCTTAAATTAAAAGGAATTTTCATGAAGAGATATTGATATGTTGATTGCCAATGAACTGGCCCATGGGACAGTTTTTAGCAATTTACTAATTACCTCTCCCGAGGTTAATGAAAAACAATGTCAGGTGGTAACCAGGTCTAAAAGAACAACTACTAATAATTCTGACCTTAATCTTTCAAATTGTGCTTCTTAACAGGTTTAAAATGCCATTAAACTACTAGATATTGCTCCTAATAAATTTGCTGATGACCAACTAAAAGATGAGTCTTTACACTCCTTATTTGGGAAGGTGATCGATCAACCAGAGAAGGATCAGAAGGCTCCTTACTTTTATAAGGAAAGGGGAATCCTTCTATGATATTTTCGTTCTCCTAAACTGCGTTATGAAGACGATTGGGGAGACAAACAGCAACTGATGGTTCCAGAGTTGCACCGCAAAGACCTTCTAGAGATTGCACACTCGGTGGATAGTCACTTAGGAATCACCAAAACTTATCAGCGACTGGAAGAAGATTTTTATTGGTTAGGTATGAAAAAGGACGTAAGAAACTTTGTAAATGCTTGCTCGACATGTTAACTGACCAATGGAGCCCTAGAGAGATTTCATCAGACAATGAAAGCTTTACTAAGGAAGTATATATTCGTGACGGGAAAGGACTGAGATGAAGATCTAGACCTATTAATGTATGTATTGTGCAGTGTTCACAATGAATCTACTAACATCAGTGCTTTCGAACTTATGTTTGGACAAAGACCACGCACCATACTCACTTCTATTAAGGAGAGAATTCTTCAGGGTGGTAAAAAGGGAGAAGAGTTTGATGCATTGAAATATCTTGCTTCACTGAATCTGAGATTAAGTAAGCTTCTGCAATTTGCTCAAAGTAATCTATCAATTGCACAGGAAGGTATGAAACATCTGTATGATAAGAAAGCAAAGGTAAGAAGCTTTAATGTTTGTGATGAGGTATTAGTGTATCATCCCATTCCTGGTAATTATTTACGTGAGAAATTCATGGGACCTTATGTAATTGCTAAACGAATTTCTAAAGTTAACTACCTGATTAAGACTCCAGATAAAAGACAATCTTCTCGGGTAGTACATGTAAATCTTTTGAAACCTTATGTAAGATCACCATCAAAGGAAGTATGTAACCTTGCTGTTGTACAGTCTCTAACACTAATGGAATATGACAACAATCCTGTTGCAGATAAATCCTTATTGGATGAAATTGTGATGTCATGGAAGGACTCTGAGAACTTGCAAATCCTATAGTCCCTCCCTTCCTACCTGGATCTTGAGGCAGATGACAAAAAGAAACAAATGGTAGAACTTATTCAGCAATATAACGATCTGTATTCGGATACTCCTGGAAAATGTACAATTGTGAAACATGATGTTGCTATCCAGACTGATGTGCAACCTATAAGACAGTCCTACTACAGAGTTTCTAAAGACAGACTGGCTATTCTGAAAGAGGAACTGGATTATCTACTGGCAAACAATCTGGTTTCGCCAAGTTCTTCTCCGTGGGCCTCTCCTTGCTTGTTGGTGAAGAAGCCAAATGGCAAATATCGGATGTGCACAGATTATAGGAGAGTAAATGCATTTACCCTTAAAGACTCTTATCCATTACCTAGAATAGTAGATATACCAGATGCCCTTAGCGATGCTAAATACTTAACTCAGATCGACGTTATTAAAGAATATTATCAAATTCAAATAACCGAGAGCTAAAGATATTTCAAGTTTTATAGTGCCTTTTGGACTCTTTTCATGTAATGTCATGACATTTGTAACGCCCCATCTACTTTCCAGAAGATGATCCAGACAGTGACTCAAGGACTTGAAGGAGTATATGCATATTCAGATGACTTTGTGATAGCAACCTCCTCTTGGAAAAAACATCTCCAACTCCTGGAAGAAGTTTTCAGAAGATTAAGAGCAGCTAATCTTACCATAAATCTTTCTAAGAGTAACTTCTGTAAGGTTACTGTAACTTACTTAGGTCACGAAGTAGGTAGTGGTAAGGTATTGCCTAAAGAGGTTAATATAAGATCTATAATGGTGTATCCAACACCCCATGACAAAAAGTCTTTACGTACATTTTTGGGTATGACTGGATAGTATAAGAAATTTTGTCTAAATTATTCTAGTATTACGGGACCATTGTTTGAACTTACCTCGAGCAAAAAAAAAATTGAATGGACTAATCGGCATAAAGAAATTTTTCACAAACTGAAATTATTAATGTCATCTTATCCAATTCTTAGGGCACCAAAGTTTCATAAACCTCTTTATCTTCAAGTAGATGACAGTAATTATGGACATGGTAGCGTGTTACTGCCGAATATTGGCAAGGATGACGACACCCTGCCTCACTTGCATCAACTTTTACCTGTGGCTTACCACTCAGGATGCTTCACTGGATCACAGTTAAACTGGCTTACCATAGAGAAGGAGTTATACAGCATAGTTTCTGCCATACTTCACTTTAAACCACACATTGAGGGACAGAAAGAAACTATCATATTTTCTGACCACTTACCACTTTGTTTTTTGGAGAAAGCTAGGCTGTCCAATCTTAAATTACTTAGATGGTCATATAATTATCCTTTCGTCATCAAATGATAAAGTAGTGAGAATACCTGTTACAGCTAATACTATTGAGGATGCCATGTCTCGAATGAAAGAGAAAATACTATGAGTTTAGAATAAGAGTTTAAACATTGTAATTTTCCAACAGATAAGCAGTCTCTAACCAACGGGGAATATTACGAAAGTATTATTTTGACTACTTCTCTGTTGCACAAGCGCCATCTAGCCATCACTAAGCAAACGCTCCAGTGCCATCTACAGGGCCGATTTACCGCATAGGCAAACTAGGCATTTGCCTAGGGCCCCGCGCATTTGGTGGCCCCGCGATCCAAGGGGTTCAGGGGCTCATCCAAGACTGCGCACATAGTGCAAGTGCAAAGGGGTCCCTAACTAAATAGTTCAAGTGTTTGGAGAGTAAAATTGATTTTTGAAAATTAATCATAACAAAAATAAATAATGAAATAAAATAAAATAAAAGTAAATAAACCTAACCATAAATGCAACACTCAACACGCCTTTGTTTACATCAGAACGGTTGTGTTTTCCTGCTAATGGGTGAGTATGGGAGATTCCTCTCCAATTTTCTGTAGTAATTACACGTTATCTAAACTTGTACTGTGACAAATTAACTGAACTGTTGTTGATAGACATTGATGTGTATGGATAAATGTTTGTTTTCGCCTCTAAATGTTAGGGGAGGTACCTGGTAGGATTACTTGACCAGTAAAGACGCATGGACCATTAAAGACGCATTTTTGGAAAAAATACTATAAGAAAACTTGAAAACGCAAACTGACTTCCGTTTGTAGGTTTTAAAAGCACTTTGTCCTGTCTTTAAGTCTTTATCATTTCAATAACAGATCTCTATTACTCTAAAAATTATTGAAGTCAAAGTGCAAAAATGTTGCAAACCATGCAATGCCTTAGCAAAATGCTAAGGTTTTGCTATTTTACTATTAGTGCTACCACTGTTTACACAGGTATTTAGGTACGGATTTTTCTATTTCAGGGTGTTGAAAATTTATCTAGGGAGGAAATGACGTCCAGACAAGCATTGGATTTGGAGAAAATCTGGCTTTCCCGTGCAATTTCAGTATGATTTCTGTTTAATCAAGGAGGATGAATTAGTAAAATATTCGTAACCCAAATCACTAACCTAATCTATGGTAAAAGTTCTGTATATGACTCCTTTCTGGTAACGTTTTGAATTTTTAGAGGCGCAGAGGAAAGGGGGCTACAAGGGCCATATCCCCCAAATTGACAGAAGAAAAAAAAATAATTAAAAAATTCAATAATAATTGATAATGAAAAATTTGTATTTGCATGATTACAGACAGTGGTACATCATTATGACATCTCGTGAACCTGATGTTGGAAAAATAAATGATTAATAATAATAAAAAAATAATAATAATTGGTAATGAAAAATTTGTATTTGCAGGATTACAGACAGTGATACATCCTCATTATGGCATCTCGTGAACGTGATGTTAGACGTTCTTATGCGAGTGGGTCACAGAAAAGAAAGAAGAAAATTCAAGAAGAAGAAAAGAAAAATAAAGATGTAGGAAGCTGCAGAAAGATCACAGACATGCTCACGAAAACAGTTTCTGATGTTACCAGTACAGTTGAATCTGCAGATACGTCAGATCATACAGGAAGCCCTCCCTCCATTATTTCGCAGCCAGCATCTACTTCTTTTGTGTCTCCTCTCAATGTGATAGACATTTCATCCACTGGATTTGTCTTAAAAGATCCTGCCTCATGGCCAAATGTAATCCCAGATTCTCTACATAATGCTTTCATTGCAGAAAACTTCAGTCAAACTCTGAACATTGACTTTAGGAAATCAGCAAGGATTTATGATGATGGAAATAGTCGTTGTTTAAAGTCATCTATGTTTTATAGGAAGCTTGCAAATTCAGAAACTGTGAAAAGATCATGGATGGTATTCTCTGAAAGCTCAGGAAAAGTGTACTGTTCAGCATGCAAGCTATTTTCTACCAAAGAAAATGCTTCACACAGGGGTTCAATGACTGGAAAAATTCCAAGCGTTTCGATGAACATGAAAACAGCATCACTCACAGGAGCTGCATTTTAGCCAGTGTATTTCGTGCACAGAAAAAAGGCTTATTGGATTCTCATTTGGAAAATCAAACTGAAAAAGAGCACACTTATTGGAGAAAAGTTCTAGAAAGAGTTGTTGCTGTTGTAAAATTCTTAGCTCTATGAGGTTTTTGGTTCGGAAAACAATGGTAATTTCCTAGGGATCATAGAACTGTTAGCACAATTCGATCCATTCTTAGCAAATCATGTGTCACGCCTTGGGAATGCAGGAAGAGGCACTGTATCTTACATGTCATCTACTATTTGTAATGAATTTATTGAAGTGATGACTAAGAAGGTCCTCAATAACATCATAGCAGCTGTGAAAACTGCGAAATACTTTGCAATAAGTGTAGATTCAACACCAGATATTTCACATACAGATCAACTGACATTCATTGTTCTCTTTGTCGACTCCAGTGGTAAGCCTGTAGAGCGCTTTATAAAATTCATTCCTCTTTCAGGCCATGATAGAGAAACAATGATGAATGTATTACTGGATACTCTGCTTGAACATGATCTCTCTATTATGGATTGCCGTGGCCAGAGCTATGACAATGAAACTAACATGTCGAGTAAATATAATGGATTGCAAGCCCGTATCAAGCAAATCAACCCATTTGCTGAATATGTGCCCTGCTCAGCACATTCTCTTAATCTTGTTGGGTCATGTGCTGCGGAGTGTTGTGTTGCTGCAGTTTAATTTTTTAGACTTTTACAAGCACTCTTTAATTTTTTCTCTGCTTCAACGCATCAGTGGAGTATACTCAAGTCAACCATTCATGGAGATGTCATCAAATTATTATCAACAACAAGGTGGTCAGCACAGCATGATGCAACACATGCTTTGAAAGACAGCTTTGCTGAAATACGTTCTGCTTTGATCCAAATAGCAGAGGATGAAGACCAGACAGCAACTACAAGAAGCGAAGCAGCCCGCTTAGCATCAAAATTGGAAGATTTTGAATTAGCCTTACTCTGTGTTCTTTGGGACTGTATACTGGAACGGTTAAATGCCACGAACAAGACACTTCAGAAAACTGAAATTGAAATGGCTACTTGTGCTAACCTCTATGCAGGCTTAGTGGAATTTGTAATCTCACTTCGCAATGATGAAGCTTTTGAAATGTCTGAAGAGAAAGCTAAACTGCTGGTGAAAGACTACAGTTACCGGGCTGATCATCAGCGGTCAAGGAAGAGGAAACGTAATTTTGAAGACCCAGACAATGAAATTTTATTACTACCAAGGCAGATTCACTGATTACAGAATTGGTGAAAAGAAAAGAAATCTACCAGAATCTCAATGACAAGTTTGGATTTCTGTTCAAAATTACTACTATGCCAGATGCAGAATTGAGAGAAGCTGCATTAAAGTTGCAACAACACCTTTCAGCAGATGTTCAGGATACATTTTTGGAAGAAATGGTTCATTTTTCTGGGTATATGAATCAGATTAAAGCACCACCTGAAAAATGTGCGCCCTCAGCTGCTTTGAAACATTTAAGAAATGAAGGTATCTCAGAAACCTCCCCTAATGTTGACATAGTGTATCGCCTTTACCTAACACTTCCAGCTACTAACTGTGAAGGTGAACGTTCATTTTCTGTTTTGAAAAGAGTGAAAAACCAGCTCCGTTCAACAATGAGCCAAGACAAATTGTGTAACCTAGCCTTGTTGACCATTGAGTCTGATCTAACAAGAAATATTGATTTTCAGAGTATAATTGATGATTTTGCCAATATGAAATCTAGAAAGAAATTTATTTAAGAAGTGCCTGTGAAGTTGATGTATGTACATGCATGATTTAATTATAATCACAAAAAGGGAATGTAGTGGTTATGTTGAATACCAAAGGTGTGTATGATGCTTTAGTAACCTAGTTTATTTAAGAAGTGCCCGTGAAGTTGATATATGTACATGCATGATTTGATGATAATCACAAAAAGGGACTGTAGAGGTTATGTTAAATACCAAAGGTGTGTATGATGCTATTGCTCTAGTAACCTAGGATTCTTTTGTTTCTTTTCTTTAAACATATAATTAGATAAGCGTAATGGTAAATAATAATGAAAATGGAATTATTATGTTAAAGGAGATGGGTATAAGATGGCAAAGATTTAATTATGTAGAAATACTGTACTTTGAGTGTCTATTTTTTATATGAATGAATTACTGATTATTATAGGCTTAATGGCAAAATGTGATATAAACGGAATGATAACAGTGGCTGTGTTGAATGTAATAGGTGTAGGGTTATAAGTCACTACTTTATCTAACAATTCTTTACTCTCTTGAGTTTATATGATTTGATAGTCTTATGCATGATGCAATGATAACAATAATGGTCAGTGATATATAAAGGGGATGATACTGCTGTAGTGGTTATGCTGAATATAGTAGGTACATGATGATTGATGTGACTACTTTAATAGCCTAATCTAGTAATACTATGCTGTCTTGAGCTTATTCTCTTTAAAATGCATGATTTAACAGGATAGTTATAATGGCTGTTAGTAAATGGTTTTGGTTGCCTTGATGTACTTTCCTTATTAAATTTAATCTAAATAGCCAGAATGTATTTAATTAGACCTTAAATGGGCTCACACCGACACCCCCACCCCACCCCCAAGCTGAAAGGGGTTGCTTCGCTTACCTGTAACTCAAAGCCTAGGGCCCGGAGACTTCTTAATCCGGCCCGGAGACTTCTTAATCCGGCCCTGGCCATCTAGCAATCGCTAAGCAAACGCTCTAGCGCCATATAGCCATCGCTAAGCAAATGCTCCAGCGCAATCTAGCCATCACTAAGCAAACGCCCCAGCGCCATCTAGTTTTCGCTAAATCGGCAATAAATTGTATATATTGTACATAATCCCTGATTAGGCATATAAGTTTACTTTTTTCCCATTTGTTTAAATCTAGAGCAGTCTGGTTTACCCAACCAAAGTGTAAAGTGTTATTTTAGTTTATACTTAAGCTGTTTATAAATGTAATACTATTCATTCTTAAGTGTCTTTTCCCGTTGGTGTTGCATTATTTATCTACAGTAGGTGTTGATGAATAAATTAAGAACTGAAGTGGTAAGAAAACTGGGGC
>NC_090734.1:8598970-8603970 GCF_036898095.1 Palaemon carinicauda
TAAAGTATACTAGAAATTGTGCTGTATTATCTGAAAATATCGATCGATAAATTTGGCAGCAACAATTAAATTTTGACAGCATAGGTGTATGTGAATTTAAAATTTTAGCTGTTACAGCAGCAATATCCACATCCATTTTGTCATCAAGGCAAACTTGGAGACAGATCAGCATATAGATAGGTGTACCAAGGACCTTCTACTCAAACATTTCTGGGACACAGTCTGTTCCACTTATCTTGATGACAAACCAAGTTCATTGATGGTTTATTCCAGGACTTTCTGCACATTAACATCACCAAAACCACGCTCATCTGAAAATTCTAGACCACAGAATTGTGTACTAAATCTACTCCATGAATGAAAGTATTACGAGTTTAGCCTGGATGAAACATATTACAAAAGTGAGGATGTTAGACTTTCAATGTACTGCCACAGATCACAGCCCTCAACAGTGGATACAGTTTATGAAATGCTTATTTCCAAACAACAGCAACACCAATATAGATGAATGTTTCTTGAAGTTTGATACACTGTTTAATTTTATGCATTATTGCGTAAGTCCTGGAAGAAGTGAAACTGAAATTCATTGGATCATGGCCCAGATTGTCCAAATTTGTCAAGAGCAATATAGCTAGACAATGGCATAATACACCTACCAAGATTCCTGAAGGAATGTTTGAGATTACTAGACAGAAAGAAGCAGTAGCCTTATGGAACCACCTTAAGCACAAAAATATATTTATGTGGTACAATTGCTGGAATGGTGTAACTTGGGAGGCACGGGCGATAGTGAACTTAGCCTACACCATGAGTTCAGTCCTAATTTTTTTCAGACTAGACATGATTGTGCAAATTTTTTTTTTTTGGTATACAAAAAATCCATCAACAATCCATTTAGTGGTGGAATCTGACTTCCTAAAATCTTTACTAGAGCTGAAGTAACTCTGAGGCCTGAAAACTGATGAGAAGAGTTAACAAGATTTTGTGCAAACCAGATTACAGTATAAGGACATACTCTTACATAATAAAATTCCTCTCAAATGTAAGACTGATTTTTTTGCGAAATATACTTCTACTCAGTCAATAGCAAAGGAATCGGTGGTATACGGTTGTACTGCAGAAACAGTTAAGTAAATCATCTATGCTAGAGGAATAGGGTATAGCAACTAAAACTCCAGAAGTATGAATTGACCAGCACATCCCCCCTCCTCCCTAGTGATTGTAAGCATGACATCAAATTTATGAAGCCCGATAAAGCTTCCTTAACAAAGGAACTGGTCAATGAAGTTCCACAGAATATTAAGAATAAAAAGACTGATGCTCAGATGATTTCATGGCACTTGGATAAAAACTACCGATAAAGGGACATTGTTTTTATGTTTATAGAAAAAAATCAATCAAGTAACTTAAACAAAGAGAAATTCATACAGAACAAATCAGTATGAACTTAAGTCTGAATGAGAAACTGTGTTGATCTTGCAATTTTCTGGAGAGCTATGTTAAATAAAGTTCAGTTGTAACAGTATGCCTTCATGTACAAGCTGCAAAATATCAAGTAGGACAATGAAATCCTGAGAGGAGTATACGGGGATGAATTCTTAAAACTGTTAGCCGGTACTAAAATTTAGATCACAAAGCTCTCAAACAACTAACCAGAAGCTGATGATAGAATCAGGTTCCATATCAATCATCTACAATCTCTCTCTCTCTCTCTCTCTCTCTCTCTCTCTCTCTCTCTCTCTTTGTGGAAGAATTGGTTGCAGAACTACTCTCACCATAGATGCCAAGCAATGCTAGGCAATTCTTTGTATCTGGATTAAAGAAGACTGACTACTATTTTCAATGAATATCGATGGGAGCCGTACCACAACTCCAAGAAAAAACTGGACTTCAACCAGCTTGTGTACTCTACATCAACAAAAAAATATCAAACGAGCTTATTTACAGGCAAAGATGAGGTTGCAAGTCACAATCCTGCAGTTTCTAAACCAGATCTAATCCAATATGGGGAAGAAACAACATATGATGCAGGCCTAAATACATACCCCCTCCAAGCAGATGCCCGGCATTATGTATGAGGTTCAGAGAAAGGAGCATAAAATCAAGATGTAATGTGTTCTACATAAACAACTATATTCAAATTATTGTTCTCCGGACTTCAAATCAGTGGATTTCTGAAGATTTTAGCTCTGGATATATATTCGCATACAAAACCATCATGAACTCCTCTAGTAAAAGATAAAACATTTTCATAACTTTCGAGTTATTGATCATCGTTTATATTTAAGAACAGAAAGAGAGAGAGAGAGAGAGAGAGAGAGAGAGAGAGAGAGAGAGAGAGAGAGGAAGAGACCTGACTAGCTTTACTTCATATTGTATTCTAGTGAAGTACAAAACATGAATAACGTTCGCATGGCCTTGTATATTTACAAATGGGTAACGCAAGATCAACATAAACTCTAACAATCTCTCAATCCATCTCGCTTGTCGAGAGGTCAAATTCCCTTTGAAAAAGATGTCACGTAAGGGGAGAGGATCACTTTGCAACTCAATCGACTGACCTAATAAAAAGAACCAATGCCTCTCTAGAACCGAAAGAATAGCCAAAGCCTCTCGATCGAATGTACTATAATTCTTTTCTGCCCTTTTTAATGTCCGGGAAGCAAAACAAATGGGTCACTCTCTACTTTTATCATCTCGTTGAGAAACTATGCCACCAATAGGTACGCTACTCGCATCTGTTGTCACTAAAAACGGGTGATCAAATCTAGGATATGCTAGTAAGTCATTGCTGGTTAAGGCAACTTTCAAATGGTTAAAGGCCATTACTTCTTCCACTCCCCAATTTATTAGTTTTTGTTACCTTAAAGCATCTAAGGGTCTCATCATCTCTCCAAAACCTCTTATGAATTTACGGTAATACCCAGCAAGACCAAGGAACCCAGTTACTTTCTTAGGGGTACGTGGCCTAGGGAAATCTCTAATAGCTGCTACTTTACTGGGGCAGGGTTGGATACATTCTGGAGTTATTATGTGACCTAAAAATTCGACCTGTTTACATAAAAATTTGCACTTTGACAAATTTATTTTCATACCATTACGTCGTAATGATTCAAAAACTTTACGAATATTATTATTAATATGTTCTTTAGCCGGTTTCCCTGTAATTATGATATCATCTAAATAAACAAGAACTTTATGGCCAATTAAGGGAGACGAAACTGACATCATTATTCTAGAGAAATGACTTGGAGCCTGTTTAACACCAAAAGGAAGAAAATTAAACTGAAATAGTTGATAATTAGTTATAAATACCGTTTTACATTTTCTGTCTTCCTGAATGGGTATTTGATAGTATCTAGATTTTAAATCAAGAGTTGTACAATATTTACTATCCCGTACCTTCACAAGTAGTTCTTCGATCAAGGGCAATGGAAATGCATTATCCTTAATGACTGCATTCAACTTCCTATAATCAACACACAATCTTACCGAGCTATCCCTTTTCCTAACAGTTACAATTAGAGAAGCCCAGGGGAATTCGCTCTCCTCGATTATACCTTGTTCCCTTAGTTTACTGATTTCCCTTTCTATCTCTCCCTAGAAATGAATGGGAACCTTATAAGGCCTTGACCTGATCGGCTCCGCCTGCCCAGTGTCAATGCTAAATGGAAATCGATCAATCCTCCCGAGTGGCTAATCTTCAATTGCAATTACATCGGAATAATTATTGACAATGTCACTAACTACAGGTTGATATTCTGACGGACAGCTTTCGCGCTTGCATAATTAGATTCTGAGTGCGTCCGTCTCTGCGGGCTGGAGTTGCGGCTCCCAACATTCCATTATTAACAACGACCTAGGTTCTTTCCGGAAGAGGGCGACACGGGGTCACTAATATGCTCTTAAGTGTCTGGGGAGATAACGCTTCAACTCTCTCATGTACAGCTGTTACCTTACTTAAATGTCTCTCCTTGACTGCACAAGCACTTACTCTCCCATGACTTTCTATCGGCAAAATGTACACTCCTGCTTTTACTGTTATTGTATCTTTTCTCCCAAAAATGCATATTTGATTATTAGAGATGAAATCAATTCCTAAAATAGCCTCGATTCCTGGAATTCCCAAGGTAGGCAAGAAAAAAAAATCATGTGTAAACTTCTCATATCCTACCTTAAAGTTGACGATCATTGTATGGTTTATCCATATTTTATATCCTCCTAGCGTGTCAAGGACGAGGGATACCGCTGACTGCAGTGGATTTGAGGATGTTCTTTTTTCAATCAGTGAAATACTGGCTCCTGTGTCGATCAGCGCTTAAATGGATTTATCTGGCAGGTCAATCCTAATTGCTAACATTCCTTGCCGGCCATTACAATATATGGGGCACGGGCATATGATCTCAGCTGCATTGCCGCTCCTCCCTAGTGCTGTGTGGGTGAGGTCGGGTGTACCGATGGAGGTTCCAGTCTCTGCTCTAAGTCCGTCATCGTTACACCCACCGCTGCCTCAGCTGCTTTTTCTGATGTCATGCGGGGAGGGTGGGGGTGGGGGGTGTTACTGATATCCCTCGTCTTCCCCTTCCTCGTCTTCCTCTTCCTCGGATGTACGCCTGACAAGAGTAAAACCGGGGGAATCCTAGGGTGGGGCACTCTACTCGTCGGTGCCCCTTTCCCCCACACTGCCAGCATCTGAAGACTCTTCTCACCTGCTGACTACGTTCTCCTCTCTCCCTCTCTTGGGGATTAGTGAGTGCCTCTCATGGCTGCCAACTTCTGGGAATCGGGGCAGTTATTCCCCGTCATTTTATCTTGAGAAACTGTCTAGAATGTATTGTATCACGCTCACTACGTCTGCTAATGAGCGATTGTCATCGAACAAATAACCACATAAATACGTGTTTACTAATCTGCGAAAATGTTAATGGACAATTGCTTTTTTATCACCCTCTGTGAGATTGGCACTCCGGGTAGCAAACGAATCGCAATGCCGAAAAATG
>NC_090734.1:8608970-8623970 GCF_036898095.1 Palaemon carinicauda
GTGGCCAGACCAGACATTACTATAAAACTAAATTCAAGAAAACAATTATAAATCCTACCTAGAAACACGTCTAAACACACACACACAAAACCTTCACCAAAATATATATATACATAATTATCTTAGCTTACACACAAAAGACATTAGTTCTCCTCACTTTAAAATAATAATATAGAGGAGACAAAATTCAAGGCAGTTACCCACTCCTCCTACCAGCAAGCAGGGCAGGAACAGTACGACAGGTTAGAACCCGCCAGGTATATTGATCTCTACTCGATAAACAGAGATACAAGGTCTTACCTGGCAACGGCCTCCCTACAGGCCACCATATGAGCTAGCAAGCTCCCAACACCGCTGCAGCTGACAAGAGACGACGGGGCCAGTAAGCCAGAGACGAAGCCAACTCCCTGGGTACTCCTTAGCGTCAGGGAACGGCAGAGCAGACTCAAGTCGCAAGTGACAGGAGCACCTGCGAGTCTCTCTCCAAAGTACACTAAACTGGCGTAGATGAAAGGAACTACTCGAGTCGCAGGTGAAAAGAGCACCTGCACACTATAAACCAAGGCGAGGATCAACAAAAGCGTAGTCCAAATCACAAGCCTAAACATCGTCATCCAATATTTCAATTTCGTAAGCAGCTTAGGGTATGTTGTTGGGGGAACGCTTAAGCCCGAACTGTCTTCTGTCCGAGCACCCACCTCCGACATCAATACTCTTTCGTCATCATTCGGGCAAACAAAATACAATTATTAACACTATAGTTCAAAACAAGGTAATTAAGCGGGGAGTAGGTGAGAAACAATCATCAACAAACCACTTTAAAACTACTTTTAGCTATAGTGGAAACCACTTAAAACTAGAACAAGGTTGACTTTAACAAATGAGAAATTTACTTTAATAGAAAATTTACTTTACTCTAATACCTTCCTCCACGAAATAAAAAAAAAAAAAATTTTCTTAAATTACCAAAAATACACAACCTGAAAAACAGGTACGAAAACAATAAAACAAAGGTCATTAACATGAAAATCTAAACAAGGATTAAACAACTAGGACAACAAACAAGATAAATCACTTAATCTTAACCAACACCAACAAGTTCAAGAGATAGCTTTATCAAAATTTCACCACCCAATGTCAAATTAGGACAGTACCTACAAAATCCCGCTAAAAAAAGGCAGGATATTTATCTAAACACACCTCAATTTAAAATATACTAAAAGGGTTGTTTACCCTAACACACTGGAGAAACGAGCAGGGCAGCTTACGAGGGAGGCAAGGCAGGCCTATCCACTCCGTGAGAGTGTGTCAGGAATTTTATTTTCAGAACCCTTAATATGCTTAATTACTAATTTAAATTCCAGCAGGAACAAAGCCCAACGCAAAATCCTCTGGTTGTCCTCTTTCATCCGCTCTATAAACACCAGAGGATTATGATCAGTCCCAATTTCTACAGTAAAAGAAAATTAGTAACATAAGGCTTAAAATGTAATAGGGTATGGACCAGAGCAAAAGCCTCCTTTTCAATGGTTGAATACAGTCTTTCAGCCGACAATAATTTTCGGCTAAAATAAGATATGGGGTGTACCTCTCCTTCATTATCCCTTTGAAAAAGGACACCACCCAATCCTATATCACTGGTATCTACCGTTATTACAAAAGCTTTCTGAAAATCTGGGGAAGTCAGAATAGGTTTAGTCATTAGAATGGATTTAAGCTTATTAAAAGCTTCCTCACACTGATCAGACCAATAATATTTTTTTCCCTTCTCTAAGAGCTTAGTAAGAGACTGAGCAAGGTCTGAGAAATTCTGCACAAAGTAGCGATAATACCCTGTCATTCCCAGAACTCTTCTCACCTCTCTAACATTACATGGCCTTTTCAAATTGATAATAGCCTCAAGGTTAGCTTGCTTCGGGGCTACTTGACCTAACCCAACCTCGTGACCCAAAGTTCACCTCAGAAAACTTCCTCAAAACTTTCCACGGACCCTTATACCTAGGTTCAAGAAAATTGTCGGGTTCCATACTCAAAACCAACACCATTTCCCCCGGTTCAAACGAACGGGCTTCAAAATTTCTGTCATAATTGGTTTTCATTTTATTTTGCATAGAACCTAAATTATCACGCGCGAACTTCCGGGCGCTCACCATACGTTTACTCAAATCATCCACAAATTCTCCTACTTTTATATCCCCCCTTCGACCGGCCCCAAATGCTTCACAAAAAATGTCCAAAGGGCCACGGACTTTGTGCCCAAAAATTAGTTCGAAGGGAGCTACACCGATGGAGGCAATGGGATGATTCCTAATTACAAAAAGTGCGAGAGGAAGTTCTTTTTCCCACTCACTGCCATGTTTATAACAATTTTTCTTTTAAATAGATTTAAAAGTTTGGTGAAACCTCTCCACCACACCCCGACTCTCCTGATGGTACGGAACGCTTGTAGTATGTCGAATGGCCAGTTCAGCACATTTACCTCTGAACATTTTACTCGTGAAATTCGTATCACAATCGGTTTGAATAACACGAGGTAGACCGTACCAAGAAAAGAATTCAATTAATTTCTCAAAAACTACTTTAGAGGTTATTCTTCTCAAAGGGAAAGCTTCGGGAAATCTAGAGGCTCTATCCATAATTGTCAATATATAAACATACCCAGATTTAGTTTTTGGTAAGGGACCAACTACATCTATTACCAATTCCGAGAACGGCTCTCCGATAACAGGAATAGGATTTAGAGGAGCCTTCGGAATAATTTGATTAGGTTTTCCCATTACCTGACAAACCTCACACTCTTTCACATTAGGTTTTACTGATAATTTCATCCCAGGCCACCAACAATACTGGGCCAATTTATGAAAAGTTTTCCATACCCCAAAATGACCTGAAAGGAAATTATCGTGAGCGAGACTTAATACTGATTTACGGAACTGAGAAGGGACCACCATTTGTTCGATCCGAGAAGTCTTACTCGGATCATCACTTGCTGGTCTACTAAATCGGTAAAATATATTACGAATTAAACCAAACCGAGACCTAGTCAGATCACTAATATCCCCTAACTCAAAATTAAATTCAGCTTTCTGGCCCTAATGAAAGCTGAACGGTCCCAATTAAGTTTCAAAACATTAATAATAACAGGATTACTTGTACTATCTACAGACCCGGGTCTTTCTACATCTACTTCTAAACTACTAAGTAACAATCCATCATCATTATCTATTTTAGCAGCTCTGGCCGCAGCACGGGTTGTTACAGAAACAGGATAAGCCACGACGGACAAAATGGGAAATAATTCACGACCTTTCTTATTGAGCTTATCATTTCCCAAAATGCCGTCAATACCAGGGATGCGGAGATTATCGACAACGGCCAACTCTGTAACTTTATCATATCCGGGAAAAGACAACCTATCATCCACCAGTGGAGCAGATACAACCGTGTTCGGGAACCCTCCCAGAACAACATAATTACTTGAAAACTCTCTTAAACCATTCAACCAGAGACCAAGCGGACCCATTGTCTCTCAAAAACTTTACATTGATGGTGCCCGATTTAAGGGTTATTTTACCTGGCCAGACATATTTATCAAAATTCAGTCAGGAATTCTTATTACTAGCGGAGGGATTATCATTACTGTCTACAGTACTGCCAACTACTGACGGTTTTTCACCCTTATCTTTAGAGTCAGACCTGTTTGAAATTAATGAAATATGATTCTGTCCATTTCTCTCTAAATACCTCCTACGGGCATGGCATTGGTTCTGGAATTGACCTGGTTTGTTGCACCAGAAACAGGTTCTTTGTCGTCCAGAACCTTGGTTATTATTCCTATTATTGTTATAGTTACTGGAAATATTCATACCCCTGTTAGCAAATCTACGTGGAGAAGGAGGCCCTCCCGAGATTCCAACATTATTATTACCTGGAAAAGAACTTGTATTACCTTTAGAAACAGATGATGAGGGTTCTACTCTATTAAAATTATTACTTACACGAGTAGAGGGATCATTCCTACTCGGATAATTAAAATTACACGCCCCAGAACGATGAGTCAAGAAATATTCATCGGCCAATTGGGCTGCATTACTAACTTTCACAACCTTTACCTCCTCAAGATGAACTCTTAACTCCTTGCTACAAGCCTTCTTGAAGTCTCCGGGGAGTAACATTTCTCTTAATGCCGCAAATGACACTACCTGGCGACTCTTTATCCAGTCGTTGAATTGATTTTCCTTGAGCCGAGCAAATTCGACAAATGACTTAGAAGGGTGTTTGTTATCATTCCTAAACTTTAACCTATAAGCCTCAGGTACCAAATCATACGCTTTAAGGACCAGTGTTTTGACCTTCTGGTAATCCCGTGCAATTCCTTCCTCCAAGGCATTGTACACCCGGATTGCCTTGCCCACCAACCTGCATTGAATTAACACAGTCCACATTTCCGAGGGCCAAGACAATCGAGTGGCAACTCTCTCAAATGCCTTGAAGAAAGGGACGCTCTTTTCGTCAAACACTAGCACCAATTATAAAGCAGCACCCAAATTAAACCGGTCATTATAATTACTCTTGGGGGAACTGATCATGTTGGTCCCCTGCAACCTAGCCATCTGTAACTTTATATTTGCCACCTCCAACTCGTGATGCCTTGCCCTCTCGTTCTTCTCAAACTCTAGTTTCCTTAATTCTATTCTTTTACAGATTAACTTAAATTCCATTTCCTCCTTGGTCTCTCCCAAAACAGGAACTGAAGCTAGGGGTTCCTCTGGCCTAGAATTCAAAATAGGAAAAATGGTCTTTGTTAACCCATTAGCTTTGGTAAAATCGGAGGGACCTTAAAAAATAATACCTGTTCGGGGAGGATCATCAAAAAGCGTTAAACCCACTTTCAGGCTCACTTGTTCATCCTCTGAATCTCCCTCAAATACACTACCTTCACCATCACTACCCTCTCTACATTCGCCAATATAATTTTCGGCCTCGGCTAAATCATGAGAAATCCTATCACGAATCGCAATTAGGACCTATCTTTTAGTGCCCGCAGGCTTCAGCGGAACACCTAACCATTAAGCACACTCAACTAATTTTTTCCTATTTAACACAGGCAAATGCTTAATGCAGTCTACCGACCCTAAAAATTTGGCCGGATCAAATACAAAATCCTCCATTATACCCAATTTATCAGGGGAGAAAGGTAATACACTACAATAACAAAAGAAATATTGTCAAATTAACCAAGTGCCGTTCTACTGACCAAGAGAACAATCCTGTCACGGTCGCCAATTTTGTTACGACCCCTGGGAGGCGTAACTAAAGTTCTTTCATTGATTGTTGTCAGTAATAATACTCAGGGCTAAAGGTCAGCGGAAACAAAACACTCAATAAAACTTAACAATATTTATTACTTAATACTAACAAAACTTTACGTCAACCTTATCTGATATAGCAAATATCACAACCAGATGACCAGAAATAACAAATACACATAATTTGAATCACTATGGATTCCCTAAAATTAATAAACTAAATCCTAACCAAGATATAAGAAATAAACATTATAAATGTTTAACTAGTTTGGATCCCACAACTTAGCTGGCCAGACCAGACATTACTATAAAACTAAATTCAAGAAAACAATTATAAATCCTACCTAGAAACACGTCTAAACACACACAAAAACCTTCACCAAAATATATATATATACATAATTATCTTAGCTTACACACAAAAGACTTTAGTTCTCCTCACTTTAAAATAATAATATAGAGGAGACAAAATTCAAGGCAGTTACCCACTCCTCCTACCAGCAAGCAGGGCAGGAACAGTACGACAGGTTAGAACCCGCCAGGTGTATCGATCTCTACTCGATAAACAGAGATACAAGGTCTTACCTGGCAACAGCCTCCCTACAGGCCACCTCACGAGCTAGCAAGCTCCCAACACCGCTGCAGCTGACAAGAGACGACGGGGCCAGTAAGCCAGAGACGAAGCCAACTCCCTGGGTACTCCTTAGCATCAGGGAACGGCAGAGCAGACTCAAGTCGCAAGTGACAGGAGCACCTGCGAGTCTCTCTCCAAAGTACACTAAACTGGCGTAGATGCGAGGAACTACTCGAGTCGCAGGTGAAAAGAGCACCTGCACACTATAAACCAAGGCGAGGATCAACACAAAAGCGTAGTCCAAATCACAAGCCTAAACATCGTCATCCAATATTTCAATTTCGTAAGCAGCTTAGGGTATGTTGTTGGGGGAACGCTTAAGCCCGAACTGTCTTCTGTCCGAGCACCCACCTCCGACATCAAACACTCTTTCTTCATCATTCGGGCAAACAAAATACAATTATTAACACTATAGTTCAAAACAAGGTAATTAAGCGGGGAGTAGGCGAGAAACAATCAACAACACACCACTTTAAAACTACTTTAAGCTATAGTGGAAACCACCAAAAACTAGAACAAGGTTGACTTAAACAAATGAGAAATTTACTTTACTCTAATATATATATATATATATATATATATGTTTATGTTTATGTTTATGTTTATGTTTATGTTTATATATATATATATATATATATATAATGTTACAAAAGAAAACCAAACTTTCCAACTACAGAAAGAACGAAGTATTATTTACAACACGGCGGGCGTCTCCCGGTGCTAGGCTAATATTTAAAGCCTCAGGGAACTCTGGCATAAATTCCCGGCAAAATAAACAGTCACACATCAAAGCACTGCCTTCAGAGGGTGTACTGGAAAACAGGTAAACACGAGGCATAGGCACAGCAACGTCCTCTCAAAAATAAAATTTCTAGAAAATTATTACCTGGACTCAATCTCCCAACATGCCTCCTAACAAGTTATCAAGCTCCCCACACAGCTGCATAGACGAAAAGACGTGCTGCAGAGGTGCCCCTCCTGCGTCCGCTCGACCGGGAACAAATCCTGGACAACAGCCTGAGCCCGCAAGAAGTCCACACCCATCACTAGCCAAGTCAAGGCTGAAAAGCTCAGATACACCGTGGGTGGCGGTTCCTGAGCAAAACTACCCTTAAGGTAATTCCGAGGATCCAAGATGAGGTAATCCAAATAAAAGCTGTAGTAAAAAGGTGTAGGAGGCATTCAAGTCTATCCCGAAATGTCTTTTATCTTTCTCCCTGGCGAGGAAGAAAACATTCTCCCCTATGACGACAGCATAACAAACTGACGAAGAAACTGCTAGTCGAACTCCATAATCCTTTGTAGCTTTGATAAAGAATACAACAGGTGGGGTTAGTAATACATATTTAAATTTATACTAAAATACCGGAGAGGAGGCCAACAAAAGTCTCTGGCAAGACTGTCTTGTCAAAACTTAAACTTTAAGATTATTACGGTAATACCTAATACCAATATATATATATATATATATATATGTACACACATACAAGCATATATATATATATATATATACCTAAAAACAACAACAAAAACACCAGCAAATGCTGCTGTGTCTAGTTCACTGCAGGACAATAGCCTCAGATAAGTCTTTTTTTTCATGAGTGGTGTTTGGTCAGTTTTCATCAACCCGGTGGCCTGTACGGATGGGTGAAGATGGGAGACTTTGGACTTGTTGCTCAAAGCAAACCAATAAAGTACTGGGGCCCTGACTAATACAGCTTTGCTGGTCATGACAATACACAAACACTTTCATCAAGTCTAGATTTGTGTGTTTAGTTGTAAGGAATATAAGAAATAATTGACTTAAATAATGTTTTGAACGTATTGTTGAACTATATATTTTTGTAATTTAGCTGAGTATATACTTTTGAAAAATAAACGAGTCTTTAAATCCATATGTGACCAAGAGTCCAAGAATTTGAAAATTAAGAAACAGTTCAAGTAACATTCAGAACAAAAAGGAATAAAGTGAGGACATTAACTGCATTTCTGCAATGATATGATGCAAGTGACTCCTATTTCAGGAAGACTTTCTGATCTAGAGAACCAGTTCTAAAATGCTGCCAATAGTATTCGTAGTCCTTCTAGGGGAAATTGGCTGAGAAAGTTTACAGGGTAACTTATTGGGAAATTTTGTTTGCTGGAAGGATTACATGGAGAGTTTCTATGGAGTAATCTGCAATTCAGTTTTGTTTTGCTCTTACTCCATAAAGGCTTTCATTGAACGCTATTACCGTTGAGACTTCTTCAAGGAAAATATTGAGTATTTACAAAAATAAACATAAATAACAACAGTGTCAATATTAGCATTAATAACCATAACAATAATAATATCATCAAGACATAAGATTTCAGTTACTATTGCATTTCATTCAGTCAAAAGAATGTATAATATCTTGAAGGAAAGTCTTCCCAAGTCCTTCATTTATCACTTGCGTCATTGCCTGTTGCAACGATCTGCTGATGGATATTTATTGTGCAAGAAATGGTGTCATGAGACGAACATTAATCAAACTTTTTCTCAGGTGTATTTAAACATTTATGTCAGTTGATTCAGAAATACGTTGATCATAAGTCTTCATGACTCTCAAGTTGCTTCCTATAAGCTTGCAGAAAGCAAAGTTTGAATATTTGGATCAGTGTAATGTTTCACTCATGAGTATTAATGTAAACATCAACTTAAATACTCATGCCCACGCAGGTGCACTGTTAAAAAAAATCGTAGTTTTAATCGGAAATTCTCAGTAAAAATATACTGTTCTCAGCCGTATTTCAGTAAAATACAGGGGACCGTAATTTTTCTGTAATTTGTAATTATATTTTACGGGATGTTGACCGTAATTTCATTCTTTTACGTCATTATATATGTTTATGAAAGGGTAAAATCCTGCCAACATTTATCCCCAGATTTCTACCGGTTATTTCTACAGCATTATTTAAACAGCGTATTTATGTACATATACAAACGCACTCACACAAAACGTACATAACTGCTCATACCCATGTATATGTATATGTACCATATGTATATATACATATATATCTACGAAGACCCACCCACCCACACACACATACACACACGCACATAAACATATATATTTTCAAAGACCCCCCACACACACATACACACGCAGATATATATATTTGATATAGTGTATATATATATATATATATATATATATATATATATATATATATATATATATATATATATATGTAAGTATGAGTTTATATATATATATGTATATATATATATATATATATATATATATAAGTAAGTATGAGTATATACTGTATATATATATATATATATATATATATATGTATATATATATATATATATATATATATATATAACTATATCCTTATATATATATATATATATATATATACACACACACACATATATATATATATATATATATATATATATATTTATATATAAATATATATATACATATATAGATATACATATGTATATATATATAGTTTTTATATATATATATATATATATATATATATATATATATTTATATATATATATATATATATATATATATATAAATGTATATCTAAATACATGTATATATATATATATATATATATATATATATATACATATATATATATATATATATATATATATATGTGTGTGTGTGTGTATATATATATATATATATATATATATATATATATATATATATATAAATATCTTATTTATAACTGTAATCGAACAGTTTAACATGTTTTTTCAAAAAGGCCCATAAAAGAAACACAGGAAATATGAATAAATCACACTATATTTCGGTCAATAAACATCGACCCTCTTCAGGATGTAAAGTACAAGTGAGGCTTACAGTGGAGAGTGACGGTTTATATATGAAAGTAAAAGGGTGTGTTCAATTGTTCTATAGTTGTTATAATTGCTGGAAGGATTAGCCAAATTTAATTACATCCAGGTGCGTGTTCTTATTGTTGAGCCGCTTGGAGGAAGTCTTGACCTCTGATGCATGTCTGGTGGCCGGTCTCCGTGGATTATCTTCTTAATGATAGGGTTGAGAAGAGTATTGTCCACTGTGTCAGCTTTCCATTGGCCCCCACATAGGTTCATTGTGTTTGATTGATTTATGATGGCTGATTCCAGGATTTTCCTTCTGTACGGACAGGTACTCTTAAAAAGCAAAGACGACTCACTCCAGTTAATCTGGTGCCCTAAATCCCTAAGGTGAATGAAAATCCCCGAGTTTTCATACCCATATCTAACAGATCTTTTGTGTTCGGATAATCTTTGAGATAGCGAACGGCCAGTTTGCCCAACGTACACTTTTTCACAATCCCTGCATGGTACTTTGTAAACGCCGGATTCTATCTCTCTTTTATTTTGATAAACATTAATAAGGGCGCTTCCTATGGTCTTTGGATATGAAAAAACAATGGGGTTCTCAGTTTTGATATGATTTGTTATATTTTTAATACCTTCTATATATGGGAGTTTTATCTTATTTTTAAAATCTCTTTGGTTAGTAACATCATGATCTTTATAATATATCGTGTTGGCTTTGTTGATGGCCTTTTCTATGACATACGTCGGGTAGAATAGCTGGGCGAGTTGTTTACGGATGATTTCAAATTCTTTATTTAGGTAGGCTGGGGAACAAATTCTCAACCTCTAAGAAATAAATTGCAAGCTACTCCAATTTTTACAGAAATGTCGTGATAACTAAAAAAATGAATGTAGGAAATAGAGAAAGTTGGTTTTCTATACACAGTAAAATTATACCCCGTCGATTCCCTTATAATTAGTATGTCCAAAAAAGCTAATTTTCCATCTTTTTCCCACTCAGTTTTAAATTTTATGCTAGGGACTAGGGAATTTAGATTTCAATATATTTTTCAATAATCTAAATTCCCTAGTCCCTAGCATAAAATTTAAAACTGAATGGGAAAAAGATGGAAAATTAGCTTTTTTGGACATACTAATTATAAGGGAATCGACGGGGTATAATTTTACTGTGTATAGAAAACCAACTTTCTCTATTTCCTACATTCATTTTTTTAGTTATCACGACATTTCTGTAAAAATTGGAGTAGCTTGCAATTTATTTCTTAGAGGTTTGAGAATTTGTTCCCCAGCCTACCTAAATAAAGAATTTGAAATCATCCGTAAACAACTCGCCCAGCTATTCTACCCGACGTATGTCATAGAAAAGGCCATCAACAAAGCCAACACGATATATTATAAAGATCATGATGTTACTAACCAAAGAGATTTTAAAAATAAGATAAAACTCCCATATATAGAAGGTATTAAAAATATAACAAATCATATCAAAACTGAGAACCCCTTTGTTTTTTCATATCCAAAGACCATAGGAAGCGCCCTTATTAATGTTTATCAAAATAAAAGAGAGATAGAATCCGGCGTTTACAAAGTACCATGCAGGGATTGTGAAAAAGTGTACGTTGGGCAAACTGGCCGTTCGCTATCTCAAAGATTATCCGAACACAAAAGATCTGTTAGATATGGGTATGAAAACTTGGGGATTTTCATTCACCTTAGGGATTTAGGGCACCAGATTAACTGGAGTGAGTCGTCTTTGCTTTTTAAGAGTACCTGTCCGTACAGAAGGAAAATCCTGGAATCAGCCATCATAAATCAATCAAACACAATGAACCTATGTGGGGGCCAATGGAAAGCTGACACAGTGGACAATACTCTTCTCAACCCTATCATTAAGAAGATAATCCACGGAGACCGGCCACCAGACATGCATCAGAGGTCAAGACTTCCTCCAAGCGGCTCAACAATAAGAACACGCACCTGGATGTAATTAAATTTGGCTAATCCTTCCAGCAATTATAACAACTATAGAACAATTGAACACACCCTTTTACTTTCATATATAAACCGTCACTCTCCACTGTAAGCCTCACTTGTACTTTACATCCTGAAGAGGGTCGATGTTTATTGACCGAAATATAGTGTGATTTATTCATATTTCCTGTGTTTCTTTTATGGGCCTTTTTGAAAAAACATATATAAATATATATATATACAGTATATATATACGTATAAATATATATATATATATATATATATATATATATATATATATATATGTATATGTATATATATATGTATGTATATATATATATATATATATATATATAAATGTATATATATATTTATATATATACATATATATATATATATATATATATATATATATATATATATATTTATTTATATATATATATATATATATATATAAATGTATATCTATATACATGTATAAATATATATATATATATATATATATATATATATATATATATATATAAATATATATATATATATATATATATATGTATATGTATATATATATATATATATATATATATATATATATATGCATATATATATATATATATATATATATATATATATACATATATGTATATATATGTATGTGTATATATATACATATATATATATATATATATATATATATATATATATATATATATATATATATATATATATATATATATATATTATCCTACCCACTTTTTTTCCTCCGTCTCAATTTACTTCGTTTTTATTAACAGCCATATTTATATGTTGAACGTTTCTATCTTCATTTTGATTTAAACAAATAATGATCATATGTATAATTCCACATTAATCAAATCTCCCTTCAATACACGCAGTAGTGTAATTTAATCTACCTAATCTCTTCTTGTGATTTTCTCTTTCTTAAATATATCTGGTCAATTTTATTTGGAGAAACATTGTATATCCAATAGTCAATTACCCTATAAAGCAAACATCTAATCGCCTCTCTTCATTACCATGTAATCTAAATACTCAATACTTATTAACAACTTTTCATTCTCTTCCTCCTAATTCTATAATCTAACATTTATATGTCATTGAGACTCCCTAAAGTATTATATTTCAATTCCTTTCCTTTTCCTTTCTTGATATTATATCCAAAATATCACAAGTTTAATTCCAATAAAACTCATAATCAGGTCATCCCGGTGTAAAGGTTTCAAGCTAAGGGGATTTTTCCTCCAAGGTTTCAAGTTAACCCCAGTTTCAAGCTACCCTCCGCTAACTTGAAACTGGTTTCAGATTACCGGGAGGTAGTTAGAAACTGGTCTCAAAAGAAACGAGACACAAAATTGCCACTTTTCCGGTATAGTTTCTCAGGTCAGTGATGGACATTCATTTATCGGCTTTCGTCAGAAAGTATCCCTTGCGGGTAGCATGATTGAAGAATATGCCCAATAACATTATACTTTGTAATCCATATATACAAAAAACTGACGACACTTTCTGAATACAGGTCACAAAGCTACTATACATTAATAATACTAGCTAAGGCATTCAAGGGGGAAAGTTATTTCCAATTACAAATATTAAAAAGACCTAATCCCCGTTCTAATCAATTGTCCAATATAAGGTGAGTGCATTGAATATATTTATGTGTCATTGAGAATGAAGGGAGAAGGGAATTGAGAGGATTAAGGGGACATGATTAAAAAAAAGTTGCAAAATGGAAATTGAATTCTGCGCGTTCCACGCATTGCGAGATTCATGAACAAATCACGGCTAGTTAAGCAAGGACCATTTAAGGACAACCGAATTAAATTGTACTTTTTTATAATAAAAGTCTATTATTATTATTATTATTATTATTATTATTATTATTATTATTATTATTATTATTATTATTACTGGCCAAGCTACAACCCTAGTTGAAAAAGCAAGATGCTATAAGCCCAAGGGCTCCAACAGGGAAAAGTAGCCCAGTGAGGAAAGGAAATAAGGAAATAAATAAATGATGAGAATAAATTAACAATATATGGAGTAAACGGGGTTTACTCCATGGTTGTATTTTCCAGGATTTATCGCGTGTTCATATAATCAGATTGAAATGCAAATAACTATGAATTTTACTTTTTTTATTTTACCTATTCTGATTAGGTAAACACTTCAGGAATGGTTGATTCTTGTTTACTCAGAATTTCTAACAAAGCATTCTAGAGGAGAAGACTAACCATAAATAGTAGAAGCCTACAGAGAAAAAACTAATAATGTATCGGACTTTCAAAGTAACAAAATTCTATAAACTAACAATTCCAAGCCAAAAAATATCTATATATTTCAAGTAATTTTTTATAATATAGGATCAATAATTTATACCTAAAAAAATAATTTATACCTAAAAAAAAAAAAAAAAAAAAAAAAAAAAAAAAAAAAAATTACCACGACTTTTTTTGGCAAATGAACTATTTACAAGCCATAGAAGTATGGATGATTCTTACTTTCTTTCCACTTAGTAATTACAAATTTTCTAGCATATAAAACTAATTCCTTATGATATAGTCACTTTTTACATCCAAAACATCTAAGAGACTACTAAACCCATATTCCACCAAAAGCTGCCTTGTACAAGGAACAATCACAAACTGTCAAGACTTTCTTGGTAAATAGATACAGTATATTGAACCCAGACTTTCTTTGAAAGTATTTCTAATATTAAACATCCTTGACAAATACAAGTTCACAATTGTTGAGACCTTGTAGTCGCATAGGGACACCTAGTAGGCAAAAGAAAAAAAACTTTCAATGCATATTTTGTCAAGTAAACCAAAATCATAACTTTTTTTTTTTCAAAATAATCTAGAACGATAACGCCCTCGACTGAAAATTCTAAACGTTTCAAATGCAGCGATTTCTTTTCTTAAACGTTTTCCAAAACCGGAAAGAGTTAAGTCAGTTCCGATATCGTAGTTCAATATAGTCCTAAAATCCAGAGATATATTAACCAAAACTAAAACGAATGTCTGTATAGAATGCCTGTGATGGCCGCAGTAATAATGAAAAATGGCAGAAGAATCAGGAAACTGACTATATCATTGATTAACGACGACACAAAAACTCGTTTTATGTCATTGTCAATATATCAGATGGAGAGAGTTATTAAGACCTTCCTTAACTAGGTGGAATATCCCTCTCATACAAAAAATTGCTGGTTTTTCTATGCG
>NC_090734.1:8631470-8633970 GCF_036898095.1 Palaemon carinicauda
ATATATATATATATATATATACACTGACGAAGGCGATTACTGCTCCAGGAGGTATTTTTTGAGGGCGACGTACCCCTTGCTCGCAAGGTCATTCGGAGATCACCGAGACAGTGTCCTCGGGGATCACCGTGAGAGCATATTCTGCTTTGTTGCTTGACTGAGTCACGTGCTTGATGCAAAACTGGACTTCAGTACATTGGAACCAGCCAAATTTTTCTCCGCTGACAAAGGGCAAAAGTTACACTGAAGTGGCATGTGCCGAAGAGGCAAGTTCGGTGGGCGTTATCTTCAAACAGTGGAGTTCAGCAGTGAGGGGGCTGGTGGGAGGGATGGAACACTCCGCAGGTCACCAATGTGCGAGTGGGTAGTTAGGATCTAACTGAGAGGCGAGGTGAATGCAACTAAACTTCATTTAACAATCATCGAGTTTACATACAGCGACCTGCCAGGAAGAACTTCACCAAATTTAAAATATTATAAAGCTTGTGCTAGCCTGATAACATAGGTTGGCTTATCAACAGTGCTGGGAAGAGCAGATGATAGGATAAAAAATCAAAATTGTTACAGTGCAATAGCCTGTATGAAGCACGTGAGGTGCAAAAGATTAAAAGATTTGAGATGGGGAAGTACCCACACTAAAATCAATGATGATTGGTTATTAACACTCCTTAATGCGTGGAAGGATAAGAATTGGCAGTAACTCATAAAATAGGATCAACTATATATTCCATTTAATCCTTAAAAACCTAATGGATGATCTCTGAAAAAATATAATGTATCTTTGATTATTTTGTGTGATATTGATAGCAGAGAGGTGAGATAACGAGTTTACATACAAGCAGTTCCGAGCAAGAATGTCCAAAAAATTCCAACAAACTAATCCAGGAAAAGGAAAGCTTAAACACTTTCTGTTGTCAATGATATGAAAAGAAATAACGTTATATTGTACAAGTGTGTATAAAACACGCGTAGTACAGTTGGGTTAAAGGTTTATATGGTATATATAGGTTACATTAATTTACTGGAAGATAATTCCTTTCGGATAAATGCACGTATTGTATGTTCTTTATGTTGGAAAAAAAATAGAATTGATTGGATTTATATTGTAGAACGCATTCTGTCAAAGGTTGCACATATTCAAATCAATTTCATATTTTGATATTGAATAGGATAATAAGAAATGGGATTTTCATAATTTATTCGTAACAAAATATGTAGTTAAACTATGATTGAATAATAAAAATGGTTTTGAATATTAATGTTTGATTTAATCCATTTGGATTTTCAAGAGAAAATTAATCAGAAAATGGTGTATCTTTCAAATTTCAAGATTCATTTCTTAAATGATGGCGAGAGAGAGAGAGAGAGAGAGAGAGAGAGAGAGAGAGAGAGAGAGAGAGAGAGAATATATTAAGGTAGATTATTCCAATGTGAACAAGAGAGCTGGGAAATGCTTCCCTTTTTTTCTATTTCCTCAAGACTTGAGGAGTATTTCAGGAAAGATAGAAATAGCGATGGATCCGACCACCATTCCACGAAATTCATTCGTCGTATCAGAGAACATGAAATATCTTTGGTATTTATGAACTGAAGTTTTAATTAGCATATACTGTAATAAAAAATTCAGATCGCTATCCTTATATTTTAATAACTTCATTAAAGGCTTTATTGATTCTCCCCTTGAAATCCTTAGTAGTAAATATCACTCGATATCGTATATTTCGAGAATACCTCTAAACTGATTATTAGCTGGTGACACTCGTCTTAGTTTGACAAAAATAAATGCGGTCTTTCAAAATTCCTAATACCTGGTCTGACCATTATCATCTAGCACCGTCGTTTAGTTAGCTCTTTGTGTATGTCGCATAAGATTTTTCATAGTTCTGACCATTCTTTGAAATCAGATCTTCCCAGATTGTGCAGTACTATCCTTTACATAGAGCTAGGTATCGAGATAATTTTAAGTGTTGATAGCTCCATTAAGACTACAGGATCATCCTCAACCGTTTTGAGGATGTTTAGACGTTTTTCAAGATTTGGAACATTTAGATATTTTTAAGAGGATTTTCACTCTCTTGAAATGGAGAGTTTAGACGTGAATCAAAAGGATTTGCAGTCTTATGAAAAGGAATTTTTAGACGTGTTTGAAGAGGATTTTTCGTCTCTTGAAATGGAACGTTTTGACGTTTTTTTTTTTTTTTTCAAGATGATTTTAAATCTCTTGAAACGGAACATTTATACGTGTATATAGAGGATTTCCAGTCTTTTGAAATGGAATGTTTAGATTTGTTTCAAGAGGATTTTCAGTCTCTTGAAAGGGAACATTTTAACGTTTTTCGAGATTTGCATTCTCTTGAAATGGAACATTTTAGACGTTTTTAAAAAAGATTTGCAGGCCATGGAAATGGCACGTTTAGACGTATTTCCAGAGGATTTTCAATCACTTGAAATGGAATGTTTACACGGGTTTCAAGAAGATTTGAAGTCTCTTGGAAAGGAA
>NC_090734.1:8643970-8654315 GCF_036898095.1 Palaemon carinicauda
CAGAAAATGGCCAGGCTAGGTAAAATTGGGAAATCAAATCTCCTGAACTTACGTATAATATTCAGGCTATTTATCAGTTTAGTGAGATCGGTGTTACTGTATGAACAAAAGTCGTGGTATGACAATTAAATAATATAGAACATATTTTGTAAATATGAGAACAAAGCTCTCCGATGAATATTGGGATTAAAGTGTCAGGACATGATTAGAAACGAAATCATAAGTGGGAATACTAGAGTGCCATATGTAGATGGTGAAGGTTTTGGCATGGTCTTTGCAATCCAAAAAATAAATTAGGTCACCAAACTTTTCACTGGACTACACAAGACAGTAGAAGAGTTGGAAAACCCAATTCTACACGGATTAATACTTGAAGTGGATGATGAGTGGAGAATTGTTGATTTAAAAGCTGAAGATGGAGACGCTTGGCGATATATATATATATATATATATATATAAATATATATATATATATATATATATATAATATATATATATATATATATATATATATAAATATATATATATATATAATATATATATATATATATATATATATATTACCCTGGAATGTTCAGAACCCAAAGTGGCAGAATGAAATACAAAGAATTCTACAGATATGGAAATAGGCCTAACTCAATTATATAGCAAGTACTGCAAAATATATCTGGAAAGAAATGTCTGCGGGTTTTCCTAATTTTAAGTTTAATCATAGTTGACAGCCATGGCAATAAACTTCTTCAGGATAATGTTTTGGCAGAATTTGATATTCATCCCTAAACATAATTAAATGCATATATATATATATATATATATATATATATATATTCACCTTAAGAGTTTAGAACCCAAAGAGACAGGATGAAATATAAAGAATTCTTATAGCAAGTTTGCCTAATATATCTAGAAGGAAATGTCCGCGAGTCTTCCTAATTTTATATTAATCATTGTTGACAGCCATGGCAATAAACTTATTTATATATTTTTCTTCTTTAAGATAATGTTTTGCCAGAATTTGTTATTTATCCCTTAATGTAATTCAGTGCATGTGTACATATATGTATGTACTGTATATATATATATATATATATATGTCTATATATATGTCTATATATATATATATATATATATATATATGTATATATATATATGCAGAAGAACCACAGGGAAAAGGAAAATAGGAAATATACGATTAAGTCCTGACTAGTTTCGTGGTACTTCTTCAGAGGACTGAAGTATCACGAAACTAGTCAGGACTTAATCGTATATTACGTATTTTAATCTTCTCTGTGGTTCTTCTGCATCTGAGCATCACGTTTTCCTGTGATTTTTACGCATATATATATATATATATATATATATACATAGGTATATATATATATATATACATAGGTATATATATATATATATATATATATTGTGATGGCTGGCTTTGACCACCACACAAAACACTACACTTATCAATAGTATTCACCATCATAACGTACTAAGTCCACTAAAGGTGGAATAGTATCCAAACATCAATACGAGTGCAAAGTCAACTCAAGGGGACAAAGAAAATACCACAAAAATCTCCTTAATTTTAATACATAATATTTAGACAGAAATAACACCTGAACCACAATAATACAATAATAAATTATACACACTCACTCTTAAACTCCCTGCAAAAGAAAACAATTACACAATTAAAGAAAGGTCATCAACACAAACATACTAAAAGGAGAGAGGGTCCAGAAAGGAGAAGGCCAACGAAAAGTGAGAACATCCTAACAAATACAAACTAAATATCCCTATCTAGTGGACGATGGCTGGTTTGATTGAAAGGCTTTCACAAGCTCCAGTAATGACGTCAGCTGACAGGTCGTGATCACGATGCTTAAATAGGTATAAATATTATTACCTTGGGACAGAGAGGTCCCCTTGGCTTTTACTGAACCAAGGGCAGTGCACAAAATGTATGATGAGACGTCCTTGCTGCAGAGAAAGGATATCCAAAACAAGCTCAATAGCTCCACAATGTGGCTCTGCAAGGCGTGGAATAATATAGATCCAATCACAAATGTCGTGCCCTACAAGGTTGGAGGCTCAGAAACACACTAAGGAACCATCCTCAAAAAAAGCCTCTCCAAAACTCCGTTCACGCAGGAGCGCAGCCACGTAACCAACACCACTTGAAAATATAAAACAGCCGTTAGTCCATTATAACCACTAACATAACCACCAGTGAAAAGACAAACAATTAAAGCAAGAAAACAATAATTCTACAGTATATTTAACCTTATACATCTATAAAAACTTAAATAAATTAGAAATATTAAAGCAATAATGTTACACCTCCTCACACAACCAAAAAAAAAAAAATTCCCAATTTTTTTTTTCTAAAGTGATTTGAATTACAACATACAGGTTATCACATAATGAAATATTAAACCAACACTCAAAAATATTAAATATTAAACCAACACTCAAAAATAATTATTAAACAAACTGCAAAAACATGACAAACAAAAGGAAAGAGGGGGGCAAGTACCAAGGTTTGCAGCTCACAAGGATAGCAATATATAACCAATACTAAAAAAAAAATCTTAAACCTAAATTAATCACAAGTAAACTTTCCAAAACCAGAAAACCAAAACATCACCATCTGATAAATAGGTACCCAACCTAAAAATTTCCCATCACTCATATCGTTAATAAACTTAATTAAGAGTCATTGCACTAACAACCGGATTCTGTATATATAGTCCAAAAGCTATAACCTTTTCCACACTCGATACACTGTTAATTTTCAGGGATACACATCACTCACTATCAATAAATGTTGATAACAAAAACCACTGTCTATTTCAGTGTTATATATCACACTTATCGCCATAGTGTCCAATACATACACACACACCGAACGACACAGAGAAGACCACCACAAGACTCCCCTGCGCAAACAAACAAACAAACTCGATGAAGCGTAATTATTAGCCTGAAAATACAGAACACCGGATTAGTGCCTATCTCTTTTCTTAGCTTATCATAAACCTTATCGTACCTGACACCTCTAAACCTTAGTAGATTAACCTTAACTCAGTCTAGGGTACCACTCATACACCAGCCTGTAGCGCCTAAAAAACGGCTGTTGTGCTACAGACCCGTGAGCCCATGACCCATCTAATTAATCAATCATTAGAAAGTACCAGTGATCACCCTCACCTTTTAACCTTAAAGATCCCATATAATATACCCAGAACATTATAGTCTTCTGTAAAAAAACCATGATTAATAAATCTTAAATATACATTTACTTCTACTCACTACGTGCCCACTTCAACAGCACACACACCATAATTAGAACGATACAGATACTTCCTTTAATAACTGCATAGCCCTCTGTCAATCAACTAATATTCAACGCTGCGAGAGAGAAAATCGGCAACAATATTATCTTTTCCTGGGATGTGGGAAAATTCTAAATTCCATTCTTGCAGCATGAGACTCCACCTCATCAATCGTTGATTTTTATTTTTGTATCTGCTGATGAAGGTCAGGGGATTATGGTCTGTCAAGACCTTAATAGGTGTATCTGAGGAGGAGAGATAAACCTGAAAATGATTAATAGCGAATATTAACGCAAGTGTCTCTTTCTCCACAGTTGAATACCTACGTTGGGCGGAGGACAATTTTTTTGAAAAGAATGCGACAGGATGAGAAACTCCCCTGCTCGTCATTCTGCAACAACACCGCTCCTACACCAACGTCACTTGCATCCGTGGCAAGAGAAAAAGGAAGGTCAAAATCAGGAGCTCTCAAGACAGGGAAATTAATTAAAACTCTTTTTAAATTATCAAAAGCCCTTTGCGTTTCATCCGTCCAGACAAAAGCTACCTTCTTTCTCAAGAGATTTGTTAACGGATCGGCTATAGCCGAAAAATTCCTAACAAACCTTCGGTAGTACCCACTCAAACCAAGGAATCTTCGGACATCCCTCCTACATTTAGGGACTACCATATTTTCAATACTTTCGATATTGGCCTGCTTAGGAGCAACTTTACCATTACCAACCTCATGACCCAAATATACCACCTTCGCCTTTGCGAAATCGCTTTTCTTTAAATTAATTACCAAATTTGCCTTTTTCAACACCTCAAATAGTGCCCTAATACGTTTTAAATGGGTTTCCCAATCATCGCTATAATAACAATATCATCAATATACACAACACATCCTTCTAAACCATGGACTAAAGTATTCATTAACCTCTGAAAGGTAGCAGCCGCGTTCTTCATACCAAACGGCATAACTTTACATTGAAACAATCCCTCTGGTGTTACAAAAGCAGACAGGGCCCTTGCCCGCTTTGAAAGAGGAACTTGCCAATAACCTTTCAACAAATCGAATTTGCTAATGTATTTGGCCTTCCCCATTCGATCAATACAATCCTCAATTCGAGGTAATGGATAACAATCAGATTTAGATAACTCATTCAACTTACGGTAATCAAAACATAACCTGAAATCACCGTCGGATTTCTTTACCAATACAACAGGTGATGACCAAGGACTTTGACTAGGTTCAATTAGGTCATGTTTTAGCATATAATCCACTTCCTTTGCTACAACCTCATTTTTGAAGGGATTCAACCTGTAAGGAGATTGTTTCACAGGAGTGGCGCTACCTACCTCTACATCATGTTCAAGGACCGAAGTCCTACCCGGTACATCCGAAAATAATTCTTTTTAATCAGATACTAAATTTTTCAAAGACCTTTGTTCTTCCTTACCTAAATGTGAAATTACTCCCGAAAATTTTTCCAAAGACTTTCTATTATCCGACCGCCATTCACATCCATTAAAACAATTATCATCAATACCCTCCCCCTCTGAAAAAGAAAAATGGTTATTGTTCTCAGAATCTACCGTGTTCCCAATAGTTGCCACAGGAATGACTTTTTCCCGCTCCATATAAGCTTTCAACATATTTACATGACACAGTTGAAAAGGTTTCCTTCTTTGAGGTGTCTCCACTAAATAGTTAACTTCACTTATTTTTTTCAAAATTTTCCAAGGACCTGAAAAAGAAGCTTTCAATGGATTCCGTGGGAAGGGTAACAAAACCAATACTTTATCGCCTACCGCAAAGTCGCGTGCTTTGGACCTTCTATCAAAGAAAAACTTCATTCTTTTTTGGCTACATAATAAGTTTTCACCCGCAAATTTCCAAGCCTTGGTTAATTTATCGCCTAGATTAGACACATAATCCAATAAATTAACCTTAGGGACGTCTCCCTCCCAAGACTCACGAACCACATCAAGAGGACCTCGAACACAATGGCCAAACACAAGGCTGAAAGGCGAAAAACCTAAAGACTGACTTGGGACAGAACGAAAAGCGAACAACAAATAAGGGTAATTCCTTATCCCATTAAGAACCATTAATCAAACAATATTTCTTTACCATGGATTTCAGGGTCTGATGAAATCTCTCCAGAGCTCCCTGGCTTTCCGGATGATATGGATAAGAGGTCACATGTTTTATATTTAACTCTGCCATTTTATCTCTGAAATACCTGCTAACAAAATTAGAACCACAATCCGATTGAATAATCTTAGGCATCCCAAACCTGGTAAAAAAGTCAATTAGTACATCTACAATTTTAACACTTTTTATTGTACGTAGTGGTATTGCCTCGGGATATCGAGACATCCTATCCATGATTGTCAAAATATACTCATTACTACTACGCGTCTTCGGTAATGGTCCAACCACATCAATAATGACTTCCTTAAAAGGTTCGGAAACTACAGGAATAGGACATAGAGGCGATTTTGGAATCCGCTGATTGGGTTTACCGACCCTCTGGCACACATGCACAACTATTGACAAACTTCTTTACCTCTGTCTTCAACTTCGGCCAATAATAATTCCCTAACAATTTGCAAGAAGTTTTATGAATTCCAAAATGGCCGGCCAAACCACTTTCGTGCGCCAATGACATTACCTCCTTCCTGTAACCAAAGGGAACCATTATCTGTTTCACAATTTCATAATCAACATTATCCACCCCCATAGGCCTACTCAACCTATATAAAATATTATTAATTATCTTAAATTTGGGACCAGTCATATCAGTCACTTCCCCTGACTCGATAGGGAGTTCCCGAAACTCCTTTTTCTGGGCTTTGATTAACTCTTCAGTAGTCCAATTTAACTTGTCCGTTAACATTCCAAGATCTACAGCTAGGCTATCACTACGATCTAAACTACTTAAATCTACATCAATTGTTGACTCTGCAGCGTCAACAATTCTTGCACTAGAACGAGTAACTGCGGCTACTTCACTATCAGGGTTTATCAATATCGGACAATTATTATTCTTCATAGCCACATCATTCCCTAACACAACATCAACCTCCTTAACCGGGAATTTATCAACTATGGCCAATTTCAAATTCCCTGCAAAGGAAGGACAGATTAAATTAAAATTTTCAATAGCATACGACTTTACGGAATCAGGAAAACCAGCCAATAACACAAATTCCCCACTTTTGGGTACAAAATTACAAGGTAATGCCTCCCTTAGTATCAAAGACTGAGCTGCACCGGTATCACGCAAAATACGCACTCGTCTTTTCTCGGACGAATTGGCGAAGGAGACACTACCGAAGGACAAATATCTGTCAAAACAACCAGGTAGTCATTGATCAGCGGATGTTGTTGGGGTATGTTCTCTCTCTCTCTCTCTTCCACGCCCATTACTGGCCTATCATTAGCATTTTGGGATTTTCTAAACGCATAACACATGCTCTTTACATGCCCCTTCTTATTGCAAAAGAAGCATGTCAAGGTTTTCAATTTCTCTGGATTGTATATATTTGGCCTATTGCCTCTGTTAGGAGAAAAATTATTATTACCATTACCCTGATTATTATTACTTCCCTGATTATTTCTACTAAACACCTTAGCATTATTATTAGGATTAGCATTATTACTCCTACCCATCTTAACCCAACCAGAATTCACCTTTGTCGTTACTCCCCCTAACTCACTCTTATGAGACAAGCAATATTCGTCACTAGCGATGGCTACCTCCTGAACAGTCTCGAGTTTTAACTCTTCGAGGTGGACCTTCAGCTTATCCGGGACACACCTCTTAAACTCCTCCACCAACATTAACTCCTTCAATTTCTCAAAATCTCCCACCTCCTTGGACTTGAACTAATCGCTAGCATACTGTTCCCTCGCCCTGGCAAATTCAACAAAAGTTTGTTCCCTACATTTTTCTAAGTTCCGGAAGCGTTGCCTATAAGCTTCAGGGACTAACTCATAGGCCTTCAAGACAATAGCCTTTACACTCTCACAATCTGCTGATAGATCCTCCTCCAGCGTTACATATACCCTCTGAGCTCTTCCAACCAATTTACTTTGTATAAGAGTGGTCCAATACTCTTGGGGCCACTCCAACCTTGCAGCAATCCTCTCAAACGATACAAAAAACTCTGCTACATTATTTTCTTCAAATTTAGGTACAAATTTGAGAGCCGGCGATAAATTGATAGCAGGAGTTACTAACCTATTTGGGGAATGGGTGGGGGAAAAAGAACCTGGGTTTCTTATGGCAATCTCATGCTGCCTCTCTTTTTCTCTTTCCCTTCCTTAAACTTTTCCATTTCAAATTCCATTTGTCTCAGGACAATCTGCTTATCCAAAATTTCTATAGACACTACTTCATCCGGTTTCACCTCTTGTTCCCCACCTGTCTTTACAGTTTTAACATAATCATAAATGAGCAATAGCAATACACCCTTTCTTATGGACACATCATATTCCAATTCAAAATGTTCTGCTACAACTTCCAAGTCTTCCCTATTTAACTCTGCCAACCTCTCTTGCCATCCCTCTCCTCCAAGGAGTTCTAGTACGTTAACAACCATGATTACTTATTCAAACAAAATACTAAATTTACACAAAAACAACACCGAGGAGGTGAAAATACACTGCCTGAAAAATTACCCCAAGAATTAACTTTGCACAAACACTGGTGAATACTCAGGAACGGAATATCCAGTCACGGTCGCCACTTGTGATGGCTGGCTTTGACCACCACACTAAACACTACACTTATCAAATAGTATTCACCATCATAACGTACTAAGTCCACTGAAGGTGGAATAGTATCCAAACATCAATACGAGTGCAAAGTCAACTCAAGGGGACAAAGAAAATACCACAAAAATCTCCTTAATTTTAATACATAATATTTAGACAGAAATAACACCTGAACCACAATAATACAATAATAAATTATACACACTCACTCTTAAACTCCCTGCAAAAGAAAACAATTACACAATTAAAGAAAGGTCATCAACACAAACATACTAAAAGGAGAGAGGGTCCAGAAAGGAGAAGGCCAACGAAAAGTGAGAACATCCTAACAAATACGAACTAAATATCCCTATCTAGTGGGACGATGGCTGGTTTGATTGAAAGACTTTCACAAGCTCCAGTAATGACGTCAGCTGACAGGTCGTGATCACGATACTTAAATAGGTATAAATATTATTACCTTGGGACAGAGAGGTCCCCTTGGCTTTTACTGAACCAAGGGCAGTGCACAAAATGTATGATGAGACGTCCTTGCTGCAGAGAAAGGATATCCAAAACAAGCTCAATAGCTTCACAATGTGGCTCTGCAAAGGCGTGGAATAATATAGATCCAATCACAAATGTCGTGCCCTACAAGGTTGGAGGCTCAGAAACACACTAAGGAACCATCCTCAAAAAAAGCCCCTCCAAAACTCCGTTCACGCAGGAGCGCAGCCACGTAACCAACACCACTTGAAAATATAAAACAGCCGTTAGTCCATTATAACCACTAACATAACCACCAGTGAAAAGACAAACAATTAAAGCAAGAAAACAATAATTCTACAGTATATTTAACCTTATACATCTATAAAAACTTAAATAAATTAGAAATATTAAAGCAATAATGTTACAATATATATATATGTATATATATATATATATATATATATATATATATATATATATATATATATATATAATAAATATATATATATATATATATATATATATATACAGTATAACAGGACACAGACCTCAGAAATGTCCTCATTCATGCCTGGGGTTTTGGCTAGTTTTCATCACCACGCTTGCCACGATAGCTTGGTGGTTTCAAGGATATTTTCATCTGATTGCTCACAGAAAACCAACCTACAGTAGTATGGGTGGCCCTGACTAGTACAACGTTGATAATAATCAGTGTCATATACAAAGCCTTCCACCACGTTGAGGTATCCCTAGTTAGGGGATATATATATATATATATATATATATATATAAATTTTTATATATGTATATATACATTTGTATATATATGCACACACACACACACACACACACATATATATATATATATATATATATGTATATATATGTATACATATGTATATGTACATATGCTGTATACAGTATATATATATATATATATATATGTATATATATACATATATATATATAATATATATATTTATATATATATATATATATATACTTATATATATATATATATATATGTGTGTGTGTGTGTGTGTGTGTGTATGTGTCTGTGTGTTTGTGTGTGTATTATTTATTTATTCCTCGCATCGCAAACATTTTACCAGCCCAAGATGAGTGGCCCTGATTAGAACAGCTTTGCTGATCATGGTGACACACAATCCCTCTCACTTTCGGTGACGCTCAGCTGCCCCTGTCCTTCAGGTAGGGGGGAGAGGAAGTAGACATACTCTGGTGAAAAGGGGTTTGGTGTGTGTTTGCTATCTATCTAAATAGTTAGCCGTCGTTTTTGACGGGTTATTTACACCAGTTTAGATTGATTTAATGAAATTTTGGATGCAGTACTCTAAGAATGAGACACCAAAAATACTATATTCCGGTCAAGAGTGAAAAATTTTAACAGATTTGTTACAAAAGATGCAGATAATGGTAAGAAACATTGTAAAAATTAATAATCAAAACCTGTTGGTTGGAAACAAGGAACCACAACAACAACATTCTCGGGATTGAGATGAACTATTAATTTTACACTCAATAGCAATGTCCTTCTGCATTGCAACATTCCATTAAGATCTTGGTATCTCTCTTTTGTTTCCATTCCTTTTATGACAACTTCAAAGATTACTCTCTCTCTCTCTCTCTCTCTCTCTCTCTCTCTCTCTATCCTTAGTTATTTTAGCCGTTGAATGCTATAAGTAATTGCATGTCATCATGAATACAGATTAGAGTATATCAACAATCTTGACTATTGAAATGATTTGACAGTAGTCGG
>NC_090734.1:8654338-8664338 GCF_036898095.1 Palaemon carinicauda
AAGTTTGATTGTAAGTAGGCCAAAGACCGTGGCTCCTCAACATCTGATAATGTTTCTCTAACTTTGTATGACTTTGTATAACTTAAAATTTTAGGTGTGATTCTCGACAGCGAATTTACTTTTGAGAAACACATTAGGTCTGTGTCTTCTTTAATTGCACCAAAAAAAAATTGGCTTATTGAGAAAGTCTTTCAAGATTTTCGGTGATCAATCTATCCTGAAGAAGTGTTTTAATTCTTTCATTTTACCTTGTTTCAAGTAATGTTCTCCTGTCTGGTCTCAAACACTGATTTGCATCTTAATTTGTGGGACAGGAACTCAGGGTCTATTAATTTTTTTATTCTTGATCTAGATATTAATCTAAGGCACCGTCGTTTAATTAGCTCATTATGCATGTTGCATTAGATTTTTCATTTTTCTGACCATCCTTTACATTCAGATCTTCCCGGATAGTTCCATCCTGTTCGTAGTACTAGGTATGCAGTTAATTCTAATGGCCACGACTTCTCCATCAATGCTACAAAGTACTCTAGAAGTTTCATTCCAGCTGTGACCAAGTTGTGGAATGATCTTCAAAATCGGGTAGTTGAATCAGTAGAACTTCAAAAGTTCAAACTCGCAATACATGGTTTCATGATGAACAGGCTTTCATTAGTCCTTTTATAGTTTATGTATCAATTGTCAGTTGTAATGTTGTTAGTGTTTTTTAAAGTATTTTAATTTTCCTTACTTCTTATATCGCATATTTATTTCCTTATTTCCTTTCCTCATTGGGCTCTTTTTCCCTGCTGGAGCCCTTGGACTTACAGCTTCTTGCTCTTCCAAGTAGGATCGTAGCTTAACTAATAATAATAATAATAATAATGATAATAATAATAATAATAATAATAATGATAATAATAATAATAATAATAATAATAATAATAATAATAATAATAATAATAATAATAATAATAATACTATAGCAGAGTAATAATAAGATAAGTGTTAATGTATGGATCGGAAACGTGGACTTGAGAGAGCAGGAATGATAATACAGAGATTATGGGAATATCACTACTTGAAAGATTGGAAAATAACGAAATATGAAGACTGGAAGGCGTAGTAAAGATTACAGAGATGATAAGAGTATCACGACTCAAATGGTATGAGAACGTGTTAGGGATGGATGGTGGAGAGTAAGGAGAGCTTGGAATCTGTTATGGGGGGGGGGGGGGTTTAGAGGGAGGCAAATAATTAGATAGTGAGATAAAGTGAAGGAGGATATGAAGAGAATAGGTTTGGTGGAAGAGTCTGCCTTTGATAGATGGCATTAGAGAGGACGCATCATGCAAACGACCCATTAATGCAGGGATAATTGTGGGAAACAAGATAATGGATTCCCTTTCTGATTTATGCGATCTTTTAATTTCTTATTTTGACAAAAGAAGTATTTATGAATACTGTAGAATATTTAGGCAATGAACATTTTACGTGAATAGATATATTCCTAAAATTGCATTGCAGTAATCAAATGCGACGGGAGCAATAAAAGAGTAATTGAACAATTAAAAGCAATGAGACCAGATACAACACTCCTGATGTTTCTGGCCTTCAGTTTTCCTCACAGAACGATCGTTCAGCTATTTTTGAAACAAAGTAGAAAATATAAAAGGGAAAGTTAAAAATGGAATGTTGAAATAACGAAAAAAAAGAAAGAAAAAAAAAACCAGGGAAAGTGAGTCCCAAAATAAACAAGGTCATGTGCAATGCTGGGTATGTTCAGTACTTAGATGGGTCACCATAAACGATTTCCAGGCATAAATATGTTTGTTACACCGTTAATTTCTAGAAAAGTGCAATCAAGCACCTCGTTGTTTGGCTAACAATAAAGATGCATGTCAACCTCCTCTATTTCAACACCGAATTTTCACGTTCTTTTCTATGATATACTCTAATGCAATTAAATCGGTGTGTGCACCTCTCTACGTCTAATATGAAAAGGCCTTATTTATGGCAGTGATTTTTTATTTTTTACATGTGGAAATGAAAACGAAATGTTTGTCAGCAATTCCCAATGAGAGAGATATGGTCATTCATGGTCCATATTCAATTAAATAGTAGACCACTGGCTAGTGGCCTACAGTATATTCAATTACACAGTAGACCACTGGTTCATCAGCATCATCTCCTATGCCTATTGACACAGAGGATCTCAGTTAGATTTCGCCAGTCATCTCTATTTTGAGCTTTTATTTCCATATTTTCCCATTCATCATTTCCTACTTCACACTTCATACTCCTCAGCCATGTAGGCCTGGGCCTTTCAGCTCTTCTAGTGCACACATTTGCACCCCATTTGAACGTCATAGTCTCCAAGAGGAAGCTGAATGAGTTTAGGTATATTTCAAAAGGGGATTTCCTGGCAGTTGCTCAGCACAAAGAGCGTGACTGCAGTTATAAATATTTTCTTATGACATTAGGTGTGATTTTAGCTTACTTGCAGCACAACCAAGCCAAAGATTCTGAAAGGAGGCGCAGTGGTTCAGCACAAAGACCATGACTGCCAAGACCAAAAAACAGTCCCCTCATGGAACTGAAGGGAAGAGCCTTAGTAGTAAAGTTTTTATAGTAGCAAGTCCCAGTAAGCAGAAGATACTGGGAGAGAGAAAAATCTTTAGTAGGAGAGAAAAGGAGCATGAAGGGAAGGGAGGGACTGACTGGTTAGGGAGGGAGTCTGTAGTAGTGAGCAGAATTTAGCTATAAGGTATAGGGCAAGGGGGATAAACTCTGCAATGGGCAAGGATTCTAATTGGCGAGTAAGTGTGGAAGCTGATGGCGTAGGTGGATGATTCTGGATAGGTGAGTTAAGGGAAGGATTCTGGATAAGTGAGGCTGGACCAAGAACGGTGTCTGGAACAAGAGAGGTGACAGGATCGAGAGTGGTGGGCGGATGCTGGGAAGGTCTTGAACGTGGAACCCACTTTGGTTTTGGTGGCATCGGCAGTGCTTCTGTAGATGTGGTCGTTGGTACGGATGTCGTTGCCTCTAATCTTTTAAGGCGCTCTGGGCACCTCTTGTTCCAGTCATGATGGAAAAGGGCACAGTTGGGACACTTTGGCAAGGTATCTAATACTTGCTTGTGAGCATCAATGCAGTTTTAAGTTGGATGATGTCGACTGCACGCTCCACACACCGTGGGGCTCCTGCCATCATCCCTGTGATGTCAAAAGCGTTGGCAGTTGTAACATCGAAGGGGTTCAGGTGAAAAGTCCTCAGTGGGGAAGGATCCCAATATCCCGAGATATAGGGTTGTTGGTATGGGACTGATGCAGGTGGCAGTGACTGTCTTCAAAGGCAGATCCCTTCTGCCCTTTTGGCACTCAGCAGAAATGATGTTGCTGCAGTCACTGATGTAGTCAATAGGCATTCTGACTGGGCAATTGCAGATCACAGCTGTCCTCGACTTTTTCTCAAGATCAAGGAACATCAGAGAGGATTACCTTTGGAGGAGGATGTCGCTCTCTTGGTCCTTTGGAATGATTATTATGTCACCTTTGAGGTAGGCTCTAGCTGTTATTTGTAGAGTAGGGTGTGCAGCAGCAATGGCAGCTACTGATGCATGTAATGGTACCTCCCCAGTGGCTGGCAGCTTAAATTTGGGAAGCTGCCCTGGATCTGGTGAGTTGGACAGTGGCTCTGGTACTAGTGGGGTCAACAGTGACTTGGTTGCAGCAGAGGTTGACAGTGGCTCTGGTGCTGGTGAGGTGGACAGCGGGTCTGGTTCTGGTGAGGTAGACAGTGACTCTACCGCTGGGAGGAGCGTGGCAGTAACTTCAGCATGAAGCTGAGACAGGCAATTAGTGCAGCTGCAATCTGGCAGATGTCCCACTGCCAGATGAGGTGAAGGATTATCGGTGGTAGGGGCCAAGTACATGGCTGATGCATCTGTCTTAGGTACTGAAGTGGCAGGAGCTGGAATGGTGGCTGGTGAAGCAGCAGAGGGTAGGACTTGGATGTCAGCAGGAAGGGCCTGGCCTTTCCCTTCTTCTTGACAGCAGGGGCAGGAACCGTGACAGGGACACTGGGTGTGGGTTGTGAGGTAGTAGGAAGGGGAACTGGGACATGAGTGGTGACAGGCACAGGATCTGGAACAGGAGAGGAGTAAGGAGTGATATTGGATTTTGGACATTTGGCAGTGTCAGGATTATTTAGAAGCTTCATCAGCCTCTCCCAGGAGCTTGCAGAATGAAACTATGGACGGTCCCTAGGAATGCTGGTAAATGTTAGGGCCATCTGGTCATACTTTGGTACAGGAGATCATGGTACAGGTTGCTTTGGTCACATCTGCTCCATATCTTGTTATGAGCTGCATCATGGCTGAATTGGTCTCTGATACCCAGATCTATGGCAAGGGCCCAGGAAAGGATGAAGGGGAAATCCCAGTGGGCATAGTAGATCTTGCATTGCTTACAGTGTCTCCTGTCTTTATAACATAGGTCATGACAGTGTTGGTCCCATTTCTCATAACAGAATCAATAAATGAAGGTCCTTCTATAAGTGCCCATCTGAGAGTCGACCGTCGATGAAAGCTGAAAATCTAACCCACCAGAAGTTGGACCTCGAGCTTCAATTCTCAGCTAGCAGAAAATCCCCGATAGCTAAGATGGCCGGTGGACGGCTATAATCTCGGTGACAGCTGGTCTGGTAGGTCTGATCTGCTCGGGAGCTGGGCAGACACTGGATGATTTTCTAGTGCCTTTTGGAGCCCAGTTAACGTTTGGTAAACTAATATAATCTCTCTTGGGGAGTGCGAAGAGCATGCCAATACCATATCCCTCTGGTTAGAGGTCCATATTCAATTTACATATTATGTAAAGATATCATTAACCATAATACTATAAATCTTTTCAATTCACTTTTCTCCATTCTTGCACATGATATAATGTAATCAAAATAGAATAACTTTTTTTGTGGTTTTCAGAAAAGGTTTATTATCAAGAAAGTTGTACATCTTGTACTTATACAACATAGCGACTTGATTTACAATAAACTTGAAATAAGATACAGTATACTCCTAGAATACATTTAGGAAGACAAATTGAAAGTAGTTCCTAGGTATATAAAAAAGATATAAAATACATCATTTAATATACAGCAAAATAAAACAAAATAAAAAAAATAAAAAGGATGATATAGTATAATGAGGGGATAAGTTCATGAAGGCTAAATCTCATCAGTATGGAAAAAAAAATCATCATAGATATGAAATTTTTCATCTTTATAAACTTTTTCAATATGGCTTGTCACTTAGATCAATTATTTCAGGTTAAAATTCTTTCAAGTTCTAAATTTGTATAATATATTAATTAAAAATGTTTCATGAAACAATTACACAGTCGATGGCTCCATAGAATAGAATTTTCTTTTATGGTTTTCATTATATCATATAGAAAAAAATCCACTGATTTACATAAAATCCAGTTGATTTATCTATTGATGAAAAATTCTACTTTCATATCTCGATCTAGACATTATATCGAAGATAATGAATTATTGATATATATGAATGAAACTACACAGCTTATCTTCATTTCCTATTTCACCGAATCCAACTCTTGAAAATTCCCCTTTTTAAATGACGTCATTATTTTTAAAAAAAAATTCTATTGACGCCGGAGCAAGCATAAATGATAAAATACGTTGAAAAATAAGCAAGATTTAAATGCTTGCATTATGTTAAGTATTTTAGTAATTCATTAAACCAATTAGATTCTAGTGTTATATTATTTTTGAGGGAATGATCGAGTTGATTTTAGATTATTATTTCGAGTAATTAATAAAAAATACTTTGGAAATATATCCCCTAAAAAGCCTTAGTTTTTGTTTGATTTATTTCATGGTGAGGAAGTACAGTTGGACACAGGCATTCCTAGCACACATCGCTCTGAGAAAGTGCATCCTGTTACACCCTCACTACACTGCCAGTAATCAAATACATTGTATAAAGGGAGAGATACCAGAGGTGGGGTTGGTAGGGCAGGGGGGGGGGGGCGGCGGTGTTACACACAGAGACTTTCTGTGCAGTAAGGGTGTGGCAGGTTACACTTCCTCGGCAAGAGGTGTGCCAGGAATTCATGAATTCATCTGTACACTTTGAAATGCAGCCAGCTTTATATATATATATATATATATATATATATATATATATATATATATATATATATATATATATATATATATATATATATATATATTATATTAGTTTTAATAGCATCGTTTTATTCTTCATTTTAAAACTGGAACGATAACTTCTCGTCAAAATTAAATTATCTAAGGAGCAAGAGAATTTTCTAACAATATCGGAATGGAGCCTCTCTTTTTTCTTTAACTTGTAATTCACTTAATCTCCCATTGTTTCTATGATCTATGTAAACTTGTATATTTGACTGCTTGTCTTTATTCTAGTTTTCATAGCAGCCCCTTTGCCTTAATGTATTTTTTGTGTTCTGTTTCATTATTGCTTTCAAGCAGAATTTAGAAAATGTAGTTGTACTAACGAAATTTTCATTTTAAGTCATGTGGTACAGCAATGAGTAGAATATAGTAATCCACATTTGAAGACATTTGTGGACTATGAAAAAGCCCTTGATAATGTGCACCGGCCAATTTTTTTGGAATGCCTGCGTTATTAACTGAGTTCCTCTTAAATATGTAAATTTGATTATGTTTGTTCACGTGCATAGCAAGTGCAAAGTTAATGTTATTAGAGTCCTAACAAATGAATTTCCAGTGAACAGCGGAGTACTCCAAAGGAATGTGTTGTCACCTATGTTCTTTATCCTCCTCGTGGATTTTGTAATGCACAAAACTGTTGGGGATGGTTGAGAAGGATTGGACTGGATTGGTAACAGGATATTAGCTGAATTAGAGTATGCCGATGATGCTGTCCTTATTAGCAAAACACCACGGGACTTGCAAAGCTTGCTTACTAGAACGTATGAAATATCACATTAGTTTGGACTAATGATAAATAGGGGAAAGACAGCGATGATGAGAATGGAATATGCAATGTAAGATGAAATATCTTTGGAAGGGAAAATTATTAATGGTGTGGAAACATTTAAATGTTTAGGAACTATGCATTCTAAAACAGAATTTGAGTTTAATGAAATAATAAAAAAAACAGCAAATGACAAGGTTCGGTAAAATTTGAATATCAAATTGCCTGAAATTACATATAAAAATATAGCTATATAACAGTTTAGCAAAATCGGTGTAACTGTATGGATAAGAGTTTTGGTATGACAATGAAACAATATCCAACAGATTTTGTAAATTTGAAAACAAAGAATAGGATATTATAAAAGAGATTATTCGAGGGCCTTGTGTGGATGAGATCATGTTGAGGGGTAGATGGAGAGGGTTTGGGCATGCTCTTTGCACTCCGCAAGAGAGATTAGTTCACCAAAGTTTCAACTGGGCTCTATAGGGCACTAGAAAAGTTAGAAGGCCCAGGCCTACATGGCTGAGTACTACGAAGCGTGAACTGTGAGATGATGTACGGAGATAAATTGATTTAAATGCTCATGATAGAGACGACTGGCGAATAGACTTAGGAGATGATATATATATATATATATATATATATATATATATATATATATATATATATATATATATATATATATATATATATATATATATATACACACACACACACACACATATATATATATATATATATATATATATATATATATATATATATATATATATATATATATATATATACATATATATATATATATATATATATATATATATATATATATATATATATATATATATTATATATATATATATATATATATATATATATATATAATGAATTAACAATGTCTTACTGGGTTCAAAAATCAAAGATAATCTCTCTCCAAACAAACTGTTCTCTAGATAGTTTTCAGAATAAGAGAAAAAAGCATTTACGTTTATCTATTTATCATTTGGTGTTGACACCTGTTTTTGTATCATTTCGGGAATCTTTTTTTCTGGAATGTAAATAATAAGTAGAGAAAATTAAAAGAGTTTCCTGTTATCGTGAAAATATAATGAGAAACGAGAGTAACATCCCCAATCACTATATATATATATATATATATATATATATATATATATATATATATATATATATATATATATATATATATATATATATATATATATATATATATATATATATATATATATATATATATATATATATATATATATATATATATATATATTTATAAACCCATGACCCAAGGGATCATTGGAGAGTTGGGAGTGTGACGACAGCCATAACAGGATGTGAAAATAGACTAAGCTAAAGCATTGCATAGGTAAACATTTATTTATGTCTTGTAAGCATGTCACAAGCCTCCCGTGAGAAACAGTTGACCTATTGATCCTTACCGGAATCACCTGACATTCGGCTATAAGGCTACGTGATCATATCTCTTTGTATTTGTAATAAACGCTGAGATAACTAATACTACGTTATCGACAAGAGCTTATTGTAAAGTAGTTCTATTCAACTTTTCATACGGAATGGTCATCCGACCAAACCATCCATACTCCAGTGATGGAGCTAACAATAAATTGTTTAAAGTTAACTTAAACTTTGACTTATTGTAAGAAGTAACCTACAAGTCTAATAATTCTATATCACATTGAAGAGACATGAGATGGAACCACGATGTGTGCGTATAACATTCCCACACTAACAATTGGTGGCAGCGATTACAATTATAACAACCAGCGATTACAACTATAACAATCATCGATTACAACTATAACAACCAGCGATTACAACTATAACAATCAGAGGTTACAACTGTAATAATCAGCAGTTACAACAGTAATAAATCTACAATTACGACGAAGTATCTACGTTTACCAAAGTAATGAACTCATCGGATATCATCTATAAATCAGATATAAACTAAGGAACAGTATATTCAATCAACATATATCATTAAACATCCTAAGAATACGAAGAAATGTCCTTCATCTATATCAACGTTTAATGAAAGACTTTCATCACAAACATTCAAGAATCACATTGGGAAGTGAAACATTCATCGAATAAAACAACGCACGACGAGAAGCCAAGTCGAAGGTCATCACCCAGCTAAACTCTTGCAAAACGAGAGAGAGAGAGAGAGAGAGAGAGAGAGAGAGAGAGAGAGAGAGAGAGAGAGAGAGAGAGAGAGAGAGAGAGAGAGAGAGGACGTAACGTCATCGGATCAACAAATCTTTGCATATATATACTAAAGCTAAGTAAATCCTTTATTCATTCAGGTTTTTTTTAGTGAAGTGTTTTATGTCACGAGTCGATCGTCCATTATTACTGGGGTAAGTTAAGTGCAATCTTAATTTTCCTTTATTAAAGGAATCTGTATTCAACTACGAATTCTCGTCTGCTGAATTATTTTTCTCTTTGTGCTAATTCCGTTTTCTTTCAGAAGTTCTCGGGAAATGTCTTTGTCACATTAACTGTCTTAATATCATCATTTTAGAGGTCTTTATTATAATCTGCAACATATCTTTATTGTATAGTGCATATGCGTTTATGCAGTGGACGTCTGTATTCATAGAGAGATTTTGATAGGATCGCAAGGAATCGTAGAGATAGAAAAAAAATTAAAGTAAACATGAAGCCTCCCGTGAATCCCAGTGACCCCACTTCCAGACCCAGTACCCCTAGTCCCGTTGTAACTCTAGTGAGTGCAAGACCAGCTATCCTTCCTTTTCAGGTTGGGTCAATGGGTTCTTACCTCAGAATGTTGAGTCATGGATCTCGTCAGTAGATGCTCATTTAAACGCAAAACGCATCACAGACCCATCTGTACAATTACAAGAAGCTAAAAGTTTCATAGATTTTGCTAAATGAGATGCAAGAGCGTATCTTAGAGGAGTCTCTTTCAAGAAACAGTTACATGGGACGATTTCAAAGTTAGGCTACGTGCAATATATG
>NC_090734.1:8669338-8674338 GCF_036898095.1 Palaemon carinicauda
CTGAGGTCATTGGCCCGTGACCCATATCTCGTAACAGCCATCTAGGAATGTTAGCAGTTAGGATTGACCTGCCAGATAATTTCATTCGAGCGCTGATCGACACAGGAGCCAGCATTTCACTGATTTAAAAAAGATTCTCATCAAACCCACTAAAGTCAGCAGCATCCACCGTTCTTGACACGCCAGGAGGAAATAAACTACACATAAACCATACAACAGTCGTCAACTTTAAGGTGGGGCCTGTGAAGTTTACATATGATTGTTTTGTATTGCCCACCTTGAGAATCCCAGGAATCGAGGCTATTTTAGGAATTGATTTTATCTCTAATAACGGAATTTGCATTTTTTGGGGAAAAATTACAGTAACAATAAAAGCAGGAGGGTATATTTTGGCAATAGCAAAGTTATGAGGGGGTAAGTGCGTGTGTGAGCTCGGAGAGACATGTAACTAAAGTAACAGCTGTACCTGAGAGAGGAGAAGTGTTGTCTCCCCAGACACGAGCATATCAGTGACCCGTGTCGCCCTCTTGCAGAAGGAACCAAGATTGTTGTTAAACCCCATGCCAATTGGGCCCATATGATAATAGAGGACTTGACAGAAATAAAAGAGAACAGAGCGCATATAACGATGGTTAATTTGTCAAATAAAAGAGTTGTGTTAGGAAATGATTCTGTGTGTTAATCAGAGTTATATGAAATTGCTTATAATGGGATGTGGGGGCCAAAACTCCAGCCCGCACAGACGAACGCACTCAGAATTTTGTTATGCAAGCGCAAAAACTATGTCTGTCAGAATATCAGCATGTAGTTAGTGACATTGTCAATAATTATTCCGATGTAATTGCAATTGGAGATGAGCCATCCGTGAGGATTGATCGATTTCCCTTTAGCATTGAAACTGGGCAGGCGGAGCCAATCAGGTCAAGACCTTATAAGGTACCCATTCATTTCCAGGGAGGGATAGAAAGGGAAATTAATAAGGGAACAAGAGATAATCGAGGAGAGTGAATCCCCTTGCGCTTCTTCAATTGTAGCTGTTAGGAAAAAGGATGGTTCGGTAAGATTTTGTGTTGATGATAGGAAGTTGATTGCAGTCACTAAGGATAATACATTTCCATTGCCCTCGATCGAAGAATTACTTGTGAAGGTGAGGTATAGTAAATATTTTACAACTGTTGATTTAACATCTGGATACTATCAAATACTCATTCAGGAAGATAGTAAATGTAAAACGGGATTTATAGATAATGATCAACTATTTCAGTTTAATTTTCTTCCTTTCAGTGATAAAAATGCTTCAAGTCATTTCTCTAGAGTAATGATGGTGGTTTGGTCTCCCTTAATTGGCCACAATGTTCTTGTTTAATTGAATGATATCATAATTACAATTTGTCAAAGTGCAAATTTTTCTGTAAACAGGTCGAATTTTTAGGTCACATAATAACCCCAGAAGGTATCCAACCCTTCCCCAGTAAAGTAGCGGCTATTACAGATTTCCCCAGGCCACGTAACTCTAAGGAAGTAGCTGGGTTCTTAGGGCTCGCGGGGTATTACCATAAATTCATAAGAGGGTTTGGAGAGATAGTGAGACCCTTAGATGCTTTTAAAAAACAAAAAGTAATAAATTGGGGAGGGGTAGAAGAAAGGGTCTTCAACCATTTGAAAGGTACCTTAACTAGCAATGAATTACTCATATATCCTAAATTTGATCGCCCATTTTTAGTGACAACAGATGCGAATAGCGTAGCTATTGGTGGCGTAGTTTCTCAACTTAATGATAAAGGCAGAGAGCGACCCATTTGTTTTGCTTCCCGGGCATTAAAAGGAGCAGTAAGGAGTTATAGTTCATTCGATCGAGAGGCTTTGGCTATTCTTTGGGTTCTAGAGATGCATCGGTTCTTTTTATTAGGTCAGTCGAATGAATTACAAAGTGATCATCGCCCCTTACGTGGTTTGTATTATAAAAATTATTTGACCTCTCGACAAGCGATATGGATTGAGAGATTGTTAGAGTTTAATATAAAGGGTTTTCGCCACATAGAAGGTAAAGCTAACAATGTAGCTGATGCTCTCTCCAGAGGTGCAGTAATAGGAGTAAAAACTAGGGCACAAAAGAGGAACGAAGAACGTAACCAAAATATTGAAGACTCCCATCAAAATAGAGAAAATAGAGAATGGAGTGTGAATTCTCCCGAGGAACAAACGGAACATGGTAGCAGTGAGAGAGGAAGAAAAGAGTTGCAGATGTTAGAGAAAGAGAGTGAGAGAGATCTGAGAGGCAAAGGTGAATATATGTTGGTGGCCGAGGACATGACCAGGGGTGTCCAGAATGAATGCCCTGATGATGCAGGTTTGATTGACTTGGGAGAATGGGACATAAAAGAAGCCCGAGAGGGTCAGAAGAAAGTGGAATGGATGGAAAGAGAGCGAGAAGTGATTAAAGGAGAATCGGAGAGTTATCCGTCATTTCTGAATATGCCTCGTGAGAATTTTTTTCTATAGAAAATTATATCTTATATAGTGCTTACGAGAAGAGGGGAAGGGAATTTAGTGCATGGGTAGTTCTTCCTCCCTCTTTAGTTAATCGAGCCATCCTCATTGTAGATGCAAGTCCGTATGCAGGGAATTTAAGGGTTGATAGAAAATTAAGGAGAGCACGTGAATCCTTCTTTTGGTTGGGAATGAAAAAATCTATAGAGAATTACATAAAAGGTTGTCATGCTTGTAACTGTTTCAAAGAACATAAAAACACTGTACTGGAAGCCAGAAAGTGGCCTGTGATTCCCATTAAATTTTATAGAGTGCATATGGATGTGGTACGACCATTTCCTACTTGTTAAACACAACATAAGTATATATGTGTATTTGTGGATGCATTTGCTCAGTACACTCATACTTACGCAATGTTGGATAAATCAGCAAATTCATTAGCCCAGGCACTGTGCTCTTTCCTTACTAGGTTTGGTTGCCCGAAAATTTTGATAAGTGATAATGGTCTTAAGTTTATAAATAAGGTGGTGAAAGCAGTCATGGACTTGATGAAAATTGAACACTTTTCAGTGACCGCATATAGGCCTTCAGCAAATGGTTTAGTGGAATCGCATAATAGGGAAGTAGTGCAAATTCTACGTTACTTAGTGGCTGATGACCCCCTTCAATGGCACGCCATGCTTCATACAGCTGAGCTAGCTTTGAACATTGGATATAATACTTCGCTCTGGGACACGCCTTTCTTTTTAGTGTATGGACAAGATCCTGTGTTACCATATACGGTACTCATCAATTTGCAACAATTGCCAAATTATTCAACTGAGCTATACCGTGTATATTTATTAAACCTATTGAGGAGAGTAATGAACACCACTGAAAGGTTTTTGAAAAGAGCTAATGAGAATCACACCTCAAAGTATGATGGTCGGTTCAAAACCGCACCGATAAAAGTATTTGTGGGCGATCGTGTGTATTTGAAACGATTACAACCTAGGAAACACAAACTAGAGCCGGCGTATTTGGGTCCGTACCGAGTAAAGATGGTTAAATCTAAAACTGTTGTGATACAAAGCATTATTAATGGTGCAGTGTCTGAACATTATCATGCACACATACATGTGGTGCCTGAAGAGGTAGTTTTTAAGTGTTCCTCCTTACCCCTGCATACCTGATATACCTCGAGTTTACGAGTAGAATTTTTTTTTACTTTGCTGTTGTTGTTGTTTGAACAGACCTTATATCTTCTTTTGACTTGATGATAACAATGTGTTCTTATGTTGACGCTTAATGTATACGTAAAATGATGTGGTAGTTTTGCTGAGTGTGGAAATATGAATAACAATACTGAGTGAACCTAAAAAAAAAAAAATCAGAGATAAAATAGGTAAGGTGAGATCCATCAGGCAGATGCTGTATTATTCATGCATTATATGATTCCTGGTTGTTGGGGCCGGGGTGGTTCCCGAATGGCAAGTGACTGTGGGAGTAAAGGTTCAGCCTTGAGGATAGGCAGTGTTAGATGTGTAGATGTGAATACCTTATACTTAATGTTATAAAAGAAGGGGGGGGGGGGGAAGATGAATGATTTTCTCAGGAAAACGGGCAGTGGCTGTGTTGTAGTGATTTAAATAAATGGCAAAACGGTGGTGGTGAGATGTGTTGCGAAATTGTGCCGTAAACGCGGACAAGTAAAATAAAGGGATGAAGGCATACCTATTCCTACCCCTGTCCCGCCCAAAACGCCCATATTGCCCGCAACCAGAGGTAGGTTATTGATGAGGTTGTGTAAGATTGATGTTATGATTTTTTTTTTACACTTTGAGTATCCTGTATTTTAGTTGCAGAGGTCTTAAGAAGAAATGAGTGGAATTATTTATATTGTATTGTGTACATCTTTACATGCAATATTTCCTTTTAATTTTTTTTTTTTTTTTTGTGGAAGATGTGTTATTTTTTGGGGTAATTTCTATATATGTATGTTTTGTTACATTTCTGTTTAGTACATGCCATGACTATTCCGGGTCGGAGTGTCCTCTATATATCATAGACTAAGGGCGAGTGCGTACCTCCTCCCCGAGTGAGGAGCTGGGGGGGGGGGGTAATGTCCTAATATATGTATATAGAAGTGTGTTGTACGTCAAGGGAAAAACTAAATAATCATGAATATTCCACAAAAACCGATATCTCAGCATATTGTTGTACAAGATTGCATTTTGGAAGCAAAGGGAGTTTTATTGCCTTTAGGCGCTCGAGTTGACAAGTCCCTCAGCTGAGAAGGTAGTTGTTTACGGTGTACTTACGAACGAACCTTTAGTAATAAATGAAGAAAACCTATATTTCGACGTCTCATTATTTGTCTACATGAGTCATATATATATATATATATATATATATATAATATATATATATATATATATATATATATATATATATATATATATATATATATAGTTTCTCCATCATTTACATAAAAATATCTGTCATTTATATAAAAATATATGTGATTATAA
>NC_090734.1:8684702-8697202 GCF_036898095.1 Palaemon carinicauda
GTAAGGAATTGCCGTATATTATTGATTTTTTTTTTCATGTTTATGTGTTAGAAAGTGTGCCTTGATGGTTGGGCTAACACGTGCATGTCTTTTTTTTTATCTGAGATGCCGTATATTAGAATGTTGGGCATTTTTCCGCGAGTGCCCCTTATTATTTGTTTTGCATTTTTTTGCTTAGTCATGTTACCGTAAGGAATTGGCAAGTAGTGTCGCAAAACTTATATTTTTATAGTGTTGGAAAGTGTTTTTAGATGATCTGGCTACCCATGCCTATTTTTTTTTTAGCCAGATATGGCGTATATATAAGTATGTGTTCGATTTTCCTGTGATTGCCATTTTTTCGTTTTTTCCCATTTCTTTCAAAATTACTACGTACTAAGGAACTATCACAGAGTAATATTTCATTTATATGTTTATTTGTCGGAAAATGTGCCTTGATGGTTTGCCTAGCACGTGGCTGAAATTTTTTTTTTCTGAAATGCCGTATATTAGAATGGCCATTTTTCCACGAGTGCCCCTTTTTATTTGTTTTGCATTTTTTTGCTTAGTCATGTTACCGTAAGGAATTGGCAAGTAGTGTCGCAAAACTTATAATTTTATAGTGTTGGAAAGTGTTTCTAGATGATCTGGCTACCCATGCCTATCTTCTTTTTTTAGCCAGATATGGCGTATATATAGGTATGTGTTCGATTTTCCTGTGATTGCCATTTTTTCGTTTTTTCCCATTTCTTTCAAAATTACTACGTACTAAGGAACTATCACAGAGTAATTATTCATTTAGATGTTTATTTGTCGGAAAATGTGCCTTGATGGTTTGACTAGCACGTGGCTGAATTTTTTTTTTCTGAAATGCCGTATATTAGAATGTTAGCCATTTTTCCTCGAGTGCCCGTTTTTATTTGTTTTGCATTTTTTTGCTTAGTCATGTTACCGTAAGGAATTGGCAAGTAGTGTCGCAAAACTTATATTTTTATAGTGTTGGAAAGTGTTTCTAGATGATCTGGCTACCCATGCCTATCTTTTTTTTAGCCAGATATGGCGTATATATAGGTATGTGTTCGATTTTCCGGTGATTGCCATTTTTTCGTTTTTTCCCAATTCTTTCAAAATTACTACGTACTAAGGAACTATCACAGAGTAATGATTCCTCTAGATGTTTATTTGTCGGAAAATTTTGTTTACTTTTTTTTTGATTGAATATCATCAAATTTTTTTAGCTAAAATATTGTTTTACATTTTTTTTTTCGATTTTATTTCCCTTCAAAAAAATTTTTTTGGGTCAGAATTTTAATTTTATATTCGTAAAATAATCGACAATTATCCAGCAACCCACCATACAATTTTTATGCATATCCAATAATAATTAGATTAGTAAATAACACCTTGAAATTGACATACCCTTCCTACATTTCAAGTGGCAGATTAGGGAGTCTGAGTCAGTGTGGTTGGCGGCCATTTTGTGGACATATCCGAAGCGTAAGCTGCCCTATCTATATATATTCTTGTTCCCTATAGAATTTGTGATATTTTGGTATATTTTTACCTGCATAAATATCATATTATATATTAAATATATGTATTTTTTTACGGAATTTCTAAGTACTCAAAAAATTACCTTTAGATATGGCCCCTGATATAAATGTAATTTACAAAATAATGAAGATTTTTTTACATATTTCTATTTTAGGATAACATATGTTTATTCCCTAAAAAAAATTAGCCACTTCCTATTTCATTTGGGTACCCAAAAAAATTCATGAAATTTGGACAAATTTTTTTGGCCAAAAAAAGTTACCCTTTTTTTCTCATTTCAGATCTTCACCTCCATGGGTCTGACTTCATCCAAAATACATCAAGATGTGTCCTAAACATTCAAGAATCAATTCCTAAAAGGATTTGTGTATATATGTATAAACTTTTTTTTTATGAATTTTTATGTCAGGTCTTTTTTTTTCTACTTAATTTTTTAAAATATTTATAATAAATAGTTTTTCTGCAGATGAGTAGTATTTATCTATACAGTTGTTTTAAGCATTCATTGAAGTTTTTTCTGGCAAAAGAAAAAAGGAGGTTACTGCAAAAACTGATTTTTCAAGAATTTTTTTTGGCGTCGGGGTCGTTCGCGTCCGAGTATACCCTTAAAGGGGTGTCCGAGGACCGTACCTATCCAGGGTTAAAGTCTGGATTCTCTTAACAACGTCGAGATAAGAGCCCTAGGCGAAATCACTCAAAGACTACAGTATCTGTCCGACCGGGCTTAGAACCCTGATCAAGGATACTTGTGTGACATTGACCATACCACTCAGCCACGAAGAAAGATAAATGTCAATGACAATTCTTCTGTACATATACCTGTCAAATTCAGGTTTTTTGTCCTTAGAATTGAAATCAACCCATATTCACCATCGTACCTAATTGGTAGGTTTGTGACTTGGCATTCGATTAATGATAAATTTTGTACATTTAAAAGTCTTTTTCATATTTCAAATAAGCCATATATATTAACACATCAAATCTGGATTCCCTTAACAACCTCTGGATCATAGCCCCAGGCGAAATCAATCAAAGACTATAGTATCTGTTCGGCTGGGCTTCGAACCATGTTCAAGGATACTTGTGTGACATTGACCATACCACTAAGCCACGAAGAAAGATTTAAATATGCAAAATTTATCACACACACACACACACACACACATATATATATATATATATATATATATATATATATATATATATATATATATATATATATATATATATATATATATATATATATATATATATATATATATATATATATATATATATATATATGGGCTCAAGCCATATCGTCCTGATGGAAGGTTCCTTCAGTAGTTTCCTAAGGGTATATATGACTACAGTAGATATTCCCAGAGAATTAAACTAAAGGTTTCACAGAATTCTAACTTCTGGCGTGAGTACCCATTAGGTTTTCCTTTAGGATATCGTATAACAACAGGGGACGTATGCTTGACACGCCACATAGCTATCCGCACCCCGCATAGCGTTTACGCTTCGATGGGGAATGGTGGCAAGTTATGGGAGGAGCCGTTACAAAGTTCTCCTCCTCCGTTACTGTTTTGGTACTCGGCGACGTCAACATCCGGTCGCCATGTTGTCTTCCATCTTGGATGACACAGCCGGAGCATGCCATTGTCATTCCTTTACACGTAGCGCTTTTGACCAGGCATTTTTCCCAATTTTTAGCTAGTGTGCCAGTATGTTGCAATCTTCAGCCTCACCTTCTTCTGGAAAGTTGAGTACCATATCTTGTATTGTATAAGTAAGCTCTAGCTGTAAAGTAAGGCCTTTTTATCTTAAAATACTTTGTTTAATGGCGGAGCTGTCTTGACCGGAGGCGTCATGTCGGACGCTGTTGTTCGCCTCGCATGCTCTATTTAGTTAGCCAGAACAACCCTACCCGGTCTTATAACTAATTATCAGCATTAGTTACTTAGTCTTCATTGCTAGGAATTAGTTATATTATGCCGATAGTATCCTTTTCTGGCTAGCATAGGTAGCCGATCGTAGGCTAGGGTTCTTGCCTAGCCCCTAGACTTGATAGCCTGAGTGGTTTTTGTTTACTCTCATGCATGATATAATAAGTGTTCCTAGTTTTAAATTATGAAATTGAGATTTTAGGCATTTATACATATAAAATTCAGTGATTGCACATATGTTTTCGCCTTTGAGGAAGTATACTAAGGGTTTCGGTGATCTTGGTAGTTGACTCCCTTGCCCCTTACCTAACGTAGGGCCATGTATACTTCCTATCCTCCCCAGTTACCTTACCCAAGGTATCTCCTCCCTTTGAGATAGCCTAGGCTACATCCTAGCCCTCCTTACCTCGAATTGTATTCGAGTATGGTTGGGCTAGGATTTTCTTTCCCCACTCCTAGCCCTAACATATGAGCTTTGAGTTTGGACAGAACCTCAGAGTACCAGTCATTCACCCCCAGCTCCCCCTCTAGGTGAATGAACTCTCTTTTTGGGGCCTTGCTGGTTGGCGAAGGTGGAAGGGCTCTGCCTTTCCCCCTAGTCCACACTTGGTAGGGTTTTGACCCTTTCCTCCCTGTGGCCTAGCGACCTGTCCTACACCTGCCTTCAATGGTTCGGGACTCGCTTCCCTAGCCTAGGTTAGGCAGGCCAGGGGATTCTGTTTCTTTATTTGTTTAGGACAGTACACTAGTCCCGTACCTTCTCTGAACTAACCTACCCTAGGCTGGAGAATGAAGTCTCCTACACCTGGGATAGGGCTGGTTCTGGAACAGAAACCCCCCCCCCCTGGGGCTTTGGTGAAGGCTACGCTTTCGCCCATGCTACCCCTCAGGAGCCTCGCCCCTCCCCCCTCTGTCCTTTTGTGTTGGCCTAGCCATCACACCCCTTTCCGCCATCCTACAGCTCCACCGTGTGCCTGCGGGTTGTGGGTTCAGCTTGGTCCCTTCATGGGTAAGTCCCATCTCCTACGCTTCCCGCATATAGTCGAACTATGGGATAGCCTAAGTGAATCGGTTTGCCGGCATGGGACCTCCCTATCTTAGAGTGGTCTACGGTCCTCCCTTGGGCCGCCACCCGCAATTCCTGCCGACTGCCGGCTCTGTTGCGGCTGGATGAAAGATTGCCCCCCTCACTTTCATTTGAACACTCCTTCCAGAGGAAGACGAGGTCGGGGTAACGAACTACCCTTCCCTCCCTCTTTCTCTACCCTTTCTCTCTACCTATCAGTGCCGGGCCACTGCCGCTACCGTGCCGGCAACAGCTGTCAGGGTATCCTAGTATCCACTCTGTCTCATTGATTGACGCCAGTGCTGGAATACCTGCGCCAGTCGCTTGCCGACTACCGGAGGCCGCCGACGTGCCGGCAATCTGCCATCATCCAGAAGATCCTATTCTCTCTGCCACATAGACTGATGACAGGGAGGGGGTTCCCACCCTCGTGGCATGCCTCCACGCTGCCGGCACCACCTAATCATATTATTTCAGTGAACTGTCACCTCTCCCCTGCCGGCCTGGTGCCGGCAGCGACTATTGTATAGCTATATATGGTAGCTGGTATGTCTATGGTACAGTACTTACCCTAGACAGAAAACTATGATGTATAGTTATGCAGAAAAAATATTTCCAGCATACTCTGTGCATCCATGCGCAGTTCCTTGCTGGGACCCATCTGATTAGGGAGGGATTACTTCTCCCACCCCCCCTTTTCTTATCCTAAACTGAATGAATTAAGCTTCCCCACTTCTCACCATGACTAATTCTCCAAAGGAAGCCTAAGCTGTGCTTAATCCATTGTGGATGTTTCTTCCATCTCTTAGGCTCTTTAAGAGCCCCTAGAATTAGTCTCGATGTGGGGTCACAGCAATTGGCTGGGTGGGATGCATATGTATGTGTCTTTTCTGCTTCTTTTCCAGCTTACTATCCTAAGCTTACACAAGAAAAGGAATCTTATTTTAAGTTAAATAACTTTAAGGCAAATGTAAGATTACCTTAAGTCTTTACTTTAAGTCATTGTATATGACTTCTGCAGACTCATTCCTCCTTTCTTTTACAGGAGGAGTATGCCCGGTGTGAGAGCGCCTTCTGTAGCGTTCTGCGGCCGGACTTCTACGGCCACCTGGCCTGCCGAACCCACACCAGCTGTTCCATCACCAAGGGGACTCTCCGGTATTGAGACCCGCAGGTCTGCACTGTCTGCAAGGACCTGCTCCATGAAGCGTTCGAGGACCCTCCCTCTGCGGAGGCCAGGGACGTTGCCCGAGAGAAACTGCGCAAATGGGTGCGTGATTTCCAAAAGAACGCTACGGGGCCCTATCTCTAGAGTGAGAAGATGAGAGCTTTGCTCATCCCAAAAGCATCTGCGGATGCTGTCATCCCAAAGGCCGAGATCCCCTGCGTCCAGCAGACGGTTGAACCTGACGTTTCGGACGCACAAGACTTCCATCTTGACGAGGTGAAACAGATGTCAGAGGTATCAGAATCCACCGAAAGAACCCTGATGGCCGAGGGTCAAGAAGAGGAGGAGCATGCTGAGGCTCCGGACTCCGAGGGCGAGGTCGCCCGCGCCCCCTCTGTCACTTTCGTTGCTGTAACAGAACCTATCCCCTCTACTTCGTCGATGCCTACTCCTACTCCGTCGTTATTGGAGAACCAGGATAGTATCCAGACCCTAGGGGCCCTCCTGGATGAGAGGTACCGAAGAGGACAAGAAGACCTCAAGAGGGAGATTCTCCGTTTGTCGAAGCAGTCGGTCAATAAGATCAACGTCAAGGATCTTCCCCCTTGCTCAGTGACCAACCCCTGGAGGCATGCCGAGCACATGCCAATCACAAGTGGATGAATCTTCGTCAATGACAAGCTAGGTGCCATCCACCTCGAAGATTTGGAGTTTTGACCTAGTTTTGAGTCGTACCCGGACTGTTACATCCGTCTCAAGTCCGAGCTAGCTTCCAAGGAGGAAACCGAGCCTAAGGAGGTCATAGTCTTTGACCATGCCAAGGCTCAATCTCTTTTGGCTGGAAACCTTAAGAGCAAGGGCTACACCAACTCCAAGGTGTCGGCCCTTAGCAAGAAACATCCATCTTTTCTTGATCCTGCCACCATGGTCTTCCCCTTTGCCGAAAAGTCCTAACTGGCAGTGTTGAAGGTGGTGGAGAAGGGAAACCTCGCCCTACATTGGAGGAATGTAGGCCCCTCTCCCTCGCCCTACCTCCTGACAACAAGAACTTGAAAGACATCCAGTTAACTTTCTCGGTAGGAAAGTTGGAGGCTGACGTAGCAGGACGTCATTTTAATGAGAACCTCCCTAAGCTCTCCGAATCTGCGTCGGGAGCTGGATAAAAAAGAGAGACTGGCTGCCTCCCTTTCCCTCCAAGTGCAATTGGAAACAAAGGCCAGGGACACTTGGACCCCAGATATGTATATGGTCTTAGCTAAGACCCATCTCGCCATCCTGACGGAAGACTTCTACAGCTTCATCAGGGCTCGGAGAGCCTGTAGGGAATTCGTGTTCACGGACACTACTGTCAAACACGAATCCCAGAAACTGATCTCCTCCAACATTTGGGGGAAAAACCCCTTCCCCGATGATCTCGTGAAAGAGATCGTAGACAGAGCCGCCACCGAGAACCGGAACCTTCTCAACAAGTGGGTCATGTCCAGAAAGAGGAAATCTTCTCAGGATGAGGGCCCCCAGCCTAAGAAGAAGATTCACAAGCCTAGGCCTCAGCAGCGACAGGCTAAGCGCCAGTTTCCGGCACCCGCTACTCCCTAGTTGATGGCTCAGCCCCAACAAATCTTTAAGTTGGTCCCTCAACCGGTGGTGGCCAAGTCACCAGTCTTTACCCCTGCCTATGAAAGGCAATCCACTACCTATCGTCCCAAAGGGTGAGGATCCGGCAGAGAAATGATCTCGACGCCCTTCCAGAGGGAGAGGAGGGAGGGGAGCAGGCGGCTGAGGTGGCAAACCCTCGGGAAACCAGAAGCAATGAAATGCTTCTGGTGGGAGGAAGACTCCGCCTCTTCCAGGTTCGTTGGACCTTCGATCCTTGGGCTCACAGCATCATCAAGAACGGACTAGGGATGAGCTGGGTATCACCCCCTCCAACCTTCCATCAATTGTTCCAACACTCCACCCCTGTCCTGGAAGAATACGTCCATGAACACTTGAACAAGAAGGTGATCAAGAGGGTAAAGTCCACCCGGTTCCAGGGAAGACTGTTCTGTGTTCCCAAGAAGGACTCCGACAAACTCAGAGTCATTCTGGACTTGTCCCCTCTCAACAAGATCATCGTGAACAACAAATTCAAGATGCTAACTCATCAGCACATCAGAGCCCTACTGCCCCAAAAGGCATTCACAGTTTCGATAGACTTGGCGGAGGCCTACTGGCACATTTCAATGAATCGCCAGGCCTCCTTCTACCTAGGATTCAGGCTTCAAAGAAGGCAATATGCCTTCAGAGCCATGCCCTTCGGACTCAACATAGCTCCAAGGATCTTCACAAAGCTCGCAGAAACGATCGTCCAACAGCTACGCCTTCAAGGCGTCCAGGTGATGGCTTACCTGGACGATTGGCTGGTATGGGCCGCATCCTCAGAAGAATGCTTGCAAGCTTCAAGAAAAGTGACCCAATTCCTGGAACATCTGGGTTTCAAAATCAACACCAAGAAGTCTCGACTTTCTCTAGCTCAGAAGATTCAGTGGTTAAGAATCCATTGGAACCTTCAGTCACACCGTCTTTCCATCCCTCTGAAGAAATGGAAGGAAATAGCGGGATCTGTCGTCAAGAGGCTCCTAAAATCCAAACGGATTTCAAGACGTCAACAGGAGCAGATGCTTGGCTCCCTCCAGTTCGCTTCAGTGACAGACCCAGTGCTACGAGCACAGCTAAAGGATGCATCGGGAGTCTGGAGAAGATACACATCCATCGCTCGAAGAGATCTTAAGAGACCTCTGCCAACCAGGCTTCGCTCACTCCTAAAGCCATGGTCGGACGCAAAGAATCTGAAGAGATCAGTTCCCCTTCAACCTCCACCTCCGTCAGTCGCTATCCATTTTCAAAGAACATGGTCTCCCCTATTCAAGACGTTCCACATCAACTTCTTGGAGGCGATGGCGGTCCTTCTTTCTCTGAAAAGGCTGTCTCCACGACCCTCGCCCTACATCCGTCTAACTCTGGACAGCGCCGTTGTGGTCAGATGTCTCAACCATCAGGGCTCAAGATCACCCCAATTCAACCAAGTGTTTCTGCCCATCTTCCACCTTGCGGAAAAGAAGAGATGTCACCTCTCAGCAGTTCACCTTCAAGGATTCCACAACGTGACGGCGGATGCTCTATCAAGGACAACCCCGATAGAGTCAGAATGGTCCCTAGACGCAGACTCATTTTCATTCATCTCTCGCCAAGTCCCGGAACTCTTCGCGACGAGCGACAACAAACAACTTCCTTGTTATGTGGCCCCTTTACAAGGACCCCAGAGCAGAAGCAGTGGACGCCATGTCCCTGGATTGGAACAGATGGTCCAAGATTTACCTGTTCCCTCCACCCAACCTTCTGCTGAAAGTCTTCACCAAGCTGAGACCCTTCCAAGGCACAGCAGCTCTAGTGGCACCCAAGTGGCCACAGAGCAACTGGTTCCCTCTAATCCTGGAGTTACAACCCAAGATAATTCCCCTGCCGGACCCAGTTCTATCCCAGCAAGTTCAGAAGTCGACTGTCTTCGCTTCATCAAGGAAAACCAGAGACCTACAGCTCAAGATTTTCTCTCCCTAGCCGTTAAGAAGAGGTTTGGGATCTCGAAAAAATGTTTGGACTTCCTAGAGGAATACAAAACTAAATCTACCAGAAGGCAATACGAGTCTTCCTGGAAGAAATAGGTATCCTTCGTCAAGGCAAAAAATCCCACGGAAATCTCTATAGATTTTTGTCTGTCCTTTTTTCACCTTCATGGACAGGGCTTGGCAGCCAATACGATTACTACCTGCAAATCGGCCTTGACAAGACCACTACTCTATGCCTTCCAGATTGACCTGTCAGACGACATCTTTAACAAGCTGGCAAAGGCATGTGCAAAACTCCGTCCTGCCCCTCCTTCGAGACTTATCTCCTGGTCTCTCGACAAGGTGCTTCAGTTTGCCTTAAGTCTGGACAACGAATCTTGCCCTCTGGAAGATTTGACTCAAAAAGTGATTTTCCTTTTTGCTCTCGCCTCGGGAGCCCGAGTTAGTGAGATTGTGGCTTTATCAAGAGAAGAGGGCCAGATACAATTTGCTGACACAGGCAAACTTACCCTCTTTCCTGACCCAACGTTTCTCACCAAGAACGAGCTTCCCACCAAACGGTGGGGCCCATGGAGAATCTGCCCCCTGAAGGAAGATGTCTCTCTATGCCCAGTAGGGAGTCTAAAGGTCTATCTTCGAAGAACTTCAGACTTTGGCGGAGGACAGCTCTTTAAAGGAGAAACATCAGGGTCTGATTCGTCACTCAAACAACTAAGGGCCAAGATCACCTACTTTATTCGCAGAGCGGATCCTGAGAGTACACCCGCAGGTCATAATCCCAGGAAAGTCGCCTCTTCCCTGAATTTCTTCCAGACGATGGACTTCGAGAGTCTTCATTCCTTCACAGGCTGGAAATCATCGAAAGTGTTTTCCAAGCACTACGCAAAGCTGGTGCAAGAGTTGCGACGCCATGTGGTGGCAGCAGGTAGTGTGCTAAAACCTGCTGCTTAGTGTTGCGTAGAACAGTGAGTTATTCGGGACTCTAACACCATCGGTGCCTGTGTTGACCCCAGTGCGAAACATAGTGAATTTAAGTGCCACCTAGTGACGTTAAAGACTGTTCTTCTACAAGGTGAAGTAACATAGACTGGAACACGTGTGCCGCATGTTTTATCATGAAGTGTATATAAGACTTTCTAGAAAGACTTTATAGTTCCTCTGGAACTTATGTGTGCTATGGCAAGTTTTCCCTTTCAGATTCCACACCAACTTCTTTTGATGTCTTTAGTCTATGTTTATAATTGCATTGATTATTGTAACAAATTTTTACCTATTTCATGCTAATCCTGTTTTAATGAATAAAAGAGTATTAGGTTACCCTGTGCGTCTCATTTTGCCCTCTCTTTCTCATGAAATAAAATACTGTTACAGATTTTTATTAGCCTTTGTTTTGATATTTTATGAACAATGTTATAAATTTGTTCTCTTGGTGCATGCTCATCTAGATTAAGGTAACTTGTTCCAACACGATTATACTTACCTTCTCTATCTGGCCCTGGGACCGGCAGGTATCTCCGAGACTAGGTGAGTTCCTCTATCAAGCAACTTCAAGATGTTCCTTCTGTCCATTTAGGACTTCCCTGCCAGGAGGGCAGGAAGCAGTAACATGGTATATGCTTATCTGAGGTGGCATGTGACGGATATGCCACAGGTCTCTGTGGTCATCAGACCAAAGGAATATTGTTTAGAAGTCGAAAGGCACTAAAAAACGGGGATAAGTCCCCGATACATTAATTCTCTGGTACACTTCCATCAGGACGACATGGCTTGAGCCCAAAAAACGGATTTTGAGCGATGTGAAAAATCTATTTTTGGGTGAGATAGCCATGTCGTCCTGATAGACCCGCCCTTGTTCTCTATTCGGCCTTGACAGGCACCTCCCAATCTTATTGTATCATGGAGGCTGGCATAAACGCCGAAAGGAATGACAATGACGTGCTCCGGCGGTGTCATCCAAGATGGCGGCCAACATGGCAACCGGATGTTGACGTCGCCGAGTACCAAAACAGTAACGGAGGAGGAGAACTTTGTAACGGCTCCTCCCATAACATACCAATATTCCCCCTCGAAGTGTAAACGCTATGTGGGGTGCAGATAGCTGTGTGGCGTGTCAAGCATACGTCCCCTGTTGTTATACGATATCCTAAAGGGAAACCTTATGCTTACTCGTGCCAGAAGTTAGAATTCTGTGAAACCTTTAGTTCAATTCTCTGGGAATATCTACTGTAGTGATATATACCCTTAGGAAGCTACTGAAGGAACCTTCCATCAGGACGACATGGCTATCTCACCCAAAAATAGATTTTTCGCTTCGCTCAAAATCCGTTTTATATATATATATATATATATATATATATATATATATATATATATATATATATATATATATATATATATATATATATATATATATATATATATATTAAATAGATAACGAAATGTATATCTCTTTACGTAACCTACATACTGATACCAGAAGGTAAGATTCAAAGATTCAACGATACGTTTTTAACGTATTCCGACTAAACAAGTTTACAGGTTGTGGTAAATCAGTCTCATATTTATAAAGCTCATGATAAAGATATCTATTTAATGTAAAACGATGGTTAGGCTAAAAGCATGTGGATATTCAAACAGCTCAATTAATAAATAACAAGCTGAGAAAATAGTTTTTCTTGATCATTGAATAGGCATAACCATTCAGTTAAACGGCCATATAACTCAGATTTCGTTTTTTCAAACCAACTGTGTGTTAATTATGTTTCATTTATTAGACGCTAAATTTCTTTGTTCTTCTTTTATAAAAAATCATGACAACTTTCGATGCAACGCTAATTTATAAATCACATTATCCCTTGTTTATGCACTTAGAGCCTACAGCCATCATTGTTGAAAATCTTATCACTTTGTAGCAGATGTTTTTACGAAGAATCTTTTTTTTCTTTTTAATAAACAATTATCTCAACTAACATTGACCATTAAATGGGAAATGTCTTCCGTGATTCTACAGTTAATCACCGGTAATTATTATCAGATAAAAAGGATGAAAATAATTATAACAAGATATATGTTATGAAAATTGTAGGGTTGAAGCGGACTGTATACTTAATGTTGTTACTGACTAAAAAGCCGCTACAAATGTCTTTTCGTAACAAACACCACCGCTCACTTTGCGACATCTAAGGAATAACGGGAGA
>NC_090734.1:8702202-8714702 GCF_036898095.1 Palaemon carinicauda
GTGTGTAACTCACCATCCTTGTGAGCAAAAGATGGGTGTTTGGGGGAGCATATAGATCCAACTGCTTTGACTACACCAGAACCATGAACTTTAAAGATTTTTATTTTTTTTCAAATATGTCTAAATCTAGAGAGGTACGAAGTAGTTGAAAAAAAAAAAAACGTGCTTTGAGAAAAAATTCTTTTACTTACATTCCCTATTAAAGCTTTTAGGTGATCGCTACATGGCTCCTGGGCCCCTGTCTTACTATTGAGATAAATTGAATGAAAAAACCTTATGGGTGGTTATAGCTGCCAAACGCATGTCCCGTCATACATTACTTCCATATCCAGAATACCTTTTAACCAGTTTTGAAAGCTAAACTTCCATAATGACTGCGTGATTGATTGATTATTAGATATTATCTTAAATCGTAACTAATGACTGCTTATGGCCTTATCAACTTCATGTATCATTTTTTTTTTTTGGCATAAATTTCTCAGCAATCTTTTCAACACACAGTTTGTACCACAGGTAAATAGAATCAGCAAAGGGTTTCACACTCAATACTGTACCAACCGTGTTTCACACAATTGTACATATTTCCTTTTGTATATATTATGCTTGTATCTTCGCTCTTCCCTCGCACTAAAACGAACATGAAAATTCATGTCTGGTTTTTCCTCTGTAATATTGTCTGTCTTGTGAACTTGTTATGTCCTGTTGCCTTGAGGTTTTGTATATAAGGAGAGTGTTCTACAATAATATAACTCAGTCGTTTCCAACCTGCCTTTGAGTTCACAACCTTACTCGGCGCCGTCACATTGGTGACAGACAATATTACAGAGGAAAAACCAGACATGAATTTTCATGTAATTTATGTATATTTATATATACACACACACATATATATATATATATATATATATATATATATATATATATATATATATATATATATATATATATATATATATATATATATATATATATATATATATATATATATATATATTGAATGTTGAGGATAATAGTGAGGCAGATATGATTGCATTTGCATGTGTTGAGGTGCCAGTGAGGGGAGATGAGAATGAGAGAGTTTACTAGAGAGGAAGTGAAGAGAGCACTAGATGAAACGTGAGTAGGAAAAGCACCTAGTATGGATGGTGTGAGAACTAAGATGTTAAAGGAAGGGGGTGTGACTTTACTTGAATGGTTGGTGTGTTGTCAATGGTACCAGTAGATTGGGTTTGTGCATGTATTGTACGACTATATAAGGGTAAGGGAGATGTGCATGAGTGTTTTAATTCAAGGGGTATTACTTTGTTGAGTGTAGTTTGAAAAGTGTATGGTAGAGTACTGATTAATAGGATCAAGGATAAAACAGAGAATGCAATCTTAGAAGTACAGGGTGGTTTTAGAAGAGTTAAGGGATGCATGGATCAGATTTTTACAGTTAGGGGGTATATGTTGTGTTTATGGATCTCGAGAAAGTGTATGGTAGAGTTGATAGGGAAGCGATGTGGAATGTGTTAAGCGTATATGGAATTGGTGGAAGGTTGTTGCAAGCAGTGACAAGTTTCTACAAAGGTATTAAGGCATGTGTTTATATAGGAAATGAATTGAGCGATTGGTTTCCAGTGAGAGTGCGGCTGAGACAGGGAAGGATTATGTCGCCATTGTTGTTAAACTTGTATGTTGATGGAGTGGTTAGACAAGTGAATGCTTGAGTGCTTGGATGAGGATTGAGACTGATAGACGAGAATGATCATGAATGGGATGGGATTTAATTCAATTGTTGTTTGTGGATGATACTGTACTGGTTACAGAGTCGGAAGAGAAGCTTGGCCGATTAGTGTCAGAATATGGAAGGTTATGTAAGAGAAGGAAGTTGAGAGTTAATGTGGGTAAGAGTAAGGTTATGAGATATACTATACAGTAAGGGAAGGTAGTGCAAGGATGAGTGCCATGTTGAATGGAGAGTTACTTGAGGAAGTAGATCAGTTTAAGTACTTGGTGTCTGTTGTTGCAGCCAATAGAGGAGTGGAAGCAGATGTACGTCAGAGAGTGAATGAAGGATGCCATGTTGAATGGAGAGTTAATTGAGGAAGTAGATCAGTTTACAGTGAACCCTCGTTTATCGCGGTAGATAGGTTCCAGACCTGGCCGCGATAGGTGAAAATCCGCGAAGTAGTGACACCATATTTACCTATTTATTTAACATGTATATTCAGACTTTTAAAACCTTCCCTTGTACGTAGTACTGTTAACAAACTACCCTTTAATGTACAGAACACTTAATGCATGTACTAACGTACCCTAAACTAAAACCGGCACAAATATTAAGGGCGACTTTATATCATGCGTTTCCTAAACACGCCAAAAAGCACTATAAAAAATGGCAACCAATGTTTTGTTTACATTTATCTCTGATTATAATGAAGAAACAACCGCATTTACACATCTGTGTACAGGTTAGTTTCTGCATCGATTATATTGATTATTCAGTACAGTATGTTGATTTGGTTATTACTAATGTTTTACTTAATTTTTCTTAGGACTTCCAAATGAAATGTTTTTCTTTATGACGCCGCCTGAAACGACGGCGTCATAAAGTATGCTCAGTAAACAAACTAAGGAATTTAACGCGCATGATGAAAGTGATAAATAATGATATTACAGTAAAAGCTTTAATAAAATATGTTATTACAAATATTATTTACCGCATCTATATAAAATCATACATACGTAGCAAAGCAGAAAAACAATCTACGAGAGAGAGAGAGAGGAGAGAGAGAGGAGAGGAGAGAGAGAGAGAGAGAGAGAGAGAGAGAGAGAGAGAGAGAGAGAGAGAGAGAGAGAGAGTTGTTTTACATACGTAAATGTAAATTTTAAACAAAAAAAATAGCCCCATTTCATATAAAATAGATTACAAATATTTTACTTTATCATATTACAGTAGTCTGTATAATACTGTAAAGTTCAGTACAGTATGTTGTTGTTGAAGTCGTGGCGATGAAATTCTCATGAAACAAAAACACGCCATTTGAGTACAACAGCTGATTCTCTCTCTCTCTCTCTCTCTCTCTCTCTCTCTCTCCTCTCTCTCTCTCTCTCTCTCTCTCTCTCTCTCTCTTCGTGTTATACAATACTTACATTTAGATGAAGAAACTAAAATTAGTTTTCTTAGTGTCAATTAAATACAAAACGAAATAATAAGGCCGAGTCTACATCCATTTCAATCATAGCTAAAAATACGGCATCCGATTTCATCAGCAAACCACTATTTTTTGGGAAATATCATTTTATTCTAGAAAATTGCCACTCTTTAAATAGTCAATTGCACATTAAGAAAGCGTGTACTTTGTTTTTAAATTTTGGGTTTGTTTTAAAAATCGAGTATTGTTGACTTCTTTTTTTTTTTTACTTTTGGCTGTGATTAGATCAGCTGTCATCTGGCTGCCGCTCTTAAGTGTGTACGAATACATTAACAAAGTATCATTTATACCATTTCTTAACTTAATAATTCAAACCGTCTACAGTATACAGTTGATATTACTTTGCACCAATGTGTTATAACCTATCAAATTTTTTTGTTTATTACATTTAAATCCCCCCCCCCCTCTCTCTCTCTCTCTCTCTCTCTCTCTCTCTCTCTCTCTCTCTCTCTCTCTGTGGGCTACTTTTCACTATCTCCCATTCCTTACCTCTCTCTATCTGATATCTTTGTTGCTCCTCAAAGTTTCATTTATATTGAAAATCAATCACGATTCAATTTCCTTACTTTCTCCAATCTCGCACCATCGGTCACATAGCGGTATTTTCGATATTTCTGGAAATCCGCGATATATGTATATACATGGGTTATGAAAAAAATCCGCGAAGTGGTGAATCCGTGATGGTCGAACCTCGAAGTAGCGAGGGTTCACTGTAAGTACTTGGTGTCTGTTGTTGCAGCAAATAGAGGAGTGGAAGCAGGTGTACGTCAGAGAGTGAATGAAGGATAAAACGTGTTAGGGACAGTGAAGGGAGTGGTAAATATATAGGGTTAGGCACGCATTTAAAGAGAGTTCTGCATGAGAAAGTGATTGTACCAACTGTGATGTATGGATCGGAGTTGTGGTGAATGAAAGTGACGGAGAGACAGAAATTCAATGTGTTTTTGAGGAAGTGTATGAGGAGTATGGAGGGTGTATTTCGAGTAGATAGGGTTAGGAACAAGGTAGTGAGGGTGAGAACAGGTGTAAGAAATGACTTAGCAGCTAGAGTAGATATGAATTTGTTGAGGTGATCTGACCATGTTGAGAGAATGGGAAATGGCTGTTTGATAAAGAAGGTGATGAATGCAAGAGTTGATGGGAGAAGTGCAAGTGGAAGGCCAAGGTTTGGGTGGATGGATGGAGTGAAGAAAGCTCTGGGTGATAGGAGGATAAATGTGAAAGAAACAAGAGAGTGTGCTAGAAATAGGAATGTGACACAGTTCCGGTAGGCCCTGCTGTTTCTTCCGGTTGCCTTGGATGATCGCAGAAGTAGCAGTAGTAGGGGATTCAGATTTATGAAGCTTCTTCTGTGGTGGATAACGGGGAAGGATGGGCTATGGCACCCTAGCAGTACCAGCTGTACTCGGTTGAGTCCCTCGTCAGGCTGGGAGGAGCGTAAAGAGGAAGGATCCGCTTGTTCCATTTGTTTGATGTCCGCTGCCCCCCCAAACTTGGGGGAAGTGCCTTGGTATATAGATAAATATATATGTATCAGATATTTGGATATATAATGATATAGGATATTATTTTTCCACGATGACACTTTAACATTATTAACTAGCTATAATATTCTTTGTTATCTTATTAACAATGATATGTTGCTTGAAATGCTCTCTCTCTCTCTCTCTCTCTCTCTCTCTCTCTCTCTCTCTCTCTCTCTCTCTCTCTCTCTCTCTCTCTCTCTCTCTCTCTCTCTCTCTCCAGTGTAGTCTCTTTCACCCGAGAAATTTCCAGATATCCTCACAGAAGATTGTTTTCTAAAATTATCCAACATAAAAAAAAGATGTTCTCTTGTAATTTTGAGATGGAACTCTATTGGCTGTCTCAAATATTAGTCTTCAGATTTATTCTTCCAAAACCTTTGAAAGAAACGTCTAAATGCATTTCTGGAATCATGAATCATTCCTTTTATTTCTTTTATTAAGTATACTATGCAACATTCTATTAAAGATACCGTTTTCTATCTTTTCTATCTTTCGTATCGTCCCCATGTTTTTCTACTACTTCCTATTTTTATTCCCGTTATCGATATATATATATATATATATATATATATATATATATATATATATATATATATATATATATATATATATATATATATATATATATATATATATATATATATATATAATATATATATATATATATATATATATATATATATATATATATATATATATATATATTCTCTCTCTCTCTCTCTCTCTCTCTCTCTCTCTCTCTCTCTCTCTCTCTCTCTCTCTCTCTCTCTCTCCTTCTCCAATGCTTGGGCAGACCTCTCCTATATCTGGAACCATATTATTAATTTTGATAATTTATGTCTGCAAGTCAGTTATGTATTGCAGAGCTTCATAACATAAAATTAAACTTTTTCTTTGTGCTATAAAAACTTGATAACCGATTGTGGGTCTTCGGTAGAAATCAAGTATCACATGCTGAGAAAGAGGGTTATGTATGTGTTACAGTCAAACTGTGAAATCAGTTATTTCGTGAAATGACTAAAACTGTTAGTCATTTCATGTAATGCCTGTAGGGGTCAGTCAATTCCTGAATTGACTGAAAATTCCAGCCTTTTCGTGAAATGACTGAATTTTCGTGACCAGACATTTCACGAAATTACTAAAATCATTTGTTATTGAGCTTTATATGTTTGAAAAGCGAAAATAACTGTTTTGTACTCTTATAATTTTATTCACAAGAAAATTCCCACATATTATAAATATCACTAGTTGAAAAGTAAATGACTAGCAAGAGTAATATCAATATTTACAATAATTGCAAGAATAAATCTCCTGGTATAGTAATTTTATTAACAGAAAATCACAAATATAAAAACACTAGTTAAAAATTAAATCAATAGTACGATAGATCAATAGAACAATAGTAAAAATACATGACATATCAATTACAGATTTATTTATTTACACAGTTGAGGCTATTGTGGCATCTACTATTGCATAGCTGTTTAGATTTGAAATATTTGCATTTGTTTGTTTGACATTTTTTTGGGACCATTGCATGAACACTTAACAAAACCTTGTCCTCCACTGATAGAGGATTTGATAACGGCTTCTCGGAGAGAAATTTCAATGTCATTGTTAATGTCACTTTCTTTCAGCAATCTCTCAGGACAAATGTCAAACTGATTCCTGGAATAGCTTCCTTCTAGAATACCACTTTTGGTTGCCACTCTGTATTGGTCGTTCATGCTCCTACTCACAATAACACCTAGGATGTTCCTTGGGTCTCCACGACCTCGATCAACCAATGGAATTGGAAGAGCAATGTTGTCTTCTATCTCACCTGCTATTAATTCTGTTCGGCTCCTCTTAACCATACGTTCTGCTTGCTGTCTCTGAGATTCACTTACTGCTAATCGTTGGGAGCTGATGCTGTTAAGAAGTTATCAAGGTTCGTTTGATGCTGGGATAGTGGCTCTGGCTCTTGTTCAGACTCATTCATTTCAGCTTTAGGTGGTTCTCGCTCGGGTTCATTGACATCAGCTTCTGCTTCTGATTCAGGCTCGTTGGCATCTGTTTCTTGCTGCTGAAGCATTGTTATAAGGTCTTGCTCAGACTGCAGGCAACTGATGATTTCTTGTGGAAGTGATGTTGACGTCAGTCCGAGTCGGGCATTCACACCGAACATTGCAGCATATGGACTTCTTTTGATCCCTGCATGGTAAGCCGAATTCTTGGAAAACTGAACAAATTTGATGCCTGTAGCCCAGTCCGTTGAGTTGTTGTCAGCCATCCACGCTACAGGCATGTCTTTTATGTCACCATTTGCTCGCTCAACAGAGCCTTGGCTCTGTGGGTGTCTAGGCTTGCCGTGAACTATTGACAATTCAGGCCACAAAGAATAATCTGAGTAATAATAATCTGAGCTGTAAACTCAGAACCATTGTCTGATTGAAGGATTACAGGAGCACCCAGAAGTAGAAAGATATCAGCAAGTTGGGATGCTACTTCAGCTGCACGCTTTAATGTGAGCGGACGTAGAACGCAGAACTTTGTCAGATGGTCTTAGTACACCATAATCCATTTGAAGGTTCTACATGACATAAACTGCATGTCTATGAGATCAACCTGGCCATGTGATGAAAATTCAGTACTCAGAATAGGTTTAACTACGACACCCTTTGTCATTGGTCGCTTTCTCTTTTTCTGGCATTCCAGGCATAACGACTTGAATAGTTCAATTGTATCTCGCTGAATGCTGTCATATTTCACTTGCAACGTGTGCTCTTTTAACTATGTCAAATGTGTCCTCAGTGGAGACATAGTACACTGGTGTTTCGTCTAGAGTTTGTCGTTTCTTAATAATTTTCTCAACATCCCCACACTGTAACACTTCATACTTACTCAGAAGGTAATATTCGTGACTACTTTTCGTGTTCTTTCTTTCGCTAGCTCTACAAATATCCTCAATCATTTGAAAATAAGCGTCTTTCGGAATGAGATACTTGGAACACTTCTCATACCTAGATAATAACCCCTAGTCCAGTTGTAACTCTAGTGAGTGCAAGATCAGCTATCCTTCCTTTTCAAGTGCGAGTCAATGGATTTTTACCTCAGTTTGTCGTGTCATGGATCTCGTCAGTAGATGCTCATTTACACACAAAACGCATCACAGACCCATCTGTACAATTACAAGAAGCTAAAAGTTTCATAGATTTTGCTAAAGGAGATGCATGCTCGTATCTTAGGGGAGTTTCTTTCCAAGAGGCAGTTACATGGACAATTTCAAAGTTAGGCTACGTGCAATATATGGTGGTGAGGAAGCTTTAGACGTAGTTTTGACATTAAGAAATACACTTAATCAAGCCTCTATGACTCAGCTTAATGTTATAGAACGGGCGGCTCTCATTGCCGACAGGCTGAATGAATATCAAGATATTTTAGGTAATTCCATATGGGTTACAGGAGATAACATCGCTGTGAAAGATTTCTTATGGCTAATGTATCTAAGTTGCATGACAATTATGTTGCTAGAAGCTTTAGTACGGTGTTTTGATAAAAAGATAACGCCCGAAAATATGGAACTAGATGTATATAAACAGATAAAGAAACACATGTCTAAGTGTACTGACCTTGATCCCTTGCTTACTCAAGTTTTTGCAAAAAATGAAACTAAGCCACAACAAATACAAGTAGTTAATAATAATCAAGCTGCAGGGATGACTTGTTATAATTGCAAACGTCAAGGTCACTTGATTACAGACTGTAGGACGCGATTTTCTTCAACTCATAACAGTTCAACCCATTCATATAGTCGATGCTTCTCGCGTAATCAACAACAGAATCATAGAAATACGTAGACAGTTCCCTATGGAAATAAGAAGAAAAATCCTCAGTTTAATAAATAGAAACAGGTGAATGGTAATGTAGTTAAAAAAAGAAAAAATAGTGCTTCAAGTAACTCTGTTCCTCGGCCGTCTAGCCAGAACTCACAAGGTAAGATGAATTTTCAGAATGTGCAAAGCAAAGCAAATACCACATGGTTAACTCCAATGGGGGAGAGAGTGATGTTGGGTCACTTGATTGCAGACTGTAGGACGCGATTTTGTTCAATTCATAACAGTTCAACCCATTCATGTAGTCGATGCTTCTCACATAATCAACAACAGAATCCTAGATATACGCAGACAGTTCCCTATGGAAATAAGAAGAAAAATCCTCAGTTTAATAAAAAGAAACAGGTGAACGGTAATATAGTTCAAAATAAAAAACAAACAAAGAGTGCTTCAAGTAACTCTGTTCCTCGGCCGTCTAGCCAGAACTCGCAAGGTCAGACGAATTTCCAGAATGTGCAAAGCAAAGCAAATACCACATAGTTAACTCCAATGGGGGAGAGAGTGATATTGGGTCATTCATATCAACATCTTTTGTATCAGATAATCCATTTAATGTTTTATCAGATCATTGTGAGGCAATAGATTTACCTATGAAACACACGGCTGAATCCAATAAATCAGTGCAGGTTCCCGTAGATTTGCAACAAATTCGCGCAATAATAAGCTAAAATGAGTTACGACCAACATTATATGTTGTAAATTTAGAACACCGATCCTTCACATTATTTTTTGACTCTGGTAGTCCACGTAATATCATGAATTTGAGGACTCATCACTTGTTATTTTCGAAATTCCCTATAGAGAAATCCGGAGTAAGCTCTCGGGTATAGGAAATAATGAATTAAATGTAATAGGAGTAACTCATGTTCAGTAAAAGGTCGGTAAGCGCACGTTAGCCGATACCTTTATCGTTGTACAAAACATTGATATGTATCCAGCTGTAATTATAGGATACCCGTCTATGGGCATTCAAAACATTATCTTAGCCCCTGCCAAACACGGCGTGTATATCAAAGGAAAATTCTATAAGTCTTCTAATACCTTAAAATTAGTAATCAAAATAGGAAAATTTAGTTATTAGAACATGAAAACGAACTAGTTTTATCAGAACTGAGGACTCAATCAATATCAATTAATCAAATAATGAGTTTGGTGAACGAACATTCTAGTAATATCACTCAGACTATGGAAGTACAAAACTTGCTGGCAACGTTAACGTATTATAATTCAAAAATAGATCATATGCATACTAAAATTTCAGATTTTATTGAGAAATCAAAAGACTATGTGGAAGCTATTACGTTAGCAACTAAAGGTGTTTTATCACCACATCTTTTCCCTATTAAAGACCTAACGTTAATTTTGGAGAATGGACGGAAGAAAATGGGTTATGTTCCTTTGTTAAATGCCCATAAGTTAGAATTTATAATTTAATATCAGTAAGCGTTGGAAATTACAGGATCATGATTACAATTCCCTTTGATTCTTCTGACGCCTGACAAGCATACAAAATATCACCATTCCCAACTTTCATGACGAACAACTCAAGTCCAGTAATATCCAGTTTTACAGGACACGTATTGATTTCCCCAGATAAGGAAACATATACGGTCATTAGAGACTTAGATAAATTAACTCACTGTTCAGAAGCATTGAATAATAAAGTGTGTATAGCTGACTCCTTTGAATTCCACCATATATCAATGGATTCATGTAAGTCAGGTATAGTGCTAAACGGTTCTCTCTCCCATACATATGAAGATTGTCTGAAAAAACTTTATCCTTTTGACGATAATAAGTTCTATTACAGATTGAACAACGGCTCGTGGATACGATACAACAAGGCCGGCTTCAGTGTATCATGCCCGGACGGATCCACCACCCACTCCCTGTTTTTCGTTGCAGGTGATGGTTGCATCGGGACGTCCACGAAGTACATGGTCCAATGAATTAACACTATCATCAGGGAAGGGGCCTACTTCGCGAATTTCACGTGGACCACTACAATACCATCCTTACCTCTCCAATACAACGCACGGGTGGCTAATCGTTCGACAAAACTAGCAAAGATGGACCACCCGTCATCGACTTATGCAGGTGGGAATCTTCGTTTGTACGTGTCGCTGGCATCAATCAGCGTTACTGTGGTGATTCTTACCACCGTTAATATCTTTGCTTGGCGTACGTTGAGACAAAAACAGGTGGAGCTCCAGAGGAACGTTTTGCCACATCCAGACAACACTCCTATTGCATTGAAAGCATTTACATTTAGAGCCGTTTGAAATAGGCCATTTCACTTGACTCGGGGGAGTAAAATTGTCTGGAAATGAGAATTGTGTGAAAAGCGGTCAGTACGTTAGTAATATGCAGTTCAAGAGACTCCAGGACAATGCATTTGTATTTTATATATATAAACATTTAAAGTATCATTTGGGCACCTAATAAAATATCTAAGCCCTATATATATATATATATATATATATATATATATATATATATATATATATATATATATATATATATATATATATATATATATATATATATATATATATATATATACATATGTATGAAACCGTGGTGTGTGTACGTACCAGGAATTTTTATATTGTGCACATTAATATAAAATTTGATGTATTTATATCTTTACCAAGGTAACAAATATTCTTAATCAGTCTCTAATGAATAATCATATCAGTTTTGATGTAGTTATATCTTTACCAAGGTAACAAATATTCTTAATCAGTTACTAATGAATAATAATATCTATTATAATACATCTGTATCTTTGACAAAGGTAACAACTATTCTTTAACAAGTTACAATTTCGTATGTACATGCTCAATTTTTTTTGGTACCTCATAATCATTTGCTAGCAATATGCCATATATAGCATACATGGATTTGTATTTTCCATGCATTTTTCTTTGTTTATGACTCTGTATGTTTACTATGTATTTTTTTACATATACCTTTTTGAATATTCATTCTTGTTTATGGCTATGACTAAAATATATATCCAGTCACATTCCTAGGAAACATATTTTAACGTAATTTTAATGTTCAATGCTTGAAGGTAGCCGTGCGAGCTAATGTAATGTATACATTTATAAACCCATGACCCAAGGGATAATTGGAGAGTTGGGAGTGTGTGACGACAGCCATAACAGGATGTGAAAATAGACTAAGCTAAAGCATTGCGTAGGTAAACATTTATTTATGTCTTGTAAACATGTCACAAGCCTCCCGTGAGAAACAGTTGACCTATTGATCCCTACCGGAACCACCTGACTTCCGGCTATAAGGCTTATGTTATCATTTCTCTTTGTATTTACATGAAACGCTGGGATAACTAATACTATGATATCGACGCGAGATAATTGTTAAAGTAGTTCTATTCATCTTTTCATACAGAATGGTCATCCGACCAAACCATCCATACTCCAGTGATGGAGCTAACAATAAACTGTTTAAAGTTAACTTAAACTTTGACTTATTTTAAGAAGTAACCTAATAATTCTATATTACATTGAAAAGATATGAGATAAACCACGATGTGTGCGTATAATATTCTCACACTAACATATATATATATATATATATATATATATATATATATATATATATATATATATATATATATATATATATATATATATATATATATATATATATATATATATATATATATATATATATATATATATATATATGGCTTATTTGAATATGAAAAACACGTAAAAATTTGCAAAATTTATCATTAATTGAATGCCAAGTAACAAACGATGGTGAAGATGTGTTGATTTCAATTCTAAGTACAAAATACCTGAATTCGACAGGTATAAGTACAGATGATTTGTCATTGACTTTTATCTTTCTTCGTGGCCAAGTGGGTTAGTCAC
>NC_090734.1:8727202-8742202 GCF_036898095.1 Palaemon carinicauda
ATTTTAACAGAGAAGAGAGAGGAATGCAAATAACGTTACATAAAGAGAAAATTAGCTTATATACCAGCTCTTGCAAGCAAGAAATTTAAACAAACTAAAACATGCAATGGCAAGCTAAAACAGGATGTTCTATTATAAGTGCGGGAGAGAGCAATATATTTTATGAAACGCATGCGGTACAATATTTTCATTTTGAGTTTATCGTACGGGAATATCAAAAAGGAATATTTAAATGCATAATTGGTAGATATTTTAATGTTATTTCCCTTACATTTCATACTTTTATCCAAATGATAATGAATGAGTATTCTGGGAATAATTCAATAACTATCCCCTCTCTCTCTCTCTCTCTCTCTCTCTCTCTCCTCTCTCTCTCTCTCTCTCTCTCTCTCTCTCTCTCTCTCTCTCTCTCTCTCTATTGTATTAGAATATTTGTGCCGTTTGTAACTTCCTCTTTTTAATTCTGATTGCAAAACTCATCCAGTAATATAGAATTTTTTTTTTATCCAGTCCTTGACAAGATAATGCTGTATAAAACAACTTGGTTATACAAGGCAATAATTCTCCCTCTTTATTAAGGAATAATAATGTTTGAGTGTAGAAAAAGTTCTATTAAAACCACAATGCTACAATGAACTCATAGTGAGACTAAATACGGGATGAGAAGAGGACTAAAACACCTTGCTGTAAAAGTGAATTATTTAAAAGTACATTTGGAATTTTGGGAAAACTCAAAAGATGCCGTACCTCACAGGCAGAGAGATAACATGAAATAAAAAGTAGTTCATAAGATAGATCATTATAATCTGCCATTTCTGAAACCGTCCATATTTTTTCTTTTACCGAAAAGAAACGTTTTAAATTTTAAAAAATATTAAAAATTTATCTCAAATTTTAAAAGGTTGCATCAGTTTTCTACTACTGTTAATAGAAACGTTTTGTAATAATGCCATAAGCTACTACCCATAGACTGTAATTTAATGTCTTTGCATATCTACATGATTTTGTAATTCAAGTACATACTTTTTTAATAAAGCTTAAATCAGTTTTAACCATGTTTACCCTAATAATTAATAAAGGGGTTACTCATACACAGAGAGAGAGAGAGAGAGAGAGAGAGAGAGAGAGAGAGAGAGAGAGCGAGAGAGAGAGAGAGAGAGAAATTACCAACATGCCTGATAATTTGCCGTAGGTCGAAAATCTTACCTTATTATTTTTCAAAGCTATTTGTTTTGTACTTCTTCATTTTCATGAAATGTGAAAATATTAATTTTTGATCAGTTATTATAATTTCCCTTACAATTAAGTGCACAGTACTTAACGCACCCGGATTTTCGCGCGAAAATCACGCTGTATCCCACAACACTATCATTGTTCACCATCTTTCTCATTTTTTTCCTTTAAACATTTGTTTTCAAATCAAATAAAAGTTTTTTTCAGAATGTTCTTAATTAGTTCCTTAAGATTCACCATTATTTGTATCTATTTTCATCAAGTTCAAACAAATAATTTATCTCAAAGCAGCATAACCTTTCTTGGGCACTGACCGAAGAAGACTAATTTTCTACCCGGTCTCTTCAGCCTATATATTCTACATCAATTGGATTTAAACGTCCCTATGGAATGCCCTTGTCATATTGGTGTCTTGGTCTAAACAAGGGAAATGCAGAATAGGTGTTTACAATTACGAAACGCAAGAAAACCACGAATAGGGATTAAAGGAGGTGAAGACTTAAGGGACCCTGACACTAGCATGAATTTGTGGCACGCATTGTCACGACTTTTGTCGTAAACTGGCGGGAAGGATGCGTGAACTGGAGTGAACGTGTCGTGAACTTGTCGTGACAGTTGTGGCAATCGTGGCGAAAATTTTGAAATGTTCAAAATTTGTGTCACGACAAAATTGTCGTGAACGATGCGCGAACTGTTTATGAACGCGTCTTGAACAGTGCGGGACGATGTGGGAGGATGCGGGCTAGTGCGTGCCAATGCGTGCCATGCTACGACTGCCACGCACAGTTCATGACGCGTTCACTCCAGTTCATGCATCGTTCACGCCAGTTCACGACATGTTCACGAATATGAGCGCGTCGAATCGTGGCTGTGCCTTCCCACTGACATGGTCACGAATTGATAGCACGACCAGTTCACGCACTGGCACGTATCCTCCCGCATCCTCCCACACTGTTCACGACCAGTTCACGCCGGTTCACGACTAGTTCACGCCAGATCCCGACGAGTTCACGCTAGTTCACGCTTACTCCGCCACAGTGGCGCTCGCGTGGGATTTTGGGTGTATATATAGAGCTTCGAGGACACTGCTCGCCATTCCAGAGTTCGCCAGTGAAGAGACAACATGCCCAGAAGTAGACTGACAAAAGGAAGGGGGAGAAGAATAGAAGCCAACATGGTAGAGGCAGAGACCGCTGATCAAGATAATTCTCCTCACTCATCAATATCGTCTCGATTTCGTGATCCCGGAGACACAGCAGGATACAAGCCAGAGTCAGGCATCCAGTGAGGACGAAATGAAGCAGAAGAAGCAGGTTCGGATGTCGAAGAAAGAAATCCCTGACTACCGCTGGACAGAAGAGGCGGAGACTGTGTTGGCCGACCTTGTGAAGGAGAACCCCATGCTGTTTGAAAAGAAACATGATAGCCAAGAACAGCCGGTGGGACGAACTTGGAAAGCAGCTGGATCCTCCTGCCACTGGTGCCCAATGCAAGAAGCGTTACGAGAACTTGAGGACCAGGGTGGGGAAGATTATGAAGAAGGAGAAGAGGAGTGGAGCTGGCCAGGCCCAAAGGAGTGGCTGTGAGGAGCATATCATGGAAACATGGGCTTTTCTCATACAACACATCGTCCGGGGATAGACCGTCTCCAGTGAGCAGTATCCTGGCTCAGAAGCAGGTGCAGTGACGGTCAGCGACGGAGACGATGATGAAGTGAGGTCCACAGGTTCCCACAGCCAAGCATCTACCAGCACCTGGAGGGACAAGGGCAAGGGGAAGCTGTCCACCCCAACAACACTAGTCACCACACCCAGCGACACCTGGGTGTCCGACAAGGACTTCAGTACTGTATTGAAGAATGTGAGAATCCAAATGTAGATTGTATTCCACTTTCATCCATTGTTTTTGACATAGAATGTGCAGTCTGTTGCATTAAAATGCCGTACTAAATTGTTGCAATGTTTGTATGTTTCAGATCATGTCGAAAGCAGAATCCTTGGCGACCTCGTTCAGCGTTCAGCACAAGATTGTTCACGATTTTGCGTGCCTGCTGGAAGGCCACATGCGTGCCATCCCAGACGACTACTGGCATGAGTTCCAGATTGAGTGCCTCAACCTTGTACACCGCTACAGGCAGCAGCGTCAGGTCTTCCAGCAGCCACAGCAATAACCAGTCGTGACCTGGGCAGGCCCACAGCAACAGCAACCTTGGCAGCCCCCACAGCAGCAGCAACCTTGGCAGCCCTCTCAGCAGCAGCAGTTCTGGCATCCACCTCAACCAGCACCCTCGCAGGCACAGCCAGAGCAGCAGCAACAGCATCGTCCAGCCAGTCATAACTGGATGCCGCCCCAGTCACCACAGTATTCAGGCCAGTCTTCCTGGCCCTGTAACACGGAGTGGCAACCAGGGATGCCAACTCCACCATCAGCCACCCCTGTCCAGGGTCCTTCACCATCAACCTCATTATCCTCGCCCACCCTTGTCCAGGCTCCTTCACCAACACCTTCATTGTCGTCAATGTCATCGACATTCAAGTCACCTCTGACACCACTCAGCTTCCCTATCCTGACCCCGGGGACCCTCGAGAGCAACCTAGAAGAGGCCATGTCACCCTCACCCCTCTACACCTCCAAGGAACTCAACACTCCACCAGTCCAGCAGGCATCCCCAAGCAGCGGTACCACAACCACCAAGGACAAGGACACTGACTGATGAGACACTTGTAAATATTTGTAAATAATTGGACTGTGATACTTGTACATATGTGCTGTTTTAATGTAAATAAAATATATTTTTTATTTCAAAACCCTTATTTATGTCTATTACCTTGAAATTCAAAGAAAGAAAATGGAAACAAAAAAATAATAAAAAGGAAAGAAAAATAAACCCAAAACTTTTTGATGTTTGCTGTTTTAATGTAAATAAAATGATTTCTTATTTCAAAACATTTCTATCACTTTAAAATAAAGAGACAAAAAATGGAAACGAAAAAAATAAACAAAAAGGAAAGAAAAATAAACCAAACAAATTTTTATGTTTGCTATTATAATGTAAATAAGATGATTTCTTATTTCAACACACTTATTTTCCTCTATTACCTTAAAATCAAGAGAAAGAAAATGGAAACGAACAAATAAATAAAAAAGAAAGAAAAATAAACCAAAAAATTTTTGAAGTTTGCTGTTTTAATGTAAAAAGAATTATTTCTTATTTCAAAAAATTTCTATAACCTTAAAATAAAGAGAAAGAAAAAGGAAACGAAAAAATAAATAAAAAGGAAAGAAAAATAAACCAAAAAAATTTTTCATGTTTGCTGTTTTAATGTAAATAAAATTATTTTTTTTATTTCAACACACTTATTTTTCTCTATTACCTTAAAATCAAGAGAAAGAAAATGGAAACAAACAAATGATAAAAAAGAAAGAAAAATCAACCAAAAAATTTTTGAAGTTTGCTGTTTTAATGTAAATAAAATTATTTCTTATTTCAAAACATTTCTATAACCTTAAAATAAAGAGAAAGAAAATGGAAACGAAAAAATAAATAAAAAAAGAAAAATTAACCTAAAAAAATTTTATGTTTGTTGTTTTAATGTAAATAAAATGATTTTTTTTATTTCAACACACTTATTTTTCTCTATTACCTTAAAATCAAGAGAAAGCAAATGGAAACGAACAAATAAATAAAAAAGAAAGAAAAATAAACCACAAAATTTTTGAAGTTTGCTGTTTTGAAGTAAATAAAATTATTTCTTATTTCAAAACATTTCTATAACCTTAAAATAAAGAGAAAGAAAATGGAAACGAAAAAATAAATAAAAAAGAAAGAAAAATTAACCAAAAAAATTTTGATGTGTGCGGTTTTAATGTAAATAAAATTATTTCTTATTTCAAAACACTTATTTTTCTTTATTACCTTAAAATCAAGAGAAAGAAAATGGAAACGAACAATTAATAAAAAAGAAATAAAAATCAACCAAAAAATTTTTGATGTTTGCTGTTTTAATATAAATAAAAATGCTTTCTTATTTCAAAAATATTATTTTTCTGTATAATCTTTAAATAAAGTGAAAAAAACGGAAACGAAAAAAAAACCACTAAATAAAAAGGAAAGAAAAATAAACCAAAAAATAAAGGGAAAAAAATACCAGCAAGGACATTGACTGAGATGGTATGAGACACTTGTAAATATTTGTAAAAAATTGGAATGTAATACTTGTACATATTTGATGTCTGCTGTTTATATGTAAATAAAATGTTTTCTTATTTAAAAAAAAAATAAAGGGCAACATAAAATACACACGAAAAAGATGTTTCTTTTATTTACAAAATAGAACAACTATGCAGCTCATGGAGGTACTACCATTTTTTCTTGCCAAGGGACAGCACCAGCAGGGGACATGTAGTAATGTGAAAGGTAGTCTCGCTGATCCTTTGCATCCTTCTGGGTATGATGGCCGGGTAGAGGCACCAGCCCCTGCAGGTGTTGCTCAGTCCTCCATCCACCAGGGATCAGAGCATGTGTGTCCGGATCTTCGTAGTCCACTTCTGACAAAGCTCATGGGTATCTGATGAGGACGAGGTTGTGCAGGACACACGCACACATGGTGATCAGGTTGATGGTGTCGGGGTTCTGCTGCATTGTCGTGAAGAAGCAACGGAACCTTTGACATAAAATTTCAAAGGCATTCTCCATGACACGTCGGGCACGAGACAACCTGTAGCTATATATGCGTTCTCGTAGGATTTGTGACCGATGGGAGAATGGTTTCATCATCCAGGTTCGGAGAGCAAAGGCGTCATCCCCTACGAAGTGATAAGGCACTGGTTGGCCATCATTAGGGAGTGGTTCTGGTTGAGGCACTCCAGCTCTGTTGTCTTCTACAGTATCATGCAGAGAACAGTTGCTCCATGTTCCTCCATCCGACGCACCACCTTCTGCCCCAATATCCACACTGGGGAACTTGTAGGAAGCATCTGCCACTGCCGTCAGTACAATGCTGTGGAAGCCCTTGTAATTGTAGTAGTAAGAGCCAGTATTACATGGCTTCTTTATGGCGATGTTCTTTCCGTCCACAGACCCCAGACAGTTGTGGTAATTCCATATGGAGCTGAACCTGGCAGCAACTTCCTTCCAGGCCTCTTCAGTTTTGGGGCAGCGCAGCACTTCGTCTTGTAGACCGCGATGACGGCTTTACACACCTCGGGTATGAACTTGCAGATGGTACTTGCTTCAGCCCGGAAGCTGTACTGCTGACTTTGATAGGAATTTCCAGTGGCTAAAAAGCGGAGGGTGACAGCCAGCTTGAGTCCAACATGAAGCGGTTCCCTAAAATAGGTGGACTGCTTCTGGAGGTGCGGGGTTAACTTGTCAACCATCTCTTGAAACAGGTCAGGCGTGATTCTGAGGTAATTTTTGTAGCCCCTTTGATCTTCCTTGTGGAGTTCAGTCAATAGACTGTCATACTGTCCAAACTCGTGCCTTCTGGTTAACCCTTCCGTGACCCACACTTTCCTTCGTATCTTTCTTCGAGGTGGGGTTGACTTTTGTTTATCTTTTTCCTCTGCCAGCCTTTACTGCTGCTCTCCAACAAAGGCTAGAGCAGCTGCCAGGTATAGGTATCTTCTCTTTTCAATGGTGTCTCTGATAGTAAGCATTGTTGTCTCTTCCAAAGCCAATCCAAGAATGTCCTCGGGTTGGAGAAGCCACGTTTTTATATGGCGTGGCCAAGTCGTGAACTGGCGTGAACGATGCGTGCCAATGCGGGAAGTGCGAAACTATGCGTGAACGCATCGTGAACTTATCGTGAACTCGTCGTGCCAGTTCGTGCCAATGTCGTGAACTTGTCATGAACTCGTTGTGAACTATGCGTGAACTATGCGTGAACTTGTCGTGAACAGTGCAGGAACCTCCTAGTGCGTGCCACAAAAGTGTCACACCTTGCCACGACAAATGCGTGCCACAAATGCATGCCAGTGTCAGCCAGGCTTTAGATAACTTCAATTTTTATATAAAATCTTAGAAATTAAAGTATTGTTAATGGACCAATAAGTGTATAAAATCTAAGGTGATCGTGAAGGATTTTATAGAATTAGAAAAACATGGTAAATGTTTGATAGAATTTCAAATGTTGAGAAATGTGCCAATTGTGAATGCTTTTTAAAATCATAAAAAACTAAGACATTGGTGAATAATGGTTCCAATATAGAATACTATGGTGATGGTGAACAAACATTCAGAATAATGTAAACTAGAGAAATTGTAAATTCCACAATGATTCAGAAAAAGTAAGGCAATGGTAAATGACTCTACGAATGTACACTTTGATATCATGAACATTTATGAAACAGTAAATGGCCATTGAAAATTAAGAACTCTGGGAATTGCCACTTTAAGTCAAGTGAGAGTATTCTAACAATGTTAAACCATAGAAACATATAGAATAGCAAAGGACCCTTTAAAAACGTCAAAAAAAAAGAAGAAAAATAAGAAAAAGGGAATTTGAAGCCAAAAAAATCATTTTTTAAATATGACACTTATGAAAGGATTTCTAAGTTATGAAAACTAAGGCAATGTTGAATACACCATCAATCTAGTTTTACGATTAAATGTTGTCTTTTTCGTAAGTGGTCCTTGCAAGAGTTGTTGCAAAGTACTAACAGAAAGGCGTGTTGAATGTAATTGACTATATTCAACAAGATAACGAGCTTGTATACAAACGGTTGAGGGGAAGAATGGCACAAAACTTCAAACAATGTTTAACATGGTATGGCAAGCTTAAACAAGGTTTGCTATTATCAATGAGAGAGAGAGAGAGAGAGAGAGAGAGAGAGAGAGAGAGAGAGAGAGAGAGAGAGAGAGAGAGAGAGAGAGAGAGAGAGAGAGAGAGCATTGCAGTGTTGAGCGTGTACAAAACACATGCGGTACAGAGTACAATGTACTGTCAAGTGAAATGGGAGGGTGTAAGAACGAAAACGAGGAGGGAAAATCTGCCATAAAAGACAAGAGGGAAGACAGGCAATAACGAGAAGAACGGGGGAAGTCACGGTTAACTATTACGGGCACTCGGAAAAGCGCATACCTTCGCCTATACCATGTTGTATACCACAAAATTGGCAATTAAGTTATGCACAATCTGGCCATAGTTTCATGCAAATCAGATAAAAATTGACCACGATAAGGTAAAACGGTGTTTCTGAACTTTTCTTGACCTTGGCCTTAGCTTTTGACCCAATCAATCGTAAAAATTTTAACCAAAGGGTACTAGGATTATGGCCAATCGTCCCACCAGATTTCATGAGTTTCGGTAAAATAGTTTTTGAGTTATGCGAATCACAAACACACAGACAGACATACAAACAAATACACGCCTGTCAAACCATAACCTTCGCAACGAATTTGGTTATTAGGGAGAGAGTCGATACCTGAAAAGAATGGAAAATATCACGTTGAAATTGAAAGAAAAAATAAAAGAAAAAGAGATGGAAACTTTTTCTTTAATTGAAAATGTTGAAATTCAATAAGAGGAAAATAGTTAATAACGAAGACCTAAACCAAAACCTCACAAAAGGAATTCGACGAGATAGAAATATGTGATTTTGAAAGGATTCCTCCAACCTTGTCCAGTACGGAAATAAATCATTGGTTTTATAATATTTTCATCTACCTATCATTCTTTTCACACAAAAATTGTATATGCACAACGCCAATTTTTTGACCCAATACATTTTTTGCTGTCCGAAATCTTTTTTTAAGGATACAGAACTTGATATTATTATTATTATTATTATTATTATTATTATTATTATTATTATTATTATTATTATTATTATTATTATTATTATTATTATTATTATTATAGCCAAGCTACAACCCTAGTTGAAAAATTAGGATGGTAAAAAACCCACGGCTACTAAAGGCGAAAATTGTTTAGAGAGAACAGGAAATAAAAAAAACTACAAGAGAAGTATTGAGCAATTAAAATTAATTATTTTTTGAACATAGAAACATTAAAACAGATCTTTTTTATACAAACTATAAAGAGAGACTTATGTCAGCCTGTTCAACATGAAAATATTTCCTGCAAGTTCAAATTCTTCAAGTTCCAACGATTCCACTACTTAATTAGGAAGAGCATTCCACAACATGGTCACAGCTGGAATAAAATATCTAGAGTATTTTGTAGTATTGAGCCTGATGATGGGGAAGGCCTGACTATTAGAATTAACTGCATACAAAGTATTATGAAGAGATGTATCGATTAAGGTAAGATATTCGAACAGACCGTTTATATGCTTGGGCACACTTTTCTATCTTATTTCTCTTCCTCATGTTTTTATATATATATATATATATATATATATATATATATATATATATATATATATATATATATATATATATATATATATATATATATATATATATATATATATATATGAAGGATCGTTTTTAATGTTGTTACTGCTCGTAAACTATTTAATTTTGATTGTTCATAACTTCTCTTATAGTTCATATTTTTCCTTGTATCAATTCCTCACTGGGCTGTTTTTCCCTGTTGGAGTCCTTGGGCTTATAGCTTCCTGCTTTTTCAACTATGGTTGTTAGCTTATAATAATAATAATAATAATAATAATAATAATAATAATAATAATAATAATAATAACTAGAGAACATTAAAGTTGCTCAAGCAATTCTTAGAAAGAACTCCTCACAGACTTTGCCAATAATTTGCTCTTAGGGATATTAAAACAATAGAAAGATTGGAAATAGCATATTATTGGCTATACGCCCATAAAAGGACCTAAACTACACTCCTAAACAAAGTAACCAGCTTTTTAATATCTAGGTTCGGATGAAATCTTTCATGAAATCGGGCTGGATAGCACTGCAGATTTGTTCTTATTTTTTTTAATCCTCCTGTGACCTTATGGTCAAGGTCAGATCATTCATGTTGCACAGTTTATTTTGTCTCGTGACCCTTTACATTTTCTGATTCAGCATATTCGACCTTGCGGAAACCATTTTTGACGTCATGATATCTCAGAAACTAATGAACAGAATTAACTCAGAGTTGCGCATTCACCAGACCATGGCTTCATGTATCTCCCGCAAATATTAGAAATCAATTGACAGACCGGTTCTTGAGAGCTGGAAAAACAATCGTTTCAAATTATTTTTTTCCTTCGTGCATAGAGGGCGTTACATGCACCTGTACGATTTTCTTGATTCATACTTAACCCATATCGATCATACAGCTGCTCAAGGTTGAAAGCAAACGCTTCAAAATTGGAGGAGTTCAAGCTATCAAAGACCGGAGAAGAATAAGAAGAATAATAATAATAACAATAAAACTCTACTTGTGTGGAGTTCTAATTATTATTATTATTATTATTAGAAGAAGAAGAAGAAGAAGAAGAGGAAGAAGAAGAATATGAGGTATAACAATCAAAGTCCACTTGTGTAGAGTTCTAATGATAATGATATTGCACAGTGTGAGAAAGTATCATACCCAGAATACAATTTGTCTTTATGGAAGCTTTGTGAAAATGGTATTTTTCCGACTCTATAGTCTATTTGAAATTGGCTGTATTCTGGGTGTATAAAACAGAACACCTCTCTCTCTCTCTCTCTCTCTCTCTCTCTCTCTCTCTCTCTCTCTCTCTCTCTCTCTCTCTCTTTATAGGTCTATAAGTTAAATTTACATACCGGATGCTCACAGCGAACAAGCTATCTATTATTGCGGACTAGCCGTGAGTTGCCTTTCCCAAAGGATTTCCGATAAGATTTCGCAAACACTTTTATAGTCTTTAAGTAACACTGGAGAATCTCCCCTTTCTGAAAGGCGCATTCGCTGGGAGTTACAAAGCAAATGATCAAGTACTTTTATAGTTTGGGGGGAATTCAGCTACTATGATCTTGCTTAATAAATTACTAAACATATTTATCTGTCGCTTTCCTTCTATTTACTTGAGCTTATTTAACCTAGGTGATTAATTAAATGATAAAATAGGAATTATTTATTTCTACACGAACCTCATTTTCTCCTTTCAATTATAATTTGTGTATATCTTACTTTCATTCAATTCAATTATGAAATTTATGTATTTGTGCAAGTCTAGGTCAATGTTTATGGTTTCAAAAATATTTATCACTACAGCGTTTGCATATCCTCTTCAGAGTATTATATATATATATATATATATATATATATATATATATATATATATATATATATATATATATATATATATATATATATATATATATATATATATATATATATATATGAGTTTTTATTTCAATCTAACGTTTATCTTGAACGAAATGGTCCATAGATCTACGTGTATTTGGAGAAGAATGATTTTATTCAGTTATCATCACCATCATCAACATCATCATCTCCTCTCACGCCTATTGACGCAAAGACCTCTGTTAGATTGCGTTAGTCGTCTCTATCCTAAGCTTTTAATTCAATATTTCCCCATTCATCATCTCCTATCTCACGCTTCATACTTCTCAACTATGTTGGCCTGGGTGCCAGGGTCTTCCACTCTTCTAGTGCCTTGTGGAGACTAGTTGGAATTTTGGTAAACTAATCTCTCTTGGGAAGTGCGAAGAATGCCCAAACCAGCTCCATCTACCTGTCACCATGATCTCATACACATATGGCACTCGAGTAATCTCTCTTATAGTTTCATTTCTAATTTTGTCCTGCCCTTTAACTCCCAATATCCTTCTGAAATCTTTTTTCTCAAATCTACAAAAACTGTTGGATATTGTTTAATTGTCATACACGACTCATGTCCATACAGTAACATCGATCTCACTGAACTGATATAAAACCTGATTTTTATATGCAATTTCAAGGGATTTGATTTCTAAATTTTACTTAACTTAGCCATTATCTAATTTGCTTTTTTCAATCTCTCATTAAACTAAAATTCTAAAGATCCTGTATTATACATCACAGTTCCTAGATATTTAAGTGACTCAACTTCATTAATCTATTCTCCTTCCAATGATATTGCATCTTCCATTGCATATTCTGTTCTCATCATTTCTGTCATTCTTCCTTCTATTTATCTGGAGGATGAAAAAATAATCTAATCTACCTACCACTACCAGAAAATATATCTATCAGTAGATATGACTATTACACGTATTTGTGAATGAACCCTTTCTATATGCAGTTTACAAACTGTTACACCAGTCTCCAAATTGAGGATGTGAATCAGTTACAATACAATTACCTGACTTGTCATTTCTCCCAATAGGTTTAGAAATGGGTTTCCCAATTACAGCCTGACGGGCAGCCACACACACTTCAGAAAAGTTTTTCCGCTACCACTAAAACTCTAGGTACTCTAAGCAACATACGCGTTGCATCATTATAATCCACCGTACACTATCATGTACACTTGACAGGTACACCTGAGCAGTTACGTCTGTCAGGTATACCTGATACCTGAGGAGCACACACACTCTTCATGCATACCTGTCAAGTTTGTCAGTTCGCTATGGATTCTCGAGAAGATGAGTTGTACTTTTTCTCATTATTTGTAGTTTTTGAGAAATGTAAAAACTGACTGAAGAAACGCAAACAACGGTGTAAGGAATGGCTGCAAAGAAGAAATAAATTTACCCATATCAATCTTCTTAATGAATTAAGACATGAACCATCTGATTATAACACTTTTCTTCGCATGAATGAATCAGTGTATAACGAGTTGCGGTCACTTTTATCTCCCTTGATTTAAAGGAACTCAACTGTAAAATAAATCAAAATTACAAAACTGTAACCAAAAAAATTTAAACTGGCCACATCAAATGATTGTTAATAACTGAGAGACCTGTTCAGGTACACCTGATGAAACCGCCACACACACACACACATCAAGTTTACTCGCCTATCAGGCAGAACTGAAAAAATTTTCATCAGTTGTCAGGTCGCCCGAGAGTCTAGTTTTTCCCGTCATACACTATCAGGTATACCTGACACGCGTAACTGTTCAGGCGTACCTATCAGGTGTACATGATAGTGAATGGCCGGCCTTAAGAATCTTCATACTGCATTCTTCACAATATTCCTATTAGATTAGTAATGGAAACGTTTATATTTAGAAAAGTGAATGCAGACTGACGCTACTTTTCTCCTTCAGGAAATAGAAATGTGTATCCCCAAAGAGGTCTCTGAGATGATTTATGACAAGTAAGGCGGGTCCTTTTCTTGAAGGAAATTGTCCTGAGAGGCAAATTCATCCTGGATTCGTCACGGGTGACGACTGGAATAGAGTGGGAGTTATTGCATTTTCATTCATGTATAAACACTTCTCCTACGGTTTGCTCAATCTTCTGATAAATAGACTGAAGATTGTATTGTTCTCTAAGTGCTTTGACAATGAACGAGGGATATGCGGTGTAAAATGCTGAATGTATACGGTAAAATAACTGTAAAGATCCTGTAGAGAGTAGGATTCCCCTGCTATATAGGAACAGAAAAGTAACCATTAGTGTAATGCAAATTAATAACATAGGTTTAAGGTGCTATTTCAACTGGCTTTAATGGTATTATTTATAAGAATACCACTTCAGCACTCCCTGTAAGCTATTTGAATAAATTTCATCTATTAGATTAAAACTTTAGAACAACCGTCCTATATTTATTATTGATACTTCTTCATTCATCATCTCCTACTTCGCTCTTTATAGTCCTCAGCCATGTAGGCCTGGGTCTTCGAACTCTTCTAGTGCCTTGTGGAACCCAGCTGAACGCTTGGTGAACTAATCTCTCTTGGGGAGCGAGAAGCGCACACCCAAACCATCTCCATCTACCCCTCACTATGATCTCATCCACATATGGTGCTCAAGTCACCTCTCTTATAGTTTTATTTTTAATTCTCTCATGCCATTCAAATCCCAACATCCTTTTGAGGGCTTTGTTCTCAAATCTACTAAATCTATTAGATATTGTTTCATTGCCATACCATGACTCATGTCCATAAAGTAACACCGATCACACTAAACTGATATATTGTCTGATTGGTTTTTGTAATTTCAGGAGAATTGATTTCCAAATGTTATTCAACCTAGCCATTGTCTGGTTTTTTTTTTTTCAATCTTTCACTAAACTAATTCTAAAGACCCTTTATTAAAGATCATAGTTCCTAAATGCTTAAATGGTTTTACCTCATTAATCTTTTCTCCTACCAATGATATTTCATCTTCCATTGCATACTCCGTTCTCATCATCTCAGTCTTTCTTCTATTTTTTTTCAGCCCAACTATTGCAAATCCTGTGGTGTTCTGCTAACAAGGACAGCATCATCTCCATACTCTAGGACTGCTAAATTCCTATCACCAGAGCATGCAAAGTATTCCAGTATTGAAAATCCAGGAATGACTGGAGAGAATATTCAGACAGTAAAGGAAGGTGATGCTGACAAAGCTATGAATTCAGGAAGTGACTCTGGTGTAATAATTGTTCATAGAATTTTTTTAAGGAAATCTCGACTGGGGTAAAAAAGAAGCATATACTCATCGATAAGAGCCATGGCTCTGTTGTAGCATCAGAAGATGAAGATAGACAACATTGCATGGAACACTTTAGTGAGGTTATGAATAAGAGATATGAAGGAAATAATTTGATTGGTATACCTGAAGCAGATGAAGACCTTGATGTTCCCATGAATGAATTCAGTGTGTTTAAAATCAAAGCCATCCTTAAAACACTAAACAGATGGAAATCACCTGGATACGATGGAATA
>NC_090734.1:8762202-8772202 GCF_036898095.1 Palaemon carinicauda
CTTTTTCAGTTGAAGCATAAACTCTCTGAGAAAAAACTCTAAGCTGAGTATAGCTATTCTAGGTCAAATCTGATCTGTTACCCTTCCAAGGATGATAGGCCTCCTGCTTCTCCAAATAAGCATATCTACAATCATCATTTAATCATGGTTTGTCCTTCACTCGGTACCTTAGTACAAGAGAGAGAAACGCCTATCAATTATATTGACTAGATCCTCATTCAAAGGAACTAAAGGATCAAAACTACTATACAATTGTTACCAATTCAAGCCCAAAAGATCATGCAAAATCCCATTCCAATCTGCTCTAGATTTCATATAAATCTTACATGAGTACGATACATCAGGACAGGCTGCTCTGTCTTCACTTCTAATGAGATCAAGGCATGATCAGATGTCCCAGCTGGAGAACCAACCTTACCTGTTATAACGCCAGGGGAGGCGGTGTATACGAGGCCCAAGCAGTTACCACACCTGTGAATAGCTTCGCTTATGATTTGCTCACAGCTTGATTTAGAGGCAAATCTGAATCTCTTAAGCCATGGCGATTAGTTGGAGAAACGGAATTTAACCACTCCCTATGGTGAGCATTGAAATCACCAACAAAGACAAAACAGGTCTTTCTATCACATTCTTGCATCTTAGCTATAATGGTGAAAAGACAATCGAAGACAGAATCATCCGTGTCAGGATTCCGTAAATCGAACACAAATAGAAGCTGTTATGCCTGTCATTAACTTTTATTACCTGAATCTCATGACATCCACATTCATAGCAGGAATTATGAGAAGCAGGGTATTCACTCCTAATATACACCGCCATTACCATGGCCTTAGGGATGGCATCGTGTTTCAACATTATTAGCTTCTTAAAACCAGTTATAAGGAGCTCAGATAAGTGCCTCATATTAGAAACCAAAGTTTCTGGGCACAAAAGAGTATCATACTGACTGGTCACAACTGTAAGGTCTTGAATATTTGCATAAGGACCACGAATATTGCAATACAGTAGACAACATTGACGAAATCTAGGAGATACTGGTCCCGGATTTTGCTCAATGTCTCCAGAGAGCATAAGAATTGATGGTAATAAAAGATATACATCATATTTCAAAACCAAATTTACAAGAATGATAACAAAAACAATATGTACAGAAATATAAATAAAGTGGTTGATCAAACCCATAGATTATAGAAAAAAAAGTCGGAAAAACTGGCATACATGGAGGAGCCGATACACAATGCAAGGCTAAATAACCTTCAGTATGGCCACTTCTACTGAAAGGAGGACAGTAAGGATGGTTTGGAAAAGTAAAAGAATCTGATAAAGAAAAGACAACCTCTTGATAAATCACCAAGCATCCATGGCCTTTCTATTAAGCCTGTCCAACATACCTTTTCAAAAAAAAAAAGGAGGAAGAAAGCAAAATAATAAGAAAAATATATAACAAAAATATAAGATGAAATAGTTTGCCTGGATGTACCCTAAAGCAAGAGAACTCTAACCCAAGACAGTGGAAGACCATGATACAGAGGCTATGGCACTGCCCAAGAGTAGAGAACAATGGTTTGAATTTGTAGTGTCCTTCTCCTAGAAGAGCTGCTTATCATAGATAAAGAGTCTCTTCTACCCTACCAAGAGGAAAGTAGCCATTGAACAATTAGAGTACAGTAATTAGCCCCTTGATCTAAGAAGAAGTGTTTGGTAAATTCATTGTTGTTAGGCGTATGAGGAAAGACGAGAATGTAAAAGAATAGGTCAGACTATTCGGTGTATGTGTAAGCAAAGAAAAAATGAACCATAACCAGAGAGAGGGATCCAATGTATTACTGTCTGGCCAGTCTAAGGATCCAACAACTCTCTAGCGGTAGTATCTCAACGGGTGGCTGGTGCCCCAGCCAACCTTCTACCACTAAATATATATATATATATATATATATATATATATATATATATATATATATATATATATATATATATATATATATATATACACGCACACACACACACACACACACATATATATATATATATATATATATATATATATATATATATATATATATATATATATATATATATATATATATATATATATATATATATATATATATATACATATATATATATATATATATATATATATATATATATATATATATATATATATATGTATATATATATATATATATATATATATATATATATATATATATATATATATATATATATATATATATATATATATATATATATATATATATATATGAATGTACATATTACATACGCTCATATAAATAAAAAAACGGGAAAATTAGATTGGAAAAAGAGTTATGCCTAGACTTTTCTTGGCATGTAATTCTAGTGTGAAAAGGCCATCCAAGTATCATCCATTTCTGTTTTGTTTTTATCCCCATCGTCATCTATCTGTAAGTCTGACTTTCTCCATTTCTCTGTCTTTCTCTTTATATCATGCTGCCTGTCTCTTTTTAAAGAAGCTTTCAGCTCTCCGTTTCCACTTTGGTTGTATAAAATTTGTATTCAAAGTTTTTATTCTCCTCTCGTTTTCCATTTGTCTTCACGTTTATGTTTAACATCAAACTTTTCCATCGACGAACATTTTGATGAATGCTCTGGGTGTGGAAGAAAAACAATCTCTGCTTCTTGTGTTCTCTCTGAAGAATGAGAGTTCTTAAGAGAATCTATATAATAACTTGTATTTCCTTTAATCATATAAAGGGTTCTTGTCTTCTCTCTGAAGAATAAGAGTTCTTAAGAGAATCCATATAATAACTTGTATTTTCTTTATTCATATAAAGGGGAAAAAATCAAATTAGGCAATACATGATTAATAAGATTAATCAGATTAACCCGAATATTATTTATATTTATTATTTTGTTCAGGTGCCGGTGATGGGAGATGAGAATGAGAGGGATATTACAATAGAGGAAGTGAGTAGAGCACTACATGAAACGAGAGTAGGAAAAGCGTCTGGTATGGATGGTGTGAGAGCTGATATGTTGAAGGAAGGGGGTTTGACTGTACTTGAATGGTTGGTGAGATTGTTTAATATGTGTTTTGTGTTGTCAATGGTACCAGTAGATTGGGTTTGTGCATGTATTGTACCACTATATAAGGGTAAGGGAGATGTGCATGAGTGTTGTAATTCAAGAGGTATTAGTTTGTTGAGTGTAGTTGGAAAAGTGTATGGTAGAGTATTGATTAATAGGATCAAGGATAAAACAGAGAATGCAATCTTAGAAGTACAGGGTGGTTTTAGAAGAGGTAGGGGATGTATGAATCAGATTTTTACAGTAAGGCAGATATGCGAGAAATATTTAGCAAAAGTTAAGGAGGTGTATGTTGCGTTTATGGATCTGGAGAAAGCGTATGGTAGAGTTGATAGGGAAGCAATGTGGAATGTGATGAGTTTATATGGAGTTGGTGGAAGGTTGTTGCAAGCAGTGAAAAGTTTCTGCAAAGGTAGTAAAGCATGTGTTGGGATAGGAAATGAAGTGAGTGATTGGTTTCCGGTGAGAGTGGGGCTGAGACAGGGATGTGTGATGTCGCCGTGGTTGTTGAACTTGTATGTTGATGGAGTGGTGAGAGAGGTGAATGCTCGAGTGCTTGGACGAGGATTAAAACTGGTAGACGAGAATGACCATGAATGGGAGGTAAATCAGTTGTTGTTTGCGGATGATACTGTACTGGTTGCATACACAGAAGAGAAGCTTGGCCGATTAGTGACAGAATTTGGAAGAGTGTGTGAGAGAAGGAAGTTGAGAGTTAATGTGGGTAAGAGTAAGGTTATGATATGTACGAGAAGAGAAGGTGGTGCAAAGTTAAATGTCATGTTGAATGGCGAGTTACTTGAGGAGGTGGATCAGTTTAAGTACTTGGGGTCTGTTGTTGCAGCAAATGGCGGAGTGGAAGCAGATGCACTCCAGAGTGTGAATGAAGGTTGCAAAGTGTTGGGGGCAGTTAAGGGAGTAGTAAAAAATAGAGGGTTGGGCATGAATGTAAAGAGAGTTCTATATGAGAAAGGGATTGCACCAACTGTGATGTATGGATCGGAGTTGTTGGGAATGAAAGTGGTGGAGAGACAGAAATTTAATGTGTTTGAGATGAAGTGTCTAAGGAGTATGGCTGGTGTATCTCTATTAGATAGGGTTAGGAACGAAGTGGTGAGAGTGAGAACAGTTGTAAGAAATGAGTTAGCAGATAGAGTGGATATGAATGTGTTGAGGTGGTTTGGCCATGATGAGAGAATGGAAAATGGCTGTCTGCTAAAGAAGGTGATGAATGCAAGAGTTGATGGGAGAAGTACAAGAGGAAGGCCAAGGTTTGGGTGGATGGATGGAGTGAAGAAAGCTCTGGTTGATAGGAGGATAGATGTGAGAGAGGCAAGAGAGCGTGCTAGAAATCGGAATGAATGGCGAGCGATTGTGACGCAGTTCCAGTAGGCCCTGCTTCTTCCTCCGGCGCCTTAGAGGACCACGGAGGTAGCAGCAGTAGGGGATTCAGCATTATGAAGCTTCATCTGTGGTGGATAACGGGGGAGGGTGGCTGTGGCACCCTAGCAGCACCAGCTGAACTCGGTTGAGTCCCTTGTCAGGCTGGGAGGAACGTAGAAAGTAGAGGTCCCCTTTTTGTTTTTGTTTCAATTGTTGATGTCGGCTACCCCCAAAAATTGGGGGAAGTGCCTTGGTATATGTATGTATGATAAGAAAAAAATATATAAATATTCTTTGCAATATAATTTGTACAACTAGAAGTCTTACATCAGCGTAAGTTAGTTGAACGGAAAAAATAAATTCTGAGAATAACAGTAATGAATTGAATAAGAAGATTAAACGTAAAGAATTGAAGTAGAAAAATAGACTCTAATCCAAGGTCTATTAACTCTCAAAACACTTGGTCTGGTCATAAACAGAAAACAGTTTATGCTTTATTTCTAGTCGTAAATAATTGAAATCCCATTAAAAACATTCCAGTTTTATCTGGCGTCTGTTGTTTGTTTGAGACTGATTAATGTGTTTTAGTAATCAGGGAATATAAACACATTCTAATCACCTATCCTTGCAATAGTAGTGACTGATAAGACTTTGACATGCTTCAATTATTTCTTAATTGAAATGAACTCCATTTGTTTTTAATTTTTGGAATAAAAAAAGAATAAGATGAAAAACAATGTTTTATAAAAATCATGCTAATATTTGATATGAAAAATTAATACTGAAAATAAGTAACCACTGCTGAGAGGAAAATTCTGTTCTTGTTTATATGTTTATATATATATATATATATATATATATATATATATATATATATATATATATATATATATATATATATATATATATATATATATATATATATATATATATATATATATATATATATATATATATATATATATATATATTTACTTTTTTTTCTTTCTTATCACAGTCTGTAGAGATTGGTGGGTTTTACTTTACAGTATGCGATTCACGGTGTTTTTCCATCTTATTATTACCTCCGCCAGGAGGGTATGTTTTCGGTTCGGTTTGTTTGTTTGTTTGTTTGTCTGTCTGTCTGTGGACAACGTAGAGGCCACATTTCTACACGGAATCACTTCAAACTTGGCCAAGTAGTTCCCCAATGTGTATGGAAGAACTGATTAAATTTTGGTCAAGGTCACCCCAAGGTCAAGGTCACAGGGGTCACTGGTGTCACTATGACATAAGTGGCCATATCAAGAGACAGAAATAAAGCACTGACTTTTGCATAAGCCAACAGGGAAGTCCTAGTCCAGGCGCAACCCATGGGTGATGTTCAAATTTATAAAGGTCAAAGGTCAAGGTCATATTGGTGCATTATATCAATGTCATATTAAGTATCAGTGGCAAATGAACAAAGATCACTTGAAGGTCAAAAGTCAAGCAGGTCACTTGAAGGTCAAGGTCACGTGAAGGTCAAGGTCACGTGAAGGTCAAGGTCACCTGAAGGTCAAGGTCACGTGAAGGTCAAGTACATTTGAAGATCAAGGTCACTTGAAGCCAAGGTCATGTGAAGGTCAAGGTCACGTGAAGGTCAAGGTCACTTGAAGGTCACGTGAAGGTCAAGGTCATGTGAAGGTCGAAGTCACATCAATTCATGATTCTAGGACATATGGCGCTCTAGGTCACCTTGGCGGAGGTATGTCCTCTACGAGGACCATGTCCGCGTTCAGGACTTGCTCACTTGTTATTATTATTATCATTATTATTATTATTATTTATTATTATTATTATTATTATTATTATTATTATTATTATTATTATTTACAAATAAACTAATAAAAGAGGATCTTGATTTTTAAAAATGACACACGCGTTGACGGAGCCTAAGAAGATCCTCCGTCTCTGTTGAGTTGACCATAAAAAAGACCCTGATTTTAAAATGACCCATGCGTTGATGAGGTTATTTTCATAACGTAAAAAGACTCTTTTATGATATGAAAAACACAAAACAAAAATAAAGCAAAGTACAAGAACATGGACAGCTAAATAAGACGAATTTATAAACAACTGTGACAAATTTTGTTGTTCCTCGACAGCAAAAGCTATTTGAAAGGTACAGCTGGACATATGAATTCCTGGTACACCTCACTCTGAGGAAGTGCACCCAGCCAACCCATTACTGCGTTAAGGATGCTTGTGTTTTGCCACGCCCACCATCTCTGCCATCTCTCCCAACACTATCTGTATGGTTACTCACCGCAAGGTGTGCTGGGTACTCCTGTGACCGACTGTACCTACAAGATTGCAAAAGAACTCAAAAACTGAAATATGAAATGTGCAGTAGATGGGAAGATTGGAATAATTAGTCATTTGGGATTTGATCTATCTATTTATAATATCCTGTGCGATATATATATATATATATATATATATATATATATATATATATATATATATATATATATATATATATAAACATATATATATATATATATATATATATATATATATATATATATATATATATATATATATATATATATATATATATATATATATATATATATATATATATATATATATATGTCCACATTGTACATCCTTCTTTTGATTAGGAATGAAAAAATCTATTAAGAATTATATAAAAGGTTGCCATGCTTGTAACTGTTTTAAAGAACATAAGAACACTGCACCGGATCCCAGAAAGTGGCCTATGATTCCTATTAATTTTATAGAGTGCATATGATGTGGTAGGACCATTTCCTACAGGTTTATCACAAGATAAGTATCTGTGTGTATTTGTGATTGCATTTACTCGGTACACTCATACTCACGCAATGTTGGTAAGATCGGCAAATTCATTAGGCCAGACGCTGTGCTCTTTTATTACTAGGTTTGGTTGCCCGAAAATTTTGATAAGTGATAATGGTCTCGAGTTTATAAATAAGGTGGTGAAATCAGTCATGGACTTGATGAAAATTAAACACTTTTCAGTGACCGCATATAGGCCTTCAGCAAATGGCTTAGTGAAATTGCATAATAGGGAAGTAGTGCGAATTATTCGTTACTTAGTGGCCAATGTCCCCCTTCATTGGCATGCCATGCTTCCTAGAGCTGAGCAAGCTTTGAACCTTTTCATATAATGCTTCGCTCTGGGACAGGCCTTTCTTTTTAGTGTATGGACAGGATACTGTGTTACCATATACAGTACTCATTAATTTGCAACAATTGCCAAATTATTCAACTGAGCAATACCGTGAATATTTATTAGATCTATTGAGGAAAGTAATGAACACCACTGAAAAGTTTTTGAAAAGAGCTAATGAAAATCACACCTCAAAGTATGATGGTCGCTTTAAAACCGCACCACTAAAAATATTTGTGGTCGATCGTGTGTATTTGAAACGATTACAAACTGGGAAACACAAACTAGAGCCAGCAAAATTGGGTCCGTACCGATTAAGATTGTTAAATCTAACACAGTTGTGATACAAAGCATTATTAATGGCGCAGTGTCTGAACATCATCAGGTTCACATACATGTGGTGCCTGAAGAAGTAGTTTTCAAAAGAGATCCTCCTTACCCCTGCAAACGTGAAATTCCTCGCGTTGATGAGTTGAATTTTCTTTTCCTTTGCTGTTGTTATTGTTTGAACAGACCTCATTCCTTCTTTTGACGTGTTTCAAATTAACTTGATGATAACAATGTGTTCTTATGTTGATGCTCAATGTATATGTACAATGTTGTGGTAATTTTGCCGAGTGTGGAAATACGTATAACATTGATGAGCGAACCTAAAAACAACCAGAGGTGAGATCCATCAGGCGAATATTGTATTATTCATGTATTTATATGATTCCTGGTTGCTGGGGCTAGGGCAGTTCCGGAATGGCAAGTGGCTGCGGGATTCAAGTTTAGCCTTGAGGATAGGCAGTGATAGAGAATGTGTAGATGTGCATACCTTATATTTAATGTTAAAAGAGAAGGGCGGGAAGATGAATGATTTTCTCGGGAAAACGGCTAGTTGCCACCATTCAAATAAATGGCGAAACGGTGGTGGTGAGTTGTGTTGTGAGATTGTGCCGTAAACCCGGACAAGTAAAGTAGAGGGATGAAGGAATATCTACTCCTACCCCGGTCCTGCCCAAAAAGCCCGTATTGCCCACAACCAGAGGGAGGTTATTGATGAGGTTGTGTAAGACTGACGTTATGATTTTTTTTTACTTCGGGTATTCTGTATTTTAGTTGCAGAGGTCTTAAGAATAAATGAGTGGAATTATTTATATTGTATTGTGTATATTTTTCATGCAATATTTCGTTTTAATTTTATTTTTTGCGGAAGATGTGTTATTTTTTGGGGTGATTTCTGTGTGTGTGTGTGTGTATATATATATATATATATATATATATATATATATATATATATATATATATATATATATATATATATATATATATATATATATATATATATACATATATATATATATATATATATATATATATATATATATATATATATATATATATATATATATATATATATATATATATATATATATACACACACACATATATATATATATATATATATATATATATATATATATATATATATATATATATATATATATATATATATTATTAAGTTGCATTTCTATTTAGTGCATGCCATGCCTATTCCAGGTCGGAGTGTCCTCCATATATCATAGAGTAATGAAGGCGGGTGCACACCTCCTCCCGGAGTGAAGAGTTGGGGTGGGGGAGAAATGTCCTAATTCGTGTATGTAGATGTGTGTTGTACATCAAGGTAAATGAACTCTTTAATCATGAGAATTTCACACAAACCTATAACTCAGCATATTATTGTAGCAAGATTGCATTTTGGTAGCGGAGGGAGTTTAGTTGCCTTTGGGCGCTCGAGTTGACAAGTCCCCCACCTGAGAGGGTAGTTGTGTATGGTTTACTTAAGAACGAACCTTTTGTAACAAATGAAGAAAACCCATATTCCGACGTCTCATTATCCATCAAGCATGGGTCATATATATATATATATATATATATATATATATATATATATATATATATATATATATATATATATATATATATATATATATTATTACTATTAATAGCCGAGCTACAACCCTATTTGGAAAAGCAAGATGCAATGAACCCAAGAGCTCGAACAGGGAAAATAGCCCAGTGAGGAAAGGAAATAAGGAAATCAATAAATGATGAGAACAAATTAACAGTAAATCATTCTAAAATCAGTAACAACGTCAAAACAGATATGTCATATATAACCTATAAAAAGACTTATGTTAGCCTCTCCAACATAAAAACATTTGCTGTAACTTTGAACTTTTGAATTTCTACTGATTCAACTACCCGGTTAGGATGATCATTTCACAACTTGGTTACAGTTGGAATAAAACTTCTAGAATACTGTGCAGTATTGAGCCTTGTGATGGAGAATACTTGGCTATTAGAATTAACTGCCTGCCTAGTATTACA
>NC_090734.1:8777202-8814702 GCF_036898095.1 Palaemon carinicauda
TATATATATATATATATATATATATATATATATATATATATATATATATATATATATATATATTCATATATATATATATATTTATATATATATATATATATATATATATATATATATATATATATATATATATATATATATATATATATATATATATATATATATATATGTATATATATATATATATATATATTTATATATATATATATAGATATATATATATATATATATATATATATATATATATATATATATATATATATATATATATATATATATATATATATATATATATTTATATTTTTTATATATATATATATATATATATATATATATATATATATATATATATATATATATATATATATATATATATATTTATATATATATATATATATATATATATATATATATATATATATATATATATATGTATATATATATTTATATATATATATATATATATATATATATATATATATATATATATATATATATATATATATGTGTGTGTGTGTGTGTGTGTGTGTGTGTGTTTGTGTGTGTGTTTATATGTGTCTTAGGGCATTTATATATTGTATCAATATATGTGTGTGAATTGCGTATTATATATATATATATATATATATATATATATATATATATATATATATATATATATATATATATATATATATATATATATATATATATATATATATATATATATATATATATATATATATATATATATATATATATGCAATAAATGAAATAATTGTTATTGCATGTTTAAAATACATGCTGTAATATGTCCTTTTGGATGAAGATGCTAGCCGTGAGATTTGCTGTAGTCATAGGAAATCATAAACAGGATGCACAATGCAGCCTCGGCAATGTAACATTTTTCTTAAACGTCAACACCAATGCATCAGTGTGTGAAAGTTTGTGACGTCACCGGATGCAGGTGTCTTCCGAGATTGTGTTAAAAATGCTACATCAACTAAGCATACGATATCTGTGATATCGATAATTTAATCAGTTCATATCTATACTTCACCAGAATTGGTCATCCGACCAAACCAGCTCCCTCCTATGATGGAGATGTTTAACTCTGTTGTTTTTAGACAATAAATACTTATAAAGCTAATAAGATGTACTTCGTTATCCAGCCTTACACAACTTAAACAACACATACTCAATGTGTGCTTATAAAAGTAGCACACTTATAAATGGTGGCAGCGGTTAAACTCTACGAATCAGAGAAAGATCTTGAAGTAACTATAATATTAAACTCTAAGAATTAGAGGAAGATCTTCAAGACTTCAAAATAAAAGCTGTAAAACCAGAGAAAGATCTTGAAGAACTCAATGTTATCTACATGTATCTACAATTTTGACTAAGTAATATAGTCCATCGAAATATTTAACATTTAATGAATGTTATAAATACAAACTGATGAACTGGATCTTCAATCAACATCCTAGGAAACCCAAGGACTGACGTTCAACGTTTACAAAACATATCCAGGAAGCACTACATTCAACAGAAACTCGAACGATACATCGCTAACAAAACATCAAGAGAGAGAGAGAGAGAGAGGATGTGTCGACATCACACAGAACCATATATAAGCTAAGTACAAATTTTTGAATTCATTCCAGTTTGGGCAGTGAAGCATAGTTATCACGAGTCATTAGTCGATTATTACTGGGGTGAGTGATTTGCTAATCTTTTATTTCCTTTCATTAAAGGAAACTGTGTTCAACTCCGAATTCTCATCTAGAATTTTTTCTCTCTTTGTGCTAATTCCTTTTACTTTCAGAAATTCTCGGGAAATGTCTTGGGATTAGTAACATTGTTTGGGGAATTTTATTATACATATGCGTTTACGCAGTGGAAGTCTGTATTCATATAGATATTTTGATAGAATTACAAGGGGTCGAAGAGATAGGAAAAGAACTACAACAGTCATGACTCCCCCTGTGAGCCCTACCCCTGGACCTAGTGGTGTAGGCCAGACTAATCCTCCTCCAATTGTGACGCTTGTAAATGCCAGGTCAGCAATCCTTCCTTTTCAGGGTCGAGTCAATGGGTTCTTGCCACAAAATGTGGAGTCATGGATTTCATCCGTCGATGCCCATTTAAATGCCAAACAAATCGTAGACCCTTTTGTACAATTACAAGAAGCTAAAAGTTTTATAGATTTTTCTGAGGGGGATGCAAGTGCGTATTTCAGAGGTGTTTCATTTCAAGAAGCAGTTACCTGGGATGATTTCAAAGTTAGGTTACGTGCGGTCTATGGGGGTGAGGAAGCCTTGGATGTAGTATTAACGTTACGAAATACACTTAATCAAGCCACTATAAATCGGCTTAATGTTATTGAGAGAGCAGCTCTCATAGCTGATAGGCTTAATGAATATCAGGACATTTTAGGTAATTCCACTTGGGTTACTAGGGATAACATCTCCGTGAAATATTTTTTACGATTAATGTATTTAACTTGCATGACACTTATGTTGCCTGAAGCTTTAGTGCCGTGTTTTGATAAGAAGTTAACGCCTGCAAGTACGGAATTGGATGTATATAAACAGATAAAAAAAACACATGTCCAAGTGTCCAGATCTCATCCCGTGTTAACTCAAGTTTTTGCAAAGAATGAAACAAAGCCACAAACAGTGAACGTAGTTAGTAGTCAAGTAGCGGGAATGACGTGTTATAATTGCAAACGTCAAGGTCACTTAAGCGCGGACTGCAGAACGAAATTCTGCTCAATTCATAACAGTTCAACACATTCATACAACCAATGTTACTCGCGTAAGACACTACAGAATCCCAGAAATACACAGTCAATTCCACAGTCAGTTCCATATGGAAATAAAAAGAAAAATCCTCATTTTAACAATAAGAAGAAACAACCAAATGTCAATACAGTTCAGAGTCCAAAGCAAATAAACACTTCGAAAATCGCTGAGCCTGTGTCGTCAAACCAGCCCTCGCAAGGTCAGACTAATTTTCAGAATGTGCAGAGCAAAGCAAATATCACATAGTTAACTCCAGTGAGGAAGAAAGTGATGTTGGGTCAAGGTCATTCATGTCAACATCAATAGTATTGAATAATCAATTTAATGTTTTATCAGATAATTGTGAGACAATAGATTTTCCTATGAAACACACGGCCGAATTAAGTAAAACAGTGCATGCTCCCGTAGATTTGCAACGAATTCATACAATAATAAGCAAAAATGAGTTACGACCAACCTTATATGCTGTAAATTTAGAACACAAATCCTTTACGTTATTTTTTGACTCTGGTAGTCCACGTAATATCATGGATTTGAAGACACATCATTTGTTGTTTTCGAACTTTCCGATTGAAAAATCCGGAGTTAGACTATCGGGTATAGGAAATAATGAATTAAATGTCATAGGCATAACTCATGTTCAGTTCAAAGTCGGTAAACGCACGTTTGCCGATACATTTGTTGTTGTAAAAAACATTGATATGTGTCCAGCTGTAATTATAGGATACCCATCTATGGGAAATCAAAACATTATCTTAGCCCCTGCCAAGCACGGTGTGTATATCAAAGGGAAATTCTATAAGTCTTCTAATACCTTAAAATCAGTTTTGGATAAAAAGGAGACGACAAATGTAACCGTAACGTACATTAAAGAACCAATAACTTGCCTCACTAATAAAGAAATAATATACGCGACCCAGCAGAATTCTCGTTCACCCGTAATATCATCTTGCACGCAATCTATCGAACCAATCGTACCTTCGAATTTAATAGTGCAAATAAAGAAAACATTACCGGGATCTGAAATATTAATCCTTTCTGACACTTTGAAAACTAACGGATTGTCTGTCACACAAGCTATTTATACAGTAGCCTCACATCAACAATTTAATATTGAAGTCTGTAATCATTTAAATAACACTTTAGTAATTCACAAAAATCAACATATCTTGGATGTATAACTTTATAAACATCGTATTCTTACCGTTGCTGAAATCAATCACTCTCAATCAGTTGCGGATGAATCCCTTTTGCGATCTATTAAAAATAAAATCAATAAAGACATTCAAGATGAAGAAATTCAGCAGAAAATTTTTGGACTTTTAACTAAATATCATGATGTTTTTTCCACTACGGATGGATCCTTAGAAAAAACAGATGTGATCGAGCATCAAATAAGGTTAAAGGACAAGCAGAAAATTATCTATGTACCCTCGTACAGACTCCCTATGAAATTCCAGAATGAAATAAATGATGAAGTAGGTAAAATGCTAGAAGAAGGAGTCATTAGGAAATCAAACAGCCCTTATAATTTTCCTTTAATAGTTGTACCGAAAAAAGATCGAACATGGCGTATCTGCGTCGACTTCCGTCGTCTAAACGAGGAGACGATCCCTGATCAATTCCCAGTGCCATGTACTGATGATATTTTGTCTTTGTTAGTTCAGAATAAATATTTTACCAGTTTGGACTTACTGAAAGGCTTTCACCAGATATCATTAGAAGAAGATAGTATCCCATACACAGCCTTCAGCACAGCCAGGGGACATTATGAATTTTTACGGATGCCTTTTGGTTTACGTTGTGCTCCTATAACATTTACAAGAATGATTAACATAGTGTTTGGAGACTTGTTAGGGGATATATTGCATGCCTATATGGATGATCTTGTAATCTTTTCCAACACCTTAGAAGAACATCTACGTAAGTTAGAACTAGTACTACAGAGATTAAGACAACATAACTAAAAGGTAAAGAATAGTAAGTGTGAGTTTTTCAAAACAGAATTAATATATTTAGGTTTCATGGTGTCAAGCCAAGGTCTTAAAGTAGTCCATGATAAGGTGTCGGCTATACGTAATTTTCCCATACATACTAATGTCAAGGGAATACAGCAATTTCTGGGTTGTAGTGGATATTACAGGTGTTTTATACGCAACTATTCAATAATAGCCGCTATTTCATATGGTCTGAGCAACATCAACAGGCGTTTAATACCTTGAAAAATGAACTGTGTAGTTCTCCTATATTAAAATTTCCTGACTTCGGTAAGGAATTCTTCATTGCAACAGATGCCTCAGACTTAGGAGTAGGTGGGGTATTGCTTCAGCAATATGATAAACAATTTTTCCCGATAGCTTTCTATTCTCGAAAATTGAGAACTTCCGAAAGTAAGCATGCAGTAATAGACAAGGAAGAGCTAGCTATTGTTAATTCACTAGTGCTTTTTAAGTTCATAATTTACGGTTATCCCGTTAAGGTTCTTACTGACCATAAACCACTAACAGAGTTCTTTAAAGGCTTCAACCACAGCCCTAAACGAACTCGGTGGCATTTGATCATTCAAGATTTTGGCGCAAGAATCGGGTATTTACCTGGGAAAGCAAATATCATTGCGGATGCATTATCACGCAACCCCGTGTCATCTTGTACGGAGCCTTTAAATGAATTAATAGATATATCAACCTCCATGCCTATTGTTAAAACGATATCTGAACAAGAAGATTTAGGCTGGAGCGCTGAATTGTTACAGACTAAGCAAAGAAAAGATCAGAAAATAGAAACAATAATAAATGCTTTGAAAAGCAATTATAAGGAAAAGGGATATATAAAGTATAAGCAGCAGAATTATATAATCAAAGATAATATTCTGTGTAGGACTGTGACAAGGAAAACCCCCAATACACCACATGTAACTAACGACCAGGTAGAGGTACCAATCTCACTTATTTCCACTACCCTGAATTGGTTGTAATTAAATCCATTACATGGACACCCGGTGTTCTCATTAATGTCACAGAAAGCCAAAACAATGTTTTATTGGCATACGATGCTTACAGATATAAAAAGACACATAGCTAATTGTCGCACATGTCAGGAAAACAAAGGGCATACGAAAACACCTGTCAGCCTAGGGGCTTATCCTGTGCCCAATCAACCCTTTGAAAGAATACATTTAGATTTGTTAACAGGATTTTACGAGTCAGACAGAGGAAATAAGCACCTCTTAGTAATTATAAATGCTTTAACTCGATATACAGAACTAATAGCACTTAAAACTAAAACTGCGATTGAATGCGCTAGGAAGTTTTACGAGTGTTACATTTGTAAACATGGAATTCCACACATGATAATCTCAGGCTCGGGTGGTGAATTTAATAATCACTTTCTTACCTCATTGTGTGAATTCCTCAGCATAAAGAAAATAAATACCATGATATATCACCCAGAGTCGAATGGGCTAGTGGAAAGAGCAAATAAGGCGATTTTAAATATATTAAGAGTAACACTAGGGGGATCAGACCCCAACTGGGATATTGCAATACCGGCGGCACTGAGTACTCTGAATCATTCATATCATATATCAATTAAAATGTCACCGCATGAAGCATTGTATGGTACCCCAGTTAGAACGCCTTTCCATGTATTAACGCCTACAACTAATCTATCAAATCCTTTAAAAGAATGTATAAATGCAAGTATAAGTCGATATGATATCCTTCAAAAGAATTTAGAAGAATCACAAATCATAATGAAAAGGAATCATGATAAAACAGCGAAGCCAACTAAAACGTATACCGTGGGTGATAACGTGTATATTCAAATCAATGTGCGCAAAAAACTCAATTATAAACTAACACCTAAGTTTGAAGGCCCATTTAACATTTTGGAAACATTAACAGCCAATAGGTTTAGATTTCAAAACGTATCCCAACACACGGATGAGAGAATAGTACCATTGGCTCACATAAGAAATTAAAAAAGAAAAAAGAAAAGAGAGGGAAAGAAGTGAGGGAATTTTTTTTTTATTTTATGTGATTAAAAGTTTTCTTCTTAATACAGGAGTAATTACATATATTTTTCTCGTTACAGGTTTCCAAGATGATTTTTTTTTTGTTGGGAGTGATATTGTTTGCTCAGACATTTTTCTCGTGTGGGATGAGCTCTAAAACTAAAAGTATAAATTTTAAGTATGGCACTATAGTTGAAAGACAAGAAGACGTTTTTATTACATCAAGCAACGTAGTTGTAGAAGTGAATATGCAAGCAATTTTTCTTCAAGAGAATGATGTCACTAGCTTAAGAACCGCCATTTCAAGGTTTTCTGCCTCATTGTATGAGTTGCATAGAAGACATTTTCATTTGACTACAGAGAGTTTGCTTGGGTCAACATTAAAAGTTGCAGAGATGCTATCTGATGACTTGAAAAATAAGACTTACGAGACAGGATCTTTGGCTTATGACCTTTTGATGTGGACTGTAGGACACGAACATAAAGAAAGACGAAATCCGTTTATTTATGCTGCATTAAACATCTTTGGGTCTATTGCAAGTTTAGGTTTAGGAATTTCCAATTGTCTTAAAATTAGTAATCAAAATAAGAAAATTGAGTTCTTGACTCATGAAGATGAATTGATTATGTCAGAACTAAGGAATCAGTTAGCTTCAATCAATCAAATTATGGATTTGGTAAATGAACATTCAAATAATATTATTCAGATTATGGAAGTACAGGATTTGTTGGCAACGTTAACGTATTATGATTCAAAGATAGATCACATACATAACAGAATTGCACATTTCATTGAGAAATCCAAGGATTATGTAGAAGCTATCACGTTAGCAACTAAAGGTGTGCTGTCGCCCCATTTGTTGCCTATAAATTACTTAAAGTTATTTCTGGAGAACGGAAGGAATAAATAGGCTATGTTCCTTTGTTAGGCGAACGTAGGTTAGAATTTTATTACAGCCTAATTACATTAAGCGTTGATAATAACAAAATTAGGATTACAATTCCCTTTGATTCTTCTGATGCCTGGCAATCTTACAGGATATCACTATTTCCGACTTTCATGACGAATCACTCAAATTCAGTAATATCCAGTTTGACAGGACACGTATTGATTTCCCCGGACAAGGAAACATATACGGTCATTAAAGACTTAAATCAATTAACTCACTGTTCAGACGCAATGGATAGAAAAATATGTACAGCTGACTCATTTGTATTCCATAAAAACTTAATGGATTCATGCGAGTTAGGTATAGTGCTAGACGGTGCTCTCTCCCATACAAGTGAAAATTGTCTGGATAAGCTTTATCCCTTTGACAATAATGAGTTCAATTGCAGACTGAACAATGGCATGTGGATACGATACGACAAGGACGGCTTCAATGTATCATACCCTGATGGATCCACGTCTTTTGCCCACATCTTCGTTGCAGCAGATGGTTGTATCTGGACTTCCCCTAATTTCATGGTGACTGGTCTACGGACACTCATCAGAGAACGAGCCTACTACGCGAACTTCATGTGGACCTCTACAATGCCAGCACTACCTTTCCCGTACAACAGACAAGTAGCCAAGGGGTTGATGAAATTAGCCGAAATGGACCACCTGTCACCGACTTATAAGGAAATTCTTCACCCCATACTACTAGCAGGACTGGGAATCACGGTGATGATGTTTATCGCCGTGAACATCCTTGTTTGGCGTAGGTTACGGTACAGCACGAAGCTAAAACAGAACGTTTCGCCATGTCCAGACAAAACTCCTTATTTAATTCAGTTTAAAGCTGTTTGAAGTGGCCACCTCATTCGATAAAGGAGTAAAATGTTGGAATTAGAGTCTGTAAGAAAAGCTGTTAGTACGCTAGTAATATGTAAATAAGGAAATTTTTTAACTTTGCATGGTTAAAAATACATTTTAAAAAAACATTTAAAAAAAATATAAATAATTTTTTCTCTCGTCATCTAATAAAATATATAAGCCGGAATGTTAAAAAGAAAAGAGAAAAAAAAATTAACCCTGGATAGGTACGCTCCTCGGACACCCCTTTAGGGGTATACTCGGACGCGCGCGACCCCGACGCCAAAAAAAATTCTTGAAAAATCAGTTTTTGCAGTAACCTCCTTTTTTCTTTTGCCAAAAAAAACTTCAATGAATGCTTAAAACAACTGTAAAGAGAAATACTACTCATCTGCAGAAAAACTATTTATTATAAATATTTTAAAAAATTAAGTAGAAAAAAAAGACCTTACATAAAAATTCATAAAAAAAAGTTTATACATATATACACAAATCCTTTTAGAATTGATTCTTGAATGTTTAAGACACATCTTGATGTATTTTGGATGAAGTCAGACCCATGGAGGTGAAGATCTGAAATGAGAAAAAAAGGGTAACTTTTTTGGGCTAAAAAAATTTGTCCAAATATCATGAATTTTTTTGGGTACTCAAATGAAATAGGAAGTGGCTAATTTTTTTAGGGAATAAACATATGTTATCCTAGAATAGAAATATGTAAAAAAATCTTCATTATTTTGTAAATTACATTTATATCAGGGGCCATATCTAAAGGTAATTTTTTGAGTACTTAGAAATTTCGTAAAAAAATACATATATTTAATATATAATATGATATTTATGCAGGTAAAAATATACCAAAATATCACAAATTCTATAGGGAACAAGAATATATATAGATGGGGCAAATTACGCTTCGGATATGTCCACAAAATGGCCGCCAACCACACTGATCCACACTGACTCAGACTCCCTAATCTGCCACTTGAAATGTAGGAAGGGTATGTCAATTTCAAGGTGTTATTTACTAATCTAATTATTCTTGGATATGCATAAAAATTGTATGGTGGGTTGCTGAATAATTGTCGATTATTTTACGACTATAAAATTAAAATTCTGACCCAAAAATTTTTTTTGAAGGGAAATAAAATCGAAAAAAAAAATGTAAAACAATATAATATTTTAGCTAAAAAAATTTGATGATATTCAATCAAAAAAGAAGTAAAAAAAAATTTCCGACAAATAAACATCTTGAGGAATCATTACTCTGTTATAGTTCCTTAGTACGTAGTAATTTTGAAAGAAATGTGAAAAAACGAAAAAGTGGCAATCACAGGAAAATCGAACACATACCTATATATACGCCATATCTGGCTAAAAATAAAGATAGGCATGGGTAGCCAGATCATCTAGAAACACTTTCCAACACTATAAAAATACAGGTTTTGCGACACTACTTGCCAATTCCTTACGGTAACATGACTAAGCAAAAGAATGCAAAACAAATAAAAAGGGGCACTCGCGGAAAAATGGCCAACATTCTAATATACGGCATTTCAGAAAAAAAAAATTTCAGCCACATACTAGGCAAACCATCAAGGCACATTTTCCGACAAATAAACATCTAAATGAATCATTACTCTGTGATAGTTCCTTAGTACGTAGTAATTTTAAAAGAAATGGGAAAAAACGAAAAAAATGGCAATCACCGGAAAATCGAACACATACCTATATATACGCCATATCTGGCTAAAAAAAAGATAGGCATGGGTAGCCAGATCACCTAGAAACACTTTCCAACACTATAAAAATATGAGTTTTGCGACACTACTTGCCAATTCCTTACGGTAACATGACTAAACAAAAAAATGCAAAACAAATAAAAAGGGGAACTCGATGAAAAATGGCTAACATTCTAATATACGACATTTCAGAAAAAAAAAATTCAGCCACGTGCTAGGCAAACCATCAAGGCACATTTTCCGACAAATAAACATCTAAATGAATCATTACTCTGTGATAGTTCCTTAGTACGTAGTAATTTCGAAAGAAATGGGAAAAAACGAAAAAATGGCAATCACAGGAAAATCGAACACATACCTATATATACGCTATATCTGGCTAAAAAAAAATAGGCATGGGTAGCCAGATCATCTAGAAACACTTTCCAACACTATAAAAATATAAGTTTTGCGACACTACTTGCCAATTCCTTACGGTAACATGACTAAGCAAAAAAATGCAAAACAAATAAAAAGGGGCACTCGTGGAAAAATGCCCAACATTCTAATATACGGCATCTCAGATAAAAAAAAAGACATGCACGTGTTAGCCCAACCATCAAGGCACTCTTTCTAACACATAAACATGAAAAAAAATCAATAATATACGGCAATTCCTTACTACGTAGTAAATTTTTACAAATATTGAAAAAAAACAGAAATTGGCAACCGCAGTTAAATACCAAATATACCAATAACTACGTCGTATCTAACAAAAACAAAGTCACGCATGGGTAGCCAGATCATCTAGACACACTTTCCAACACTAAAAATGCAAAAGTTTTACGACACTATTCGGCAATATCTTACGGAAAAATGACTTGGCAAAAAAATGATAAAAAATGAAAAAGGGGCACTCGCGGTAAAATGGTCCTCGTGGTGATGAACGACATTTTAACTAAAAAAAAAATTATGCACATGGTAGCCAAACAATCCACCAAGACTTTCCACAACTGATAACTTATACAAGTTGCACCATTCTACGACAATTTCATAATACGTAATAACTTTGATGATTATGCAAATTACCTTAGAAGGGTAAACTCGGTCACGCTCGACCCCGACACGTCTCAGAAATTGGGGAAGGAGTACAGCTACAGCAATGCACATCTGGACACTACTAGAGCGTGTAGGCGAGACACCTACTGCAGGTCGATCACCCACAAATTCAGTCACGGGGGTGAGTCACGTGAGAAAAACCTGTTTTTTTTTTGACGCTCGGGGGCGCGTACGACCCACCGTACCTATCCAGGGTTAAATTAACAGAATCTATGGGCATCTAATAAAATATATCAGCCCTATATATATATATATATATATATATATATGTACGAAACCGTGGTATGTGTATGTACCAGGAATTCGTGTTTGTGCACTAAAAAATTGAATTTTTACCAAGGTAACAAATATTTTTATTAGTTACCGTATTATGTTAATCTATGTTTCTGACAAAGGTAGCAATTATTCTTTAACAAGTTACCGAATCATATGTATGTCAGTATTTTTTTTTTAGTACTATATAATCATTTGCTAGCAATGTACCATATATATGATCTTTATTTATCATGCATTTTTTTTCTTTGCTTTGGTAATATCTTTTCATATGCATTGTTGTTATTATTTTCTGATGTGCCTATTTGGACATTCGTCCTCGTTTGCTTATGGCTAAAGTTAAACAAAGAATAATACATATATCCAGTCACGCCTAGTAAACATGTTTTGGCTTGTTGTTAATTTTTGTTTTTGAAAAAATTTATATAGCTGGCCGAGCTAATGTAAGAAATGAAATAATTGTTATCACATGTTTAAAACACATGACGTAATATGTCATTTTGGATGAAGATGCTAGCTGTGAGATTTGCTGTAGTCATGTGAAATCATAAACAGGATGCACAATGCAGCCTCGGCAATGTAACATTTTTCTTAAACGTCAACACCAATGCATCAGTGTGTGAAAGTTTGTGACGTCACCGGATGCAGGTGTCTTCCGAGATTGTGTTAAAAATGCTACATCAACTAAGCATACGATATCTGTGATATCGATAATTTAATCAGTTCATATCTATACTTCACCAGAATTGGTCATCCGACCAAACCAGCTCCCTCCTATGATGGAGATGTTTAACTCTGTTGTTTTTAGACAATAAATACTTATAAAGCTAATAAGATGTACTTCGTTATCCAGCCTTACACAACTTAAACAACACATACTCAATGTGTGCTTATAAAAGTAGCACACTTATAAATGGTGGCAGCGGTTAAACTCTACGAATCAGAGAAAGATCTTGAAGTAACTATAATATTAAACTCTAAGAATTAGAGGAAGATCTTCAAGACTTCAAAATAAAAGCTGTAAAACCAGAGAAAGATCTTGAAGAACTCAATGTTATCTACATGTATCTACAATTTTGACTAAGTAATATAGTCCATCGAAATATTTAACATTTAATGAATGTTATAAATACAAACTGATGAACTGGATCTTCAATCAACATCCTAGGAAACCCAAGGACTGACGTTCAACGTTTACAAAACATATCCAGGAAGCACTACATTCAACAGAAACTCGAACGATACATCGCTAACAAAACATCAAGAGAGAGAGAGAGAGAGAGGATGTGTCGACATCACACAGAACCATATATAAGCTAAGTACAAATTTTTGAATTCATTCCAGTTTGGGCAGTGAAGCATAGTTATCACGAGTCATTAGTCGATTATTACTGGGGTGAGTGATTTGCTAATCTTTTATTTCCTTTCATTAAAGGAAACTGTGTTCAACTCCGAATTCTCATCTAGAATTTTTTCTCTCTTTGTGCTAATTCCTTTTACTTTCAGAAATTCTCGGGAAATGTCTTGGGATTAGTAACATTGTTTGGGGAATTTTATTATACATATACGTTTACGCAGTGGAAGTCTGTATTCATATAGATATTTTGATAGAATTACAAGGGGTCGAAGAGATAGGAAAAGAACTACAACAGTCATGACTCCCCCTGTGAGCCCTACCCCTGGACCTAGTGGTGTAGGCCAGACTAATCCTCCTCCAATTGTGACGCTTGTAAATGCCAGGTCAGCAATCCTTCCTTTTCAGGGTCGAGTCAATGGGTTCTTGCCACAAAATGTGGAGTCATGGATTTCATCCGTCGATGCCCATTTAAATGCCAAACAAATCGTAGACCCTTTTGTACAATTACAAGAAGCTAAAAGTTTTATAGATTTTTCTGAGGGGGATGCAAGTGCGTATTTCAGAGGTGTTTCATTTCAAGAAGCAGTTACCTGGGATGATTTCAAAGTTAGGTTACGTGCGGTCTATGGGGGTGAGGAAGCCTTGGATGTAGTATTAACGTTACGAAATACACTTAATCAAGCCACTATAAATCGGCTTAATGTTATTGAGAGAGCAGCTCTCATAGCTGATAGGCTTAATGAATATCAGGACATTTTAGGTAATTCCACTTGGGTTACTAGGGATAACATCTCCGTGAAATATTTTTTACGATTAATGTATTTAACTTGCATGACACTTATGTTGCCTGAAGCTTTAGTGCCGTGTTTTGATAAGAAGTTAACGCCTGCAAGTACGGAATTGGATGTATATAAACAGATAAAAAAAACACATGTCCAAGTGTCCAGATCTCATCCCGTGTTAACTCAAGTTTTTGCAAAGAATGAAACAAAGCCACAAACAGTGAACGTAGTTAGTAGTCAAGTAGCGGGAATGACGTGTTATAATTGCAAACGTCAAGGTCACTTAAGCGCGGACTGCAGAACGAAATTCTGCTCAATTCATAACAGTTCAACACATTCATACAACCAATGTTACTCGCGTAAGACACTACAGAATCCCAGAAATACACAGTCAATTCCACAGTCAGTTCCATATGGAAATAAAAAGAAAAATCCTCATTTTAACAATAAGAAGAAACAACCAAATGTCAATACAGTTCAGAGTCCAAAGCAAATAAACACTTCGAAAATCGCTGAGCCTGTGTCGTCAAACCAGCCCTCGCAAGGTCAGACTAATTTTCAGAATGTGCAGAGCAAAGCAAATATCACATAGTTAACTCCAGTGAGGAAGAAAGTGATGTTGGGTCAAGGTCATTCATGTCAACATCAATAGTATTGAATAATCAATTTAATGTTTTATCAGATAATTGTGAGACAATAGATTTTCCTATGAAACACACGGCCGAATTAAGTAAAACAGTGCATGCTCCCGTAGATTTGCAACGAATTCATACAATAATAAGCAAAAATGAGTTACGACCAACCTTATATGCTGTAAATTTAGAACACAAATCCTTTACGTTATTTTTTGACTCTGGTAGTCCACGTAATATCATGGATTTGAAGACACATCATTTGTTGTTTTCGAACTTTCCGATTGAAAAATCCGGAGTTAGACTATCGGGTATAGGAAATAATGAATTAAATGTCATAGGCATAACTCATGTTCAGTTCAAAGTCGGTAAACGCACGTTTGCCGATACATTTGTTGTTGTAAAAAACATTGATATGTGTCCAGCTGTAATTATAGGATACCCATCTATGGGAAATCAAAACATTATCTTAGCCCCTGCCAAGCACGGTGTGTATATCAAAGGGAAATTCTATAAGTCTTCTAATACCTTAAAATCAGTTTTGGATAAAAAGGAGACGACAAATGTAACCGTAACGTACATTAAAGAACCAATAACTTGCCTCACTAATAAAGAAATAATATACGCGACCCAGCAGAATTCTCGTTCACCCGTAATATCATCTTGCACGCAATCTATCGAACCAATCGTACCTTCGAATTTAATAGTGCAAATAAAGAAAACATTACCGGGATCTGAAATATTAATCCTTTCTGACACTTTGAAAACTAACGGATTGTCTGTCACACAAGCTATTTATACAGTAGCCTCACATCAACAATTTAATATTGAAGTCTGTAATCATTTAAATAACACTTTAGTAATTCACAAAAATCAACATATCTTGGATGTATAACTTTATAAACATCGTATTCTTACCGTTGCTGAAATCAATCACTCTCAATCAGTTGCGGATGAATCCCTTTTGCGATCTATTAAAAATAAAATCAATAAAGACATTCAAGATGAAGAAATTCAGCAGAAAATTTTTGGACTTTTAACTAAATATCATGATGTTTTTTCCACTACGGATGGATCCTTAGAAAAAACAGATGTGATCGAGCATCAAATAAGGTTAAAGGACAAGCAGAAAATTATCTATGTACCCTCGTACAGACTCCCTATGAAATTCCAGAATGAAATAAATGATGAAGTAGGTAAAATGCTAGAAGAAGGAGTCATTAGGAAATCAAACAGCCCTTATAATTTTCCTTTAATAGTTGTACCGAAAAAAGATCGAACATGGCGTATCTGCGTCGACTTCCGTCGTCTAAACGAGGAGACGATCCCTGATCAATTCCCAGTGCCATGTACTGATGATATTTTGTCTTTGTTAGTTCAGAATAAATATTTTACCAGTTTGGACTTACTGAAAGGCTTTCACCAGATATCATTAGAAGAAGATAGTATCCCATACACAGCCTTCAGCACAGCCAGGGGACATTATGAATTTTTACGGATGCCTTTTGGTTTACGTTGTGCTCCTATAACATTTACAAGAATGATTAACATAGTGTTTGGAGACTTGTTAGGGGATATATTGCATGCCTATATGGATGATCTTGTAATCTTTTCCAACACCTTAGAAGAACATCTACGTAAGTTAGAACTAGTACTACAGAGATTAAGACAACATAACTAAAAGGTAAAGAATAGTAAGTGTGAGTTTTTCAAAACAGAATTAATATATTTAGGTTTCATGGTGTCAAGCCAAGGTCTTAAAGTAGTCCATGATAAGGTGTCGGCTATACGTAATTTTCCCATACATACTAATGTCAAGGGAATACAGCAATTTCTGGGTTGTAGTGGATATTACAGGTGTTTTATACGCAACTATTCAATAATAGCCGCTATTTCATATGGTCTGAGCAACATCAACAGGCGTTTAATACCTTGAAAAATGAACTGTGTAGTTCTCCTATATTAAAATTTCCTGACTTCGGTAAGGAATTCTTCATTGCAACAGATGCCTCAGACTTAGGAGTAGGTGGGGTATTGCTTCAGCAATATGATAAACAATTTTTCCCGATAGCTTTCTATTCTCGAAAATTGAGAACTTCCGAAAGTAAGCATGCAGTAATAGACAAGGAAGAGCTAGCTATTGTTAATTCACTAGTGCTTTTTAAGTTCATAATTTACGGTTATCCCGTTAAGGTTCTTACTGACCATAAACCACTAACAGAGTTCTTTAAAGGCTTCAACCACAGCCCTAAACGAACTCGGTGGCATTTGATCATTCAAGATTTTGGCGCAAGAATCGGGTATTTACCTGGGAAAGCAAATATCATTGCGGATGCATTATCACGCAACCCCGTGTCATCTTGTACGGAGCCTTTAAATGAATTAATAGATATATCAACCTCCATGCCTATTGTTAAAACGATATCTGAACAAGAAGATTTAGGCTGGAGCGCTGAATTGTTACAGACTAAGCAAAGAAAAGATCAGAAAATAGAAACAATAATAAATGCTTTGAAAAGCAATCATAAGGAAAAGGGATATATAAAGTATAAGCAGCAGAATTATATAATCAAAGATAATATTCTGTGTAGGACTGTGACAAGGAAAACCCCCAATACACCACATGTAACTAACGACCAGGTAGAGGTACCAATCTCACTTATTTCCACTACCCTGAATTGGTTGTAATTAAATCCATTACATGGACACCCGGTGTTCTCATTAATGTCACAGAAAGCCAAAACAATGTTTTATTGGCATACGATGCTTACAGATATAAAAAGACACATAGCTAATTGTCGCACATGTCAGGAAAACAAAGGGCATACGAAAACACCTGTCAGCCTAGGGGCTTATCCTGTGCCCAATCAACCCTTTGAAAGAATACATTTAGATTTGTTAACAGGATTTTACGAGTCAGACAGAGGAAATAAGCACCTCTTAGTAATTATAAATGCTTTAACTCGATATACAGAACTAATAGCACTTAAAACTAAAACTGCGATTGAATGCGCTAGGAAGTTTTACGAGTGTTACATTTGTAAACATGGAATTCCACACATGATAATCTCAGGCTCGGGTGGTGAATTTAATAATCACTTTCTTACCTCATTGTGTGAATTCCTCAGCATAAAGAAAATAAATACCATGATATATCACCCAGAGTCGAATGGGCTAGTGGAAAGAGCAAATAAGGCGATTTTAAATATATTAAGAGTAACACTAGGGGGATCAGACCCCAACTGGGATATTGCAATACCGGCGGCACTGAGTACTCTGAATCATTCATATCATATATCAATTAAAATGTCACCGCATGAAGCATTGTATGGTACCCCAGTTAGAACGCCTTTCCATGTATTAACGCCTACAACTAATCTATCAAATCCTTTAAAAGAATGTATAAATGCAAGTATAAGTCGATATGATATCCTTCAAAAGAATTTAGAAGAATCACAAATCATAATGAAAAGGAATCATGATAAAACAGCGAAGCCAACTAAAACGTATACCGTGGGTGATAACGTGTATATTCAAATCAATGTGCGCAAAAAACTCAATTATAAACTAACACCTAAGTTTGAAGGCCCATTTAACATTTTGGAAACATTAACAGCCAATAGGTTTAGATTTCAAAACGTATCCCAACCCACGGATGAGAGAATAGTACCATTGGCTCACATAAGAAATTAAAAAAGAAAAAAGAAAAGAGAGGGAAAGAAGTGAGGGAATTTTTTTTTTATTTTATGTGATTAAAAGTTTTCTTCTTAATACAGGAGTAATTACATATATTTTTCTCGTTACAGGTTTCCAAGATGATTTTTTTTTTGTTGGGAGTGATATTGTTTGCTCAGACATTTTTCTCGTGTGGGATGAGCTCTAAAACTAAAAGTATAAATTTTAAGTATGGCACTATAGTTGAAAGACAAGAAGACGTTTTTATTACATCAAGCAACGTAGTTGTAGAAGTGAATATGCAAGCAATTTTTCTTCAAGAGAATGATGTCACTAGCTTAAGAACCGCCATTTCAAGGTTTTCTGCCTCATTGGATGAGTTGCATAGAAGACATTTTCATTTGACTACAGAGAGTTTGCTTGGATCAACATTAAAAGTTGCAGAGATGCTATCTGATGACTTGAAAAATAAGACTTACGAGACAGGATCTTTGGCTTATGACCTTTTGATGTGGACTGTAGGACACGAACATAAAGAAAGACTAAATCCGTTTATTTATGCTGCATTAAACATCTTTGGGTCTATTGCAAGTTTAGGTTTAGGAATTTCCAATTGTCTTAAAATTAGTAATCAAAATAAGAAAATTGAGTTCTTGACTCATGAAGATGAATTGATTATGTCAGAACTAAGGAATCAGTTAGCTTCAATCAATCAAATTATGGATTTGGTAAATGAACATTCAAATAATATTATTCAGATTATGGAAGTACAGGATTTGTTGGCAACGTTAACGTATTATGATTCAAAGATAGATCACATACATAACAGAATTGCACATTTCATTGAGAAATCCAAGGATTATGTAGAAGCTATCACGTTAGCAACTAAAGGTGTGCTGTCGCCCCATTTGTTGCCTATAAATTACTTAAAGTTATTTCTGGAGAACGGAAGGAATAAATAGGCTATGTTCCTTTGTTAGGCGAACGTAGGTTAGAATTTTATTACAGCCTAATTACAGTAAGCGTTGATAATAACAAAATTAGGATTACAATTCCCTTTGATTCTTCTGATGCCTGGCAATCTTACAGGATATCACTATTTCCGACTTTCATGACGAATCACTCAAATTCAGTAATATCCAGTTTGACAGGACACGTATTGATTTCCCCGGACAAGGAAACATATACGGTCATTAAAGACTTAAATCAATTAACTCACTGTTCAGACGCAATGGATAGAAAATATGTACAGCTGACTCATTTTATTCCATAAAAACTTAATGGATTCATGCGAGTTAGGTATAGTACTAGACGTGCTCTCTCCCATACAAGTGAAAATTGTCTGGATAAGCTTTATCCCTTTGACAATAATGAGTTCAATTGCAGACTGAACAATGGCATGTGGATACGATACGACAAGGACGGCTTCAATGTATCATACCCTGACGGATCCACGTCTTTTGCCCACATCTTCGTTGCAGCAGATGGTTGTATCTGGACTTCCCCTAATTCCATGGTGACTGGTCTACGGACACTCATCAGAGAACGAGCCTACTACGCGAACTTCATGTGGACCTCTACAATGCCAGCACTACCTCTCCCGTACAACAGACAAGTAGCCAAGGGGTTGATGAAATTAGCCGAGATGGACCACCTGTCACCGACTTATAAGGAAATTCTTCACCCCATACTACTAGCAGGACTGGGAATCACGGTGATGATGTTTATCGCCGTGAACATCCTTGTTTGGCGTAGGTTACGGTACAGCACGAAGCTAAAACAGAACGTTTCGCCATGTCCAGACAAAACTCCTTATTTAATTCAGTTTAAAGCTGTTTGAAGTGGCCACCTCATTCAATAAAGGAGTAAAATGTTGGAATTAGAGTCTGTAAGAAAAGCTGTTAGTACGCTAGTAATATGTAAATGAGGAAATTTTTTAACTTTGCATGGTTAAAAATACATTTTAAAAAAACATTTAAAAAAATATAAATAATTTTTTCTCTCGGCATCTAATAAAACATATAAGCCGGAATGTTAAAAAGAAAAGAGAAAAAAAAATTAACCCTGGATAGGTACGCTCCTCGGACACCCCTTTAGGGGTATACTCGGACGCGCGCGACCCCGACGCCAAAAAAAATTCTTGAAAAATCAGTTTTTGCAGTAACCTCCTTTTTTCTTTTGCCAAAAAAAACTTCAATGAATGCTTAAGACAACTGTAAAGAGAAATACTACTCATCTGCAGAAAAACTATTTATTATAAATATTTTAAAAAATTAAGTAGAAAAAAAAGACCTTACATAATAATTCATAAAAAAAAAGTTTATACATATATACACAAATCCTTTTGGAATTGATTCTTGAATGTTTAGGACACATATTGATGTAGTTTGGATGAAGTCAGACCCATGGAGGTGAAGATCTGAAATGAGAAAAAAAGGGTAACTTTTTTTGGCCAAAAAAATTTGTCCAAATTTCATGAATTTTTTTGGGTACTCAAATGAAATAGGAAGTGGCTAATTTTTTTAGGGAATAAACATATGTTATCCTAGAATAGAAATATGTAAAAAAAATCTTCATTATTTTGTAAATTACATTTATATCAGGGGCCATATCTAAAGGTAATTTTTTGAGTACTTAGAAATTTCGTAAAAAAATACATATATTTAATATATAATATGATATTTATGCAGGTAAAAATATACCAAAATATCACAAATTCTATAGGGAACAAGAATATATATAGATAGGGCAAATTACGCTTCGGATATGTCCACAAAATGGCCGCCAACCACACTGACCCACACTGACTCAGACTCCCTAATCTGCCACTTGAAATGTAGGAAGGGTATGTCAATTTCAAGGTGTTATTTACTAATTTAATTATTCTTGGATATGCAAAAAAATTGTATGGTGGGTTGCTGAATAATTGTCGATTATTTTACGACTATAAAATTAAAATTCTGACCCAAAAAAAATTATTTGAAGGGAAATAAAATCGAAAAAAAAAATGTAAAACAATATAATATTTTAGCTAAAAAAATTTGATGATATTCAATCAAAAAAGAAGTAAAAAAAAATTTCCGACAAATAAACATCTACAGGAATCATTACTCTGTTATAGTTCCTTAGTACGTAGTAATTTTGAAAGAAATGTGAAAAAACGAAAAAGTGGCAATCACAGGAAAATCGAACACATACCTATATATACGCCATATCTGGCTAAAAATAAAGATAGGCATGGGTAGCCAGATCATCTAGAAACACTTTCCAACACTATAAAAATACAGGTTTTGCGACACTACTTGCCAATTCCTTACGGTAACATGACTAAGCAAAAGAATGCAAAACAAATAAAAAGGGGCACTCGCGGAAAAATGGCCAACATTCTAATATACGGCATTTCAGAAAAAAAAAAATTTCAGCCACATACTAGGCAAACCATCAAGGCATATTTTCCGACAAATAAACATCTAAATGAATCATTACTCTGTGATAGTTCCTTAGTACGTAGTAATTTTAAAAGAAATGGGAAAAAACGAAAAAATGGCAATCACAGGAAAATCGAACACATACCTATATATACGCCATATCTGGCTAAAAAAAAGATAGGCATGGGTAGCCAGATCACCTAGAAACACTTTCCAACACTATAAAAATATGAGTTTTGCGACACTACTTGCCAGTTCCTTACGGTAACATGACTAAACAAAAAAATGCAAAACAAATAAAAAGGGGAACTCGATGAAAAATGGCTAACATTCTAATATACGACATTTCAGAAAAAAAAAATTCAGCCACGTGCTAGGCAAACCATCAAGGCACATTTTCCGACAAATAAACATCTAAATGAATCATTACTCTGTGATAGTTCCTTAGTACGTAGTAATTTTGAAAGAAATGGGAAAAAACGAAAAAATGGCAATCACAGGAAAATCGAACACATACCTATATATACGCTATATCTGGCTAAAAAAAAAATAGGCATGGGTAGCCAGATCATCTAGAAACACTTTCCAACACTATAAAAATATAAGTTTTGCGACACTACTTGCCAATTCCTTACGGTAACATGACTAAGCAAAAAAATGCAAAACAAATAAAAAGGGGCACTCGTGGAAAAATGCCCAACATTCTAATATACGGCATCTCAGATAAAAAAAAAGACATGCACGTGTTAGCCCAACCATCAAGGCACTCTTTCTAACACATAAACATGAAAAAAAAAATCAATAATATACGGCAATTCCTTACTACGTAGTAAATTTTTACAAATATTGAAAAAAAACAGAAATTGGCAACCGCAGTTAAATACCAAATATACCAATAACTACGTCGTATCTAACAAAAACAAAGTCACGCATGGGTAGCCAGATCATCTAGACACACTTTCCAACACTAAAAAAGCAAAAGTTTTACGACACTATTCGGCAATATCTTACGGAAAAATGACTTGGCAAAAAAATTATAAAAAATGAAAAAGGGGCACTCGCGGTAAAATGGTCCTCGTGGTGATGAACGACATTTTAACTAAAAAAAAAATTATGCACATGGTAGCCAAACAATCCATCAAGACTTTCCACAACTGATAACTTATACAAGTTGCACCATTCTACGACAATTTCATAATACGTAATAACTTTGATAATTATGCAAATTACCTTAGAAGGGTAAACTCGGTCGCGCTCGACCCCGACACGTCTCAGAAATTGGGGAAGGAGTACAGCTACAGCAATGCACATCTGGACACTACTAGAGCGTGTAGGCGAGACACCTACTGCAGGTCGATCACCCACAAATTCAGTCACGGGGGTGAGTCACGTGAGAAAAACCTGTTTTTTTTTGACGCTCGGGGTCGCGTACGACCCACCGTACCTATCCAGGGTTAAATTAACAGAATCTATGGGCATCTAATAAAATATATCAGCCCTATATATATATATATATATATATATATATACGAAACCGTGGTACGTGTATGTACCAGGAATTCGTGTTTGTGCACTAAAAAATTGAATTTTTACCAAGGTAACAAATATTTTTATTAGTTACCGTATTATGTTAATCTATGTTTCTGACAAAGGTAGCAATTATTCTTTAACAAGTTACCGAATCATATGTATGTCAGTATTTTTTTTTTGGTACTATATAATCATTTGCTAGCAATGTACCATATATATGATCTTTATTTATCATGCATTTTTTTTCTTTGCTTTGGTAATATCTTTTCATATGCATTGTTGTTATTATTTTCTGATGTGCCTATTTGGACATTCGTCCTCGTTTGCTTATGGCTAAAGTTAAACAAAGAATAATACATATATCCAGTCACGCCTAGTAAACATGTTTTTGCTTGTTGTTAATTTTTGTTTTTGAAAAAATTTATATAGCTGGCCGAGCTAATGTAAGAAATGAAATAATTGTTATCACATGTTTAAAACACATGACGTAATATGTCATTTTGGATGAAGATGCTAGCTGTGAGATTTGCTGTAGTCATGTGAAATCATAAACAGGATGCACAATGCAGCCTCGGCAATGTAACATTTTTCTTAAACGTCAACACCAATGCATCAGTGTGTGAAAGTTTGTGACGTCACCGGATGCAGGTGTCTTCTGAGATTGTGTTAAAAATGCTACATCAACTAAGCATACGATATCTGTGATATCGATAATTTAATCAGTTCATATCTATACTTCACCAGAATTGGTCATCCGACCAAACCAGCTCCCTCCTATGATGGAGATGTTTAACTCTGTTGTTTTTAGACAATAAATACTTATAAAGCTAATAAGATGTACTTCGTTATCCAGCCTTACACATCTTATACAACACATACTCAATGTGTGCTTATAAAAGTAGCACACTTATATATATATATATATATATATATATATATATATATATATATATCAAATAGAAATAAATTTCTACCTCATACTTGGGATCGAACGCTAGCCCCTTCTAATGCAAGGCCAGGTCGAAACCAACCATGCCACGAGAGGCCATAAAAGAAATCGGAACCTGACGCTACCTAGCTGTCCGAGGACTTACCTGGCGAGACATCAGTCTCTTACCAGCGAGTTTTACCCGATTTCCAGGCCCACCACGTGACACAATTGGTAGTAATTCATTCAAATTACCCCTAATGAGTCAATATGGATAAATATCAACTAAACATCGTGTTCAAATAGAAATAAATTTCTACCTCATACTTGGGATCGAACGCTAGCCCCTTCTAATGAAAGGCCAGGTCGAAACAAACCATGCCACGAGAGGCCATAAAAGAAATCGGAAACTGACGCTACATAGCTGTCCGAGGACTTACCTGGCGAGACATCAGTCTCTCACCAGCGAGATTTAACCAATTTCCAGGCCCACCACGTGACACAATTGGTAGTAATTCATTCAAATTACCCCTAATGAGTCAATATGGATAAATATCAACACAACATCGTGTTCAAATAAAAATGAATTTCTACATCATACTTGGGATCGAACGCTAGCCCCTTCTAATGAAAGGCCAGGTCGAAACCAACCATGCCACGAGAGGCCATAAAAGAAATCGGAACCTGACGCTACCTAGCTGTCCGAGGATTTACCCGGCGAGACATCAGTCTCTTACCAGCGAGTTTTACCCGATTTCCCGGCCCACCACGTGACACAAGTAGTAGTAATTCATTCAAATTACCCCTAATGGTTGGTTTCGACCTGGCCTTTCATTAAAGTTGAGTATTGGGTCTTTACAATGAATAGTTTTTAGCTCCCTTTTCACAGTGAAATTTGAGTAATTTATTGTGTTTAGAGTTAGCCTGTACTGGAGGCGCTATGAGCGCTATCGTTCGGTGGGCATGTTATTTAGTTAGCAGAATGACTTCCTGGTTTCTAAATAGCATCATATCATTAATTAATTATTTTATTATGTTAGTTATTTAGGCAATATATTCTTGTAAAGATATTTACATCGTGCATATTTTTCCTTTCCTTGTCGATCGTATAGTTAGAGTCTCGGAGAGTGAGGTAACCGAGATCTCGTCTCGCCTATGTACCTAACCTAGGCGTATTATTATACGTTAGACACTCCCCGGTTACACTTGTGTATGGTGATTTAAATTATGCAGAGATATGTATCTCTTTGAATTGGATGAACTTTACCCCTCTCAAAAAAGGGAGTTTAAGGGTAATCTCTCTTCCCTCTGAGTGTAGCCTCAGGCTACAGCCTTAGCGGGTCGGCCTTGAATTTTTAATTGAGGGATGACTTTCCTATGGTTTTTTCTGCCCTCCTTCTGTAACCGCAGACGCAGGATTTTGGAGTTTTGGCCAAAATCTCAGAGTATTTAGTGGTCGGTGGCTACCTGTCAAGATGAATAGAATTCTTTTGCTACATTAGGCTACAGACATAGGAGGCTAGACCTCCCTAGGCAACTCCTGAAGGGTCTGTACGATATGACCCTTCTTCCTGTGACCTAGCAGACTAGTCCTGTGTTATTGGACCCTAGGCTGAGGAATATAATTCTTCTAATGCTTAGGGGACACTGGCACTGCAACCCCGTTTCCTTTCCCTTAGAGGTGGTGGCGAGGGTGCTACCAACCTCTTAATTGTATTAATCTAACCCTAGGCTAAGGAATAGATTCTTTAGCCACCTGGGATAGTTCTAATACAGGAACAGAGTTTGTTAGGTGGGGCAGGACAGGCTACGGCCGGCTCCTGCTGTACCTTTCACAGGACCCTCTTTTCCCTTCCCTTCTATCCCTTTATGTTGGCAAATACCGGAAACCTTACTGTTGCTGGTGGGTTGCCGGGATCGACCACACTCCCCCTCTTACAGTTGATAGCTGCCGGCCGGCAGTCTTAACATCTGTCGGCCGGCAGTAATGACAGCTGTGAGCTGCTGGCCAGCAGTAAAGACTACTGCCGGCAGGCAGTCATGGCTGCTGCCAGCTGGCAGTCATAGTGACTGCTGGCAGGCAACCAGGGCAGCTGCTGGCCATGTTGGCTGTAAGTGGGAAGTCCCTTCTGTTTACAAAGGTTCTTCAGATCTTTCTTGAACTGCTAGCAACAGTGGCTACTGCCGGGGTGCTGCCTATCAGGCCGGCACAGAATGGTGCCTGCTCTACCGGCAGCACGCCGACTGTACTGATACTGCCGGCCAGTAGTACTGGCCAGCGGTGCCAGCCGGCAAAGCTTAGACAGGTCCTTGCCGGCGACAGTACTGTAGCTGGATGGAAGCTTGAATTTTATATTCTCCCCTTCCATTTGAACCTTCTTTCTGGAGAAGGTAGTAATAGTAGACTTTTACATCCCTTTTACTGTATATATATATATATATATATATATATATATATATATATATATATATATATATATATATATATATATATATATATATATATATATATATACACAGTATTAGGTAGCCTGTTCTCCATGCTATCTCTCTTTCTTTTAGCTAGCAGACTAGATGCGCTAGCATTAGCTAGCTATGCTGACGACATGCTGGCTGTACTACAGTATATATTTATACAGGTAGTTAGTATTTCTGCAGTATAAGATATACTGCAAATAGAAAGCTTCTGTATATTTTATGCTAGTAGTGTTGTTCTAATATATTTGAAAATCCTACCTAAATATTTGTGGAACCCAATCTCATATTGAAAGAATTTAATTCTTCAATATTCTGATTACAAATCAGTCTTCAGATTACCCTGCAATATTAAAATTTTAAGGACTGGAGATTACACTCCTAACCCTTAAAGGGCAGAGCCCTTATCCTCGAGTCTCCATGATTAGGAAACTCTATGTTTTAATTTTGTAAGGGGGGTCACAGCAAATAAGTTGGGTGGGATATATACAAATATATGTCTTTCCTTTCCCCAGTCCAGTTGGCGTCATGCCAGCTGGACCGTACAGTCAGTTGCTTACCAGAAAGGCAACACATTGGCTGGATCATACTATGTATAATTATACAGTTGCCAGTATATTGCATTATAGTGCATAGTGCAAATAGAAAACTACAGTATGATTATAGTGTAACTATTTCTAGCATATCCTAGGTATCCTCATGTGAGCTTATGCTGCAGCCGCTCTTACATTGAAGGAATAGTGTTTCTTCGTTAAGCTGATTGAGAAATCAGTCTTCCGTACCCCACAGTATTTAGTATGAATGGGACAGTGAAGTATACACTTCCCTATCCCTAGGGGTTAGAAAACCCCCTTTCCAGTTGGAATTCTTTCGAAAAGGAAATTCCTATCACTTAATACTGAGGGGAGGTACCAGTATTTGCTTGCAAGGGATACAAAAGTATGTGTCTCCTACTATCCCTTTATAGCTTGCCATCCTAAGCTATTCTGTTAAGATATGACATTTGATTTATTGGTTATCAGTGAGATAATCAATTGTTACTCATTTTGTTTTCCTCTCTTTACAGGAGGAATGCCAGATGTCATGTGTTGCAGTCTTCTGCAAAACTATGAGTAAGTGTGTTTACGGACATAATGCATGCAGGTTTCATGCCCCCTGCAATATTATTTCCGAACACCTCCAGTATTGGAACATGCAGGCCTGCAAAGTATATCGGGCCCTATTGTCCGAAGGTTTCAAGAATCCCAAGTCGGTGGAGACTAAGGATGCAGCTCGTTTCAAACTACGCAACTGGGTGAGAGGCTTTCAGAAAATCTCTCCGGGACCTTACCTGCCTAATGACAAGATGCGTAGGTTACTATTTCCAACAGCGAGTAAAGAAATAGTGGTACCCCAGACACGAGTTACATTTCCCGATGGCCAGATAACCTTCGGGAAGGGGGGCAAAAAGCGCCCATGGGAAGAAGGGGAGAATGTCGGGTTGGAATTGTGTCCGTCCCAACAGACTCATGAGCTAACGATATCGATATCTCCGCCTTCTATCCGTCTTTTAGATGGAATGAACCAGTTATGGGCCCTAGTCAAGAATCTAGTAGAAAATTTGTGCAAACAGAGCACAAAGCAGGAAGCGAAATGCAAGGTAGAGCTTGGTAAAGCTCCACTTGTCGCTCCTAAAGGGTCGTACAAAAGACTCATAGATCAAGACCTTCTGACATGCTCCACAACTAATCCCTGGAGGTTTATGGAGCTAATGCCGATTTTAAACGACAAACTCTACATCTCGGAGAAGATGGGTGCTGTTTCTTTGGACAAAATCCAGTTCTGGCCAAGCTTTGATGCTTTCCTGAACTGTTTCATTAGACTGAAGGATGAACCAACATTAGGAAAAGGAACAGAATCAAAGGAGGTTATGATTCTCGACAATGATAAAGCACAGGCTATCCTATCAAGCAGCATAGAAAAGGCGGGTTACTCGGTGTCGAAGGTATCCACACCGTGTAACAAGCACTCTTCCTTTCTTGCTCCTGTTTCAATTTCATTCCTTTTACGGAGAAGGCTTTCAAATATGTCACTTAGGCAATAGAGGCAGGTAAACCATGTCCTACACTCAAGGAGTGCGAGCCTCTGTCACTAGCATTTCCAAGAAAGGAGAAGAACTGGAAGGAGGCCCATTTCACCTTTTCAGTAGGAATACTTGAGGCGGATGTCGCCAGTCGACAATTTGAGGAAAATCTTTCAAAATTATCTGAGTTTCTCTTACAGGACGAACAAGAAACAAAGGAGAGACTTGCAGTCTCCTTATCTCTACCGAACTACATAGAGTTCTGTTCGGCTCATCAAGATACCCCAGACATGCTTAAGATCTTAGCCAAAATACATATGGCTACTTTGGTAAAAGACCTTTATGCCTTTATAAAGGCTAGAAAAACATGTAGGGAATTTGTGTTAGCTAACGCAGCAGCAAAACAGGATACAAGAAAGCTAATATCTTCCAGCATCTGGGGTAAAGACCTCTTTCCAGACGAGGTAGTCAAGAAAGTGATTAAGAACGCCTCCACAGAGAAAGTAGGACTTCTCCAAAAGTGGGGCATCCTTTCAAAAAGAGAATCTTCTATGGTTGTGGGTCCCCAACCTAAAAGGAAGATGGAGAGGTCTGGACATCCATTTCGAGCGGTTCAACAACAATCCACAGTTGTAGTGACCGAGATGTCACAGACAGGTGGTTGAAAAGAGATTCCTACTGATCAGTCAAAGCATAGAAATGCTTCTAGTAGGAGGGAGATTCCTTTAGGATCGCTGGACCTTGGATCCTTGGGTCCATGGCCTAATCAAGATGGGACTAAGATGAGAGGTGGAGATATCTCTACCACCATTTCCTCTACTCCTCCGATTATCCAATACCCTCCTGGAGGAGTTTACCTGAGAGCTGTAGAGCATACAGGTGGTAAGGAAACTTTAGTCCACCGGATTCCAGGGAAGGCCGTTGTGTGTTTACGAGAAGGAGTTAAGAAAATTCAGTCATTCAGGACTTATCGCCACTCAACAAGTCCAAATAAAACAATGAGTCCATTAGGTTTATCCTCCTGAACATAAGGACCCCGCAGCAAAAAAGGGTGCCTATAGTCTTACCAGACCTGAAAGTCGTCTATCGGCAGCTTCCAGTCAATCACCCTTTCCCCTCCTATCTAGGATTCAGGTTACACAAAGTAATGCACTTCCTAGGAAAGATATTCGTCACACTAGACAGAGTCCTAGATGCCTTCATAAAATTGGCAGACACAGTCATGCAATATTTAAGCCTAAGAAAGGTTCAGGCAACAATGTTCCTGGACAAGAGGATGGGGTGGGCAGCACCCAAGGTGGCTGGTCTATGAATATCCGAAGAAATGATCCGGACCCCGGAACATCGTGGATGAAAGATAAATTTCAGATTCCCAAAACGAGAACAGGGAGGAACCCTGCTCTCTCTCTAGTTCGCAATAAAGGCAGGCCCTGTGCTAAGAGCATGGCTGCAAGATGCGCTGGGAGCCTGGAGAAAACAAGCATCAAACACTCGAAGAGGCCTAAAAAGACTGATAGCGGTCCTTCCTTAATTGCTTCCCTAGCAAAGGTCAAAGCCTGAAAATCCGAAGACCATGTTGGTCTAGTCATGAGTAGGGAAACTCTCTCCAAGCAGATCAGATTGTCTACAGCTGATCTGGGACTCCGAAGCGATAGCGAGACGCTGCAATCGACAATGCTAAGAAACGTCTCATACAGTTTAGGTGTAGTTAGCCATCCCTTACCTAAAGGGATGGCACCTATCAGCAGTTCACATAAAACCAATCCGCAATGTGACAGTGGATGCTCTACTCAGGCTCATGCCGATAGAGTAAGAATGGTCCACGGACGCAGACCTATTCTCTCCCAGATGGGAACAAGTCCCCGAACTGCAATCCGACCTCTTCATTACGAGCGCCGTCAAGGAACTACCTTGATATGTAGCCCTATACGAGGATCCTCTAACTTAAATGATAGACATCATGTCTCTGAAATGGAAGGGATAGACTTAGGATTTCCAGTTCATCCCGTCCAATCACCTGCTGAGAGTCCTCAACATGCTGAGATCCTTCCAGGCGGGAGTAGCCCTGTTGGCTCCCAGGTAGCCCAAGAGCAATCTATCCTCCTTGAGGAAGGAACAGAGGCTGAGGCTGTCCTTTATCCTGAACCTGGGACAACTCCAGAAGGTTCAGAGATTAATGGCCTTAGATTTATTACAGAGAACCCAAACCCTTCATTGCATGATTTTCTTGCCCAAGCGGTTAGGAAAAGATTTGGGATCTCTAAAGGCAATATAGAATTCTTTGAAGAATACAAGTCTAAGTCAACTAGAAGATGATAGGAGTCATCATGGAAAAAGTGGGTTGCTTTTGTAAAAGCAAAAGGACCGAGAGAGATTTCAATGAACTTCTGCATGTCCTTCCTTATCCATCTTCATAACCAGGGTTTGGCGGCCAACACGATAACTACGTGCAAGTCAGCCTTGACTAGACCTCTTCTATACGCCTTTCAAGTAGACTTGGCGAATGAGATCTTTAATAAGATCCCGGAGGCATGTGCATTAGGCCTGCTGCACCACCAAAGCCCATCTCTTGGTCTTTGGACAAGGTCTTACATTATGCCCCATCCTTGAACAATGAAGATTGTTCGCTTAAGGATCTAACCTTAAAGGTTATTTTTTTGTTCGCTATAGCCTCAGGGGCTAGAGTTAGTGAAATAGTGGCCCTTTCTAGGGATGAGGGCCATATTCAGTTTTCAGAAACAGGAGAACTGAATCGCTTCCCTGATCCATTCTTTCTCGCTAAGAATGAGCTACCCACTAAAAGGTGGGGTCCCTGGAGAATCTGCCCTCTGAAGGAAGATGTCTCTCTAAGTCCGGTAGAGTGTCAAAAGGTCTATCTTCGTAGAACATCAGACTTCAGGGGAGAAGAGCTCTTTAAAGGAGAAAACTCTGGATCAAACTTATCCCTAAAACAACTGAAGGCGAAGCTCACCTACTTTATTCATAGAGCGGATCCTTGCAGTTTTCCCGCAGGTCATGATCCGAGGAAGATTGCTTCATCACTGAACTTCTTTCAGTATATGGACTTTGAGCGTCTTCGTTCATACACTGGATGGAAATCATCCAGAGTGTTTTACAAACACTATGTGAAACAGTTACATGAACTGAAACACTATGTAATGGCGGCAGGTAGTGTATCAAATCCTGCCCCCTAATTACTGTTATAGACAGTCAATTGTTTGGACTTCAAATGTCCTCGCACATATACTGGGTGAGAATCATCCACAGTGTTCTACAAACACTCTGCTAAGCAAGTCCATGATCTGAAGCAGTATGTCGGGTAGAGTGCTTAACCCGCAGTCTAATTCTACGATGAACAGCTAATTGACTGGGACTGTCAATTAAAGGGAGAAGAGGTCATCCCTCTTAGGGTGTGACCTCCTTTGATCAAGTGTTACCATGGTGACACTAGCTCTGTTCAAAATCCCAGGTGTGGAATTATACAGATAATACTAGTGCCGGTGTACATAGTACACAGTGCCGATAAAAGTAACCAGTACAGGAATTATGAAGAGAATTGTTTTATAATTTTCTTCAATCTGAGAGTGGCACTTATCATTTCTTGCTTTCCAAGAAAGAAAGATAATCTCTGTACAGGTTACATGTATAGTTCCGTTATCAAAGTACATTCGTTTTACTTACTAATAAACGTCTATTAGAATGTAATTGCGTCCTAAGTCGCCCGACAATTGCATAATTATAGTCCAGAGTATGTACTTTTATATATTTGTATGCTCACAAACAATGGATTTAAGGAACATTGTTAAGTATTTGGTAATTTTCACAAACTACAAGTCGGTTTGTTCATCTGGTGTATTCTTATTTTTGTTCATACAATATATGCTTACCTTAAGACCCCCCTTTCCCCCGTCTAGAATGACTCTTCCCTGTAGGAGGCAGGAAGCACTAACATCGGAGATGATTAGTGATAATGACGGATAACGGTAACGTTATTTGTCTCGATTGATCCAAATGATCATAGAAAGGTTGTCCCAAGGTTAAGGCACTGATGAAAATCCACAGATACATTAATACTCTGGTATACTTCCATCAGGACGACATAGCTTGAGCCCAAAAAACTGATTTTGAGCGAAGCGAAAAATCTATTTTGGGTGAGATCGCCAGGTCATCCTGATGAACCCACCCTTCTTTCTTAAAAGAAAAGATCTTCACAGTTCCATCCCTGACATACTGTATCTGTAGCACCACGCTCAATGCTACAAGGAATGTCCGCCATCCTGGGAATGGCGCTAGGGTGGTGGTCAATAGTAGTACGGGAACGGGGGTAACCTTGTTATGGCCCCCTTCTATTCTTTTGCCACGTCCCCCTCGAAGCGTTAACGCTGTTGGGGATGCAGATTGGTATGTGACATGTCAAGAATGCGTCCTCTGATATTATGCGTTATCCTTGAGAAAATTTTAAGGATATTCGCTCCAGGAGTTAGAATTCTGGAACCTGAAGGTTAATTCTCTGGGAATATCACTGTAGTATATAATATATCCTTTTGAAGCTACCTTAGGAACTTCCATCCGGACGACATGGCGATCTCACCCAAAAATACATTTTTCGCTTCGCTCATAATCCGTTATATATATATATATATATATATATATATATATATATATATATATATATATATATATATATATATATATATATATATATATATATATATATATATATATATATAGTTATGGTTTTTGGACTAGATTCTAGAGATTGTTAATGAATATACGTGCTTGAGACAGACGCAAATATTTCATCAGGACATGAGACCGAAATTAAAAGAATAAACATAGGATGGAAAGTATTTAGTAAACAAAATGAGATTATGCAAAGTAGAATTCCACTTTCCCTAAAAAGAAAAGAATTCGACCATATATTCCGACAGTATTAAATTATGCATTAGAAACCCTTAGAACATAAGCTATTGAAAGAATAATTATGGGTATAACACTAACACACAGAAAAAGAGCAACATGATAAGAGATCAAAATGTAGAGAAAAGAAATGGACATGGGCAGGACATATAATGAAAAGTGCAGATAATAGATGGATATCAATAATAGAACTCTAGAGATTACAAAAATAACAGGGGAAGGGAGAGAAGACATTGGCATGACGAACTAAGAATATTTGCTGGTAATAACAAGCATATTAAGACCATTAACAGATGCTAGTCAGATATTTCTGAGGCCTTTGTCCTGCTCTGGACTAGGATTGGCTGATGATGATGATACACACACACACACACACACACACATATATATATATATATATATATATATATATATATATATATATATATATATATATATATATATATATATATATATATATATATATATATATATATATATATATATATATATATACAGATACATAAAATACAAAAAATTCAGCCGTTTATAGTCCACTGCAGGACAAACCCCTCACACACATCCTTACTTATGTCTGGGAATTGGCCAGTTTTCATCACCAAATTGTTCACTCCAGATTGGTGATGATGGAAGATTTTAGTCTAATCGCTCACAACAAACAAAACTAGAAACCCCTTCTAGTTTTGTTTGTTGTGAGCGATTAGACTTGATTTATCGTACTATTGTCGCTGGTTTGATTTGGGCTTGTTATAAAAAATAGAATCATAAAACTTTATAATATCTTTTTTCCTGTGTCCTCTATCGAATATTAACCATTGTTCTTCCATTGTCCGGATTTCTCACATCATCACTTTAATAAATAAACGTTAATCTGTGAGATTCAAAGTGATTTTGTTTTTCCACTACACTACAAAATTTCATCAACGCAATCATATAAAACTGTCGGGTATAACGTGAAATCTTTATAATATTTTATGAATTCAATCTACATTGTGTCCGTTTTTAGAAGAGAATTCATCTCATGAGTATAATGAAAAATTTTATAATAGATACGTTTCTATTTTTTTACAAAGTCAGCAAAAATGTTCTCTCTCTCTCTCTCTCTCTCTCTCTCTCTCTCTCTCTCTCTCTCTCTCTCTCTCTCTCTCTCTCTCTCTCTCTCAATGCATATTACTCACCATCGCTTGAGATGAAATTTTTGCAGCAGATGCTGTCCAAATGAACCTTCATAAAATTCGGCCACATTTTCTAAATGGATCTTCGTCGGCTCTTTTGAGGATCTCAGCTCTTGCAAAATCTCGTGAAAATCTTGAAAGTTCATTTACGAATTATAATTAATTTGTTCTTTTTAAACATCTACTTGATTGAAAGTTTTAATTTCGGGTTATTTATTTTAGTATGAAGAGAAAATTATGAACGATTGCCAAAGTATCCATATAAGCTTTCACTAGTGTTCTTGAACATTTCGAGTTATGTTTGTGCATGTATGTGTGTTTGTGTGTGCGTGTAGATTTATACCGCTCCTACAAACATGGGCTCCTTCCTCATGGGCAGTATGTAATATATCACTCTTAAAATGCAAAATTCTTGTAAAGCGGCATATTCCGAAAAAAAGTTTAATTACAATTAGAAAATAAACTAAAATGATGTAATTTTTTAAATGTTACACTTTCAAGTATGTTTGATTTATCACTGCTTTAAAATAAAACTTAATTAGACCTACTAGATAAACAACAATGATAAGAACACTGATTAATGAAGTAGAAAATGTGACTAACCACTGCGTGATTGAGATTATATATCTAAACAGTAGAGGAACAGAGCCAGACTACACCCATTTTACTACCCTCCTCCCCCATTCCAGTTTTCCTTCGACAATAGAGTCTGCTTTTGGATATTTGAGACTCGAGAAGACTCAAGGGTATTTTCAAAAGAATTGCGTCGTCGGTCGAACAAGAAAAAGTAGGGTCCGAACTAACCGAGGAACGTGAAGAACAAAACCAGACACCTTTCCGGGAATTTCCTTTTTGTTCCTTTTCATTTATTCGAATAAAGTCTGTTTTATCTTTTGGAAGTTATCAATGCATGAGTCTTGGAATAGTTAATTACAATGAAGAAAATTAAGCATTCGTGATGAATATAAATTGAAATGGCTAATTTTTCTCTGTTGGGTGGCCTATTGGAAACGTCCCTTGCTGGCATTTCTTATAGTGTCTGCAATCTCACCATCCTTATGAACAAAGGAGTAGGGGCTTCTGGAGAGCCTATAGGTCTACTTGCTTTGAATACCATGGAATCATGCATTATTAATCTTTTCGAATTTCTAAAATAACTAAAAAAAATGCATAGAATATAAAATAGAAATAGAAAATTATTTTGAGAAAATATGTTCTTTTACTTATCCTTATTAATAAAGCTCTTAGGTGATGGTTACATGGCTCCTGGTCCTATATGTTACTAAAGATATTATATTCCTTCGTATGATGAGCTAAAATTAATTATAAAACCTTATGGAGATTATAGTTGCAAAATACTAATTATTACTATGCCCCGTCCTACATTTCTTCTGTCCAGGATGCCAGTTAAACAACTCTAAAACCTCAACTTTCAAAATGTCTGCTTACGGCTTTATCAGCTTCATATATTATTTTAGTGTATAATTTTTAGCGATCTTTTTAATTACACAGTTTGTACCACAGCTAAGTTGAATCAGCAATGGGTATCACATTCATTACACTTCTGTTGTTCATTGCAGCTAATCCCCCAACATCAAGCACATTCTGATACACAAATGCTGCTGTTGTTGAACATATTTTATCTTTATCTGTATTTTCTGTATTATCCTTTATATGCCCATAAACTTCAGGTAATTCACATCCACACTCCACAACCATGTCGACATCAAGATTTGTTTCACAAACTCCAAGCTAGCCATTAGGTTCGCTTGTTTTTTTTTTTTTTTTTTTTTTTTTTTTTTTTTTTTTTTTTTTTTTTTTTTTTTTTTTTTTTATACGGAAATGATCGAATCGTCATCATTCACATCAGGTAAACATGAACTTATATCTACGCTCATTAGTCGAATCTCTTCTTGTTTATTTTCATCTAACTGAAAACTGCTTTCATCTATTTCAGGAGCTGAATCTTCATTAGATGATGGTATCAATGAAAAAGCATGTGGTTGCAGAACATTTGTTTTAAATATATATATACATATATATATATATATATATATATATATATATATATATATATATATATATATATATATATATATATATATATATATATATATATATATATATATATATATATATATATATATATATATATATATATATATATATATATATATATATATATATATATATATATATATATATATATATATACATTAGCTGGTATACGGAACGTTTCGCTCGAGCATGGCAGTTTTGAACATTTCACGATCGGCTGATTCCACGACACGTGTTCACTTAAAACTCTCATTAACCTTTTCTAGCATAAAAAGCATTCATTGATTCTGAAATAACCGAATGATTAATAGAGGTCTTCATCCTCGGTATGTTGATATAGTATAAAAGTTAAAAAACTGCGTAAGAAGGCCAAAAGTAGTGTGAATAAGGTGGCCACCTAGTGAACAACTTAACATGATACTCCCCACACTCAAAAAGCTTTCAAGCACTAACGAGTAACGATTCACGGATATGATAATCGACAGTGGACAGATCTTCCTACAGTACTCCTGTGTTGATGACGCCCAAGGTCCTGTACGGAAGTTTATAATATATAAAAATGTATATGAATCCATAAAATTTTTCTCATTAAGTAGCGATGTCAGTGGTCACTAAGGCCATTATTCAGAAATTCTCGGACCATATGTAAGAACCAATTCACCTTTTTACTTTATGAAAAGACTTCCAGATGTCATATTTTTGCGTCTGGCAAAGAAAAATAATGTTTACAACATAAATATACCAAAATCTGAAAACGTTTGTTTGCAACCCATAA